>NC_139944.1:11403411-11460911 GCF_963454915.1 Gymnoscopelus microlampas
TACCAAAATCATGGCACTAACAACTAAACAATCACAGACAAGTGCATAATGATGTGAATACTCTCTCTCACATTCATTTTTTTTTGCCAAACATTACATTCATACTCTACAAGCACACACAATAAAACCACCGCATGTACCAATCACAGACAAATGCATAATGGCTCGGGTATGCGCACACGCACGCACGCACACACACGCACGTGCGCACGCACACAGACACACTACATAAACTGTGGCTGCCCCCCCGCAAGGGACGGCCATATTCCCTTTCATATGCGTATGAGGAGAAAGCACCCCTAAATGCCTGAATAATAATGATGGAACACACACACACACACACACACACACACACACACACACACACACACACACACACACACACACACACACACACACACACTCTGCTGCACATTGCAAGAACTCATTATGCAGGAACACAACTCCCTATTAATGTTAACACCTTAACCCATTGATACCTGGAACGCATCTGTGTCACTTTAAATGTCTTTGGCTATTCAAAAATAGCAGATATACAAGCTCATAGCGCGGCACCGAGTGCCGCGCTACGAGCTTGTATATCTGCTATTTTTGAAAAATCGTGAAATTATTTTTTAATAATTTTTCACGATTTTTTTTTAGGATTTAGATTTTTTTAGACGCGGCCTCAGGTCTTAATGGGTTAATATGCATCGGCCGCTACAATGAGGCATTAAGTTCTTAATTATAGGCTCTTTTTTGCACTTGTTTCTTTTCTGCTGACGTGCGCACAAACCTGCTTCAATCTGAACGTCTGCAAACGGAATGAAAGATGGAGTACTTGCTTGTTTACAGCAGTGGTTCTCAACCTGTGGGTTGGGACCCCCAGGGGAGTCCACTCGCCACATTTTTTTTTCTTTCTTTTTTTCCCCCCGGGGGTCGCATTGTGAGCTTGTAGATCTGCTTTTTTCAAATAGGCCATGTATAAAATAGGGCTAAAGTGGTTAATGTAAGTTTTATGATATGCTAATTTATATCTGCAAAGTAACACATATCTAAAGTTTTCAAATAACTGTAGTGGAGTAAAAGTACAATATTTGCCTCTGAGATGTAGTGGAGTAGAAGTAAAAGTATTGAAAATTGGAAATACTCGCGAAGTAAAACTTGTGAAGTAAAAAATACCTACAAATTGTACTTAAGTACAGTGTACTTAAGTACTACAGTATTTATACTGTAGGGCTGAGGGAATATAATGCTAACCCCACGGGTGCCTTGACACACAGGCTCTCCAAGGAGATTCAGAATTGTAGAAGCCTTCTTACAGTAATATTACATCATTCAGGTTCTTCTCTTGCCCCTGACCAGCGTCCAGTCCAGAAGGACTTTTTGTATTATTTTAATACACTGTCAGGAGCTTAGGTCAGACTCTGGAATTGTGTAGTAACGTCTCTCAATGAGTAGTCCCATACATCCTTTAGCAGGGCAAATTGGAGACAGAAATATTGACTGCCAGTGAGAGAGACACTGATGACAGGGACAGAAAGACAGAAAGAAAGAAAGAAAGAAAGAAAGAAAGAAAGAAAGAAAGAAAGAAAGAAAATGTGTTTTTCTCCTTGTTCCACTTTCCACGTTCATCTGGCCATGTGAATAATTGACATCCTTTAGCTTTGTGTCAGATCTGCTTAACTTTGGGCTTGAATTCAAACTCGCTTATTAAATATTAAAAACCAAGCTTTGGAAGTAGCAGCCCTAAAACTCAATTATCCTGCCAGAGTAAATGACTCATACAGAAAGCCACACACACACGCGCACGCACACACACACACACACACACACACACACACACACACACACACACACACACACACACACACACACACACACACACACACACACACACACACACACACACACACACACACACACACACAGACAGACAGAAGAAGTGCGTATGTGTGTTTAAGTATGTATGCCGTGCGTGCTGTGAGTGTATGAAAAAGTGAATGAGATAGAGAATCTGTGTGTCCATATGTAACATGGTGCACACGTGCGATAAAATCCAGTGAAAATAATCTTTTCTCCACATGAGGATAAAAATGGACCCTCGTGGGCCTCCGCGTTAAATTAAGTGTGGATTTTTGCAGCCTTTACTGTCTCAACAGAAGAAGGAAAAGGTATTTCACCATATGGTGAAGACTCTAAGCCCCCTCAGACTGTAAGGACTCCAGAGGTTTATTCAATATGAAAGATATATTGGAAGAGAACAGGATCATGGGTATTTGTTTGTTTACAGAGTAGAGCTCTGTAAACAACGCTCTGTCTGTCTGTCTGTCTGTCTGTCTGTCTGTCTGTCTGTCTGTCTGTCTGTCTGTCTGTCTGTCTGTCTGTCTGTCTGTCTGTCTGTCTGTCAGTCAGTCTCCATGTCTCTCTCTCTCTCTCTCCATCTTTATCTAACACCATCTCTCCGTCTCTCCATCTCTCTGTGAGTTGTGAGTGTTGAGAGAATGTAGATGAGGAAAGTCGAGGCGCTCTGTATTCCATGGGAGTTGCCCCGTTGCTTGGAAACAGCGCAAACACGGTGTCCCCGGAAAACCTCGCGCTCCTGCGTCCCTCTGCCCTCGCCACAGTAACGTCACACATTTACCTTTCGGTCGTTAGTACATTTACCGCTCAGTCATTCACTCTAAACAAAGACGAGGCAGGTTTAGCTGTACAGCACATTCTCACACGAACACAATAGAGAAACAAACGAACAAACGAACAAACCAAAACATATTTACAGTTTTATAATGACTTTATATAACTACTTTTGATGCTTTTGTGTGACGTTGTAGGGTGACCGAGTAGGGCGTTCATTTACGAAAAAAAACACCAAAAGAATATGGAGATAAGAGGTTTCAGCAGCAGCAGGGCACACCTGCAGTCTGACGGTGGTGGAGAGCAACTAATCAAGTACTGTACTTAAGTACAATTTTGAGGTATTTTTAGCGGTGCCAGCCGCTCTACATTTGACTCTGTCTGTGTGTCCGTCTGTCCGTCCGTTCGTCCGTCCGTCCGTATGTTATGTCCGTCCGTATGTTTGAACACGGCAAAGAAGCAACACATGCGCCACTTCAACACACACACACACACACACACACACACACACACACACACACACACACACACACACACACACACACACACACACACACACACACACACACACACACACACACACACACACACACAAGCCAATACTGCACACATGCGCACACACGAACACACGCACACACACACACTTGACGTCCGTATGTTATGTCCGTCCGTTTGAGCACGGCATTTAAACAGCTATAACTCCAGTTCGCAGCATGCTACGGAGTACAAATTTTGTACATGGACTAAAACCACCAATAGGGACGAACTGAAATTAATTAAGCCCCGCCCCCTCTGTCTTCCTATTGGCTGGGCTTTAAACAGCCGTAAGTCCAGTTTGCAGCATGCCACCAAGTCCAAATTTGGTATGTGGACTTAGACCACCAATAGGGACGAACTGTAATTACTGAAGCCCCGCCCCCTCTGTCTGCCCATTGGCTGGGCTTTAAACAGCCATTATTCCAGTTTGCAGCATGCTACCAAGTACAAATTTGGTAAGTGGACTCAGACCACCAATAGGGACGAACTGACATTAGTTAAGCCCCGCCCCAAAGGCACCGCTTCCTTCACACAGGGTGTGATTTTTACTTCTACTCCACTACACTACATCTCAGAGGCAAATATTGTACTCCACTATAATTATTTGAAAGCTTTAGTTACTAGTTACTTTGTAGATTTTGATTATTATTACAAAACATACAGTAACCATTTCAGCCCTAAATACATTTCGTAAACTAGCAGATCTACAAGCTCACAATGCGTCACAATGCGACGCATTGTGAGCTTGTAGATCTGCTATTTTCAAAAGATCTTTTTGAAAACTTGTGAAATGGGACAGTTCTGCTTACTCAAGTACATTTTGAATTTCCAGACTTTTACTTGTAAACAGAGTATTTCTACCTTGTAGTATTGATACTTTTACTTCAGTAAAAAAATGTCCTTTTTTCACCACTGCAGTCTGAGTCATGTACAGAACAAGAATGTCTGTGTCGTCACGATGGGCTCAGGGTTTGTTCAACATTCTGATGTTAAACAGCTGGCGACATGAACACATAGTAATAATAATAATAATGTATTTTATTTATAATGCACACATTTGTGAAAATCTCAAAGTGCTACAACAGGCAATTGCATAAAAAAGAATCATCACTCCATTAAAAAACATCTATGAAACTGAAACAAAACATGTAAAACATGAGGGCCTAAAGCCTAGAGGTAAAACCAGTGTAGCTAAAAAAGCTTTGTTAAAAAGGTATAGGTCTGTAGTCCTCTCTTAACCCATTAAGACCTGGAACGCAAAAGCGATTTGATTTTGATTTGATTGATTTGTTTTTTTCCGGACATTGTTAAAAAAAAACAAAGAATTGCATAAAGTTACAGTAACATGATAAACTTAAAAATAAGAAAATAATACAAATATGAAAATAACACTTATTGCTCATTGTTATTTATCAATCAAATAACATTTAGAAATACAACTAAAGATTCAAAATCTATGTAATGAAAATACTATGGAGACAAGAAACAAACAGAATCTTGTGTTCATCTTCAGAAACTTGATTAACCCATTAAGACCTGTAACTTTGTCATTTTTTTATTTGAGCTAAAAAAGCATTATTTTACACTTTGGGCTATTCAAAAATAGCAGATATACAAGCTCATAGCGCGGCACCGAGTGCCGCGCTACGAGCTTGTAGATCTGCTATTTTTGAAAAAGCGTGAAAATGTGTGCAAATCTTTGAATATATATATTTTTAAAGCGAACATTTTTAACTCAAATCTTTGCTTCTGGGGGGTCCCTGGAACAAAATATTTTGATGGGGGTCCGCGGCCAAATACATATAATTTTGGGGGTCCTTGACATGAAAAAGATTGAGCACCACTGACATAGAAACATACGTTTTTAGAAAACTGTTGAGATTTAGGAGACATGTAGAATCGGCTTCAGGTCTCAATGGGTTAATGTACTGCAATTCTTCAGTTCTTCACTACTGGTGTTCCATAATTCCACACATATCTCTCACTCACCGGAAGCCAGTGCTGAGATCTTTCTTAGTTCTAGTTAGAACTGTAGCAGCTGCGTTCTGAATGAGCTGTAGCTGTTGAATAGTTTTTTTCTTCATTCATTTTTTTTGTAATCCAAACTTAGCCAGTATTGATGAGTCATTGGTGCTATAGAGCATCGCAGTTGCGCCACTTCCTGGTGCCGGAAGTAAATACTCGATGCATTTTTCCCATTGACTTTTCCAAAAATATTTATATCAATCAATTTAAGCCTAGAATCAAGCTATCCAGGATAGCGGTGAATCATGACCATAAAACCTTTTTTTCTGTGATTTTATTTTATTTTATATTTAATGATATGATATACTATATTTAATAAATACCCTTTGTTTTGCCGTTTTCAAAAAAGTTTTTTTCACAGAATCAAACGTTTTATGGTCATGATTCACCGCTATCCTGGATAGCTTGATTCTAGGCTTAAATTAATTTATATAAATATGTTTGTAAAAGTCAATGGGAAAAATGCATTGAGTATTTACTTCCGGCACCAGGAAGTGGGCGGGAACTGCGACGCTCTATTAGCTGCACGTTTTAAATGTGTGTTGAAAAATAACTCAATACTAAAATGTACAGAACAGGCTGGGGGCTATCGTACAATTGGTGTCTCTGTCCATTTGCACTTGTGTTTTCACATTAGTTTTGAGGTCTCTGTATGTCTCTCACATGTGAGTGATGACATTTATTGTTTTGCCCAACATGACATTCATACTGCTCACACAGTAAAATCACTGCATTATGTACATGACAAATGCATAATGGCTCGGGTATGCTCACACGCACGCACGCACGCGCACACACACACACACACACACACACAAACCATGTCATTAGAGCATGCTCTTATTATTAAACGTATGCTGTAAATTATTTAACAAACACATGTGACATATAAAGGTCACCCCCCCCCCCCCCACACACACACACACACACACACACACACACACACACACACACACACACACACACACACACACACACACACACACACACACACACACACACACACACACACACACACACGAAATATTTATTTATTTCCACATAAGTAGAAGCACAAGAATGCCTTGTACAAAGGACATAAACACTGCCAGTGCAGTCAGATAATAGGAAAACAGCCAGTTACAAAGTGCCTATATAAGGCAGAACATTGTTACATACAATAATGTTGGCATACTTGTCAAACGCAACAGACAACAATCATGGGTAATGGAAACAACGCCTCCACACACACCCACACACACACACACACACACACAGGCACGAAAGCACGCACGCACACACACACGCACGCATCCAGCAGGTAGATGGTTCTTTTCCTGGCTGTATACAGTCATCTTTTCCCTCACACATTAATCATCATTAGACAGGCTGCTGTTTGCTCCCAGCACACAGCTTCCAGACCTCTGCTATTAATCAGAGAGCGGCCTACAGTGCTGCACCAATCTCACAGCAGGCGTATAAGTGAACGACATGTCTTGGAAGACATTCATTCACTGCACTGATGGCCACAAAGGAGGGAAAGGCCACCCAGTTTTGGCCCGTTGTGTGTCTGCCCACAGTGAGAGGGTTTTCCTACCCCCCCCCCCCCCCCCCCCTTCCTCCCACCCCTGTGCTGTTGTGAGAGAGAGGCATTGATTTGACCTTTTTGCCTCAATCGTGAGTAGTTATAAGCAGTGGTGTAAAGTAACTAAGTACATTCACTCAAGTGCTGTACTTCAGTACAATTTTGAGGTACTTTCAGTACTTTTACTTCTATACTCCACTACTGTACATCTCAGAGGCAAATATTGTACTTTTGCTCCACTACAATTATTTGAACACTTTATTTACTAGTTACTTTGCAGATATATATTATTACATTATAAAACATACATTAACCCCTTCAGCCCTAATTTATACCAAGGCTATTTGAAAATAGCCGACCTATTTGTAGATCTGCTATTTTCAAACATTTTAGGCTTTTTACTTTTGGTACTTCAAGTACATTTTGATACCAATACCTTTGTACTTTTACTCAATTAAACTTTGAATTCCGGACTTTACTTGTAACAGAGCACATTGCAGTATTGATACTTTTACTGAAGTTTCTCCTACTTTTTCCACCACTGGTGCAAACTGTGTTGCAATAGCTTAATTGTGTATTTGCAGAGACACAGACAGACAGACAGACAGACAGACAGACAGACAGACAGACACTCTGTAAACAAACAAATACCCATGATCCTGTTCTCTTCCAATATATCTTTCATATTGAAGAAACCTCTGGAGTCCTTACAGTCTGAGGGGGCTTAGAGTCTTCACCATATGGTGAAATACCTTTTCCTTCTTCTGTTGAGACGGTAGGAAGGCTTAAATCCAGAGTTAATGCAATGCTGAGGCCCATGAGGGTCCATTCTTATCCTCCTGTGGAGAAAGGATTATTTTATTTGTATTTTCATTAGACAGACAGACAGAGCCAGAGGTGTGGAAAGCAGGACACATGGGGAGAGTGAGAGAGAGATGAAGAGAGACCGTTTGATCAGCCTACTGATGCTTCAAACACACTTCACAGTGATGACAGACAGACAGACAGACAAAGAGAGAGACACACACACACGCGCGCGCACGCACACACGGCCATTGACACTTTTTTCTCTTTAGATTAAAAGACAGAACTTAAGGAGAGAGAGAGAGAGAGAGAGAGAGAGAGAGAGAGAGAGAGAGAGAGAGAGAGAGAGAGAGAGAGAGAGAGAGAGAGAGAGAGAGAGAGAGAGAGAGAGAGAGAGAGAGAGAGAGAGAGAGAGAGAGAGAGAGAGAGAGAGAGAGAGAGAGAGAGAGAGAGAATGGAGGACTATATGATGATGAGAGACGGAAGCAATGAAAACCTGAAAAAAAGAGACATCAAAGATACGAGAGGAAAGGGAGGGAGCAAAAGAGAGAGAATGTGTGTTAGATGGAGAGAGATGATTGATATTTGAGATTTGAGAGACAGATGATGGCCTGAAGCTGTATGGTGGTGTGACTGGACTGTACTGTGCTGTACTATACATACGATACATGTATACGTTAATACTGTATAATGGACAGGACGATAGCCAATACCCACGATGTTGCATTTTGGCGAACAGCCAGAGACAGTTGAGGTTAAGTTATACAGATCTGGGAAAGGGTTAGCAACTTAAATTTAAACGTTGATCGGCTCTTCTCGTTGTGCAATGCATGCTGGGTAAGAAGTCCCATTGTATTTATCCTGTAACATAGTTTATTTGTTTTTTAACTGAGAAACGCTGCTTATATTGTAGGATTGTTGTTTCCTGCTGAGCTCATTTTACATCATCTGCTCTTGTGGGGGGAGGGGGGGGGGGGGGTCAGGCGCCACCCTGTGGTTGCACCTAAAACTACTTTGGCTCTGTACTTGGCCTGCTCTTTTTTCCCTCTACGCCAAACCTCTTTGCCGAAAATAGCAGATCTACGCTCACAAACGCCTCGCGCTGCAAGGCACTGTGAGCTTGTAGATCTGCTATTTTCGGCTAATGTTCCCCTCAGAATAGGGACTCTATGTGGTTAATGTAAAAAAAAAAAAAGTTCCTATCACACAAAGATTTGGCGGGCCCCCCTGTAGTAACTCTGAAGACCCCCTAGGCGTCCCGGACCTCCCTGTTGAAGACCCATGCTTTAGGTTGTTTCGTTGCTACTTCATGTCAGAAAGAAACAGTATTAAGGATGTGTGTAAGTGTCATAAGGGAGGCTATGTGTGATTACATAAGGACCATAATGGAGCTTTGCGTCTTCGCTGGCAAACTCCCACTGAGACACGCTGCTGCTTAACCCATTAGGACCGGGAACGCATCTGTTTCATTTTGATTTCTTTGGGCTATTCAAAAATAGCAGATATACAAGAGAGATCTGCTATTTTTTTGAAAAAATCATGAAAATGTGTGCACATCTTTGAATGTATAGTGAACATTTGTAACTCAAATCTTTGATTATGGGGGTCCCTGGAACAAAATACTTTGAGATGGGGGTCCGGGGCAAATACATATAATTTTTGGTGGTCCTTGACATGGAAAAGTTTGAGAACCACATATAGCAATATACGTTTGTTTGTTTTTTTTAACTGTTAGGATTTAGAAGACAGAATCCCCCCAGAAGCAAAGATTTGAGTTACAAACGTTCGCTTTAAAAAATGTATATTCAAAGATTTGCACAAATTTTCACGATTTAAAAAAATATATAGCAGATCTACAAGCTCATAGCGTGGCACTCGGTGCCGTGCTATGAGCTTGTAGATCTGCTATTTTTTGAATAGCCCAAAGAAATAAAAAAAATTACACAGATGTGTTCCCGGTCTTAATGGCTTAATAATTAGAGCAACGAGAGAGAGAAATTGGCTGGCGCTGTATTCCCACTGGCAGTGGGTTATTGGAACAACACTCTGAACGTGTTTTAAGGGTCATTAGGGTGATGGAATATCCCGGGCACATAAAGGACCACATACTGTAAAGGACTTTTTAGCATTGTAAGTAAGTAATACGTATTGTGCAGTAAAGCAGCATCCACTGACCAGTGTACAAACAGCAGTGGTTCTCAAAAACATATTCAAGATTGATATGTATTTGGCCGCGGACCCCCATCTGGAAATGTGTTGTGCCAGGGATACCCAGAAGAGAAGATTTGTGTTCCAAAATATAGTTTTCAATACTTTCAACGTGACGCGCTGCGAGCTGCATTTTTTTTTATAGACAACATTTAGATGGATAAAGTGGTTCAAAATGATTTTGATGCTGTGTTAACACATGTTGCTGGTGACCCCCTGGAACTTTGAGAACCACTAGCAGCAACTGAAGGTTGGTTTATACAGTAGCACGTCCACAACAATGACAACTGATGATTTTGAACTGAATAATGTGTTGATGCTCTTTTCAGTTGAAAAACTACGTATAATGAGGTATCAATAGGCAGTGGGTATTAGAATGGATCAGCTAGCAGAACGAGACCAGCTAACGAGACCAGCAGGCATTGCACCGCAGGGGTCTTCAACGTTTTCTACACCAAACCTCTTTGCCGGAAATAGCCGATCTACAAGCTCACAACGCCTCCCGCTGCAAGGCGTTGTGAGCTTGTAGATCTGCTATTTCCGGCTAATGTTCCCCGGAGAATAGGGATGCTAGGGTTGAAGTGGTTACTGTAAAAAAGTTCATCATCAGGTATTATGGCTATACTAGGAGGAAGATTTTTTTCAAAAAAGTGTACAGAAAGTGTTAATATTATGTTTTTATGTGGACACGCTTCCAGTTCATTAAGTATACCTGGTTCTCACCTTAGCACCTCCTCCACCACCTTAGCACCACCCACCTGTCCTAGTCCCTCCTCCTCCTCATGCCCACACCTGTTGTGTTATGCTAATGAGGGGGAGGGTATATTTTTACTGTGTCATCACATGGCTGTGTTTCTATTGGCACGTTTGACCCTCAAGGTTTCAGCCTCCAGGAAGAAACTCAATAGTCAGAGAAGACATAAAACACCAAAAAAACACCACCAGGGGGCTTAATGAAGTTCTATCAACCTCATAGACACATGAAAAATAGAAAAGCTAAGGGGGTCTTTTGATCTGAAAAACGCTGAAGACCCCTGGACTATATGAACACAATCGGCTGTGTTCGGTGGGAGGGAAGATGCATGGGTCGGGTGGGGAGGATGAACGTTTTTGTGCCAAGGAGGACCCCCAAATTTATATGTATTTGGCGATCAGATTTAGAGATTGTGTAAAAAAAAAATCACACCCTGTGTGAAGGAAGCGGTGCCTTTGGGGCGGGGCTTAACTAATTTCAGTTCGTCCCTATTGGTGGTCTGAGTCCACTTACCAAATTTGTACTTGGTAGCATGCTGCAAACTGGAATAATGGCTGTTTAAAGCCCAGCCAATGGGCAGACAGAGGGGGCGGGGCTTAAGTAATTACAGTTCGTCCCTATTGGTGGTCTAATACCAAATTTGGACTTGGTGGCATGCTGCAAACTGGACTTACGGCTGTTTAAAGCCCAGCCAATAGGAAGACAGAGGGGGCGGGGCTTAATTAATTTCAGTTCGTACCTATTGGTGGTTTTAGTCCATGTACAAAATGTGTACTCCGTAGCTTGCTGCGAACTGGAGTTATAGCTGTTTAAATGCCGTGCTCAAACGGACGGACATAACATACGGACGGACATACGGACGCCAAGTGTGTGTGTGTGTGTGTGTGTGTGTGTGTGTGTGTGTGTGTGTGTGCGTGTGTTCGTGTGTGCACATGTGTGCAGTATTGGCTTGTGTGTGTGTGTGTGTGTGTGTGTGTGTGTGTGTGTGTGTGTGTGTGTGTGTGTGTGTGTGTGTGTGTGTGTGTTGAAGTGGCGCATGTGTTGCTACTTTGCCGTGTTCAAACATACGGACGGACATAACATACGGACGGACGGATGGACGGATGGACACGCAGACATAGTCAAATGTAGAGCGGCTGGCACCGCTAAAAATAATAATAAGATTCTCTGAGCTTGTAGATCTGCTATTTTGGAATAGCCAACACTAAAATCTAAAATAGCAGACGCTTTACCGGATTTAATGGGATACAACTAAATTGTGGTAAAAAAAATGATTGGCTTTACCATCTGGCTGTTCATGCAGTGCATCATTGCCATTGTCCTGCAAACCGAGTCCTGCAAACCGAGACTGAGACAGAGACAGTGCCCTCCATGACAGAGATGGGCTTGAATGCCTGAGGTCATCATAAGACATGGGACAGCTGTAGTAGTGCAACGTAATCCATCCCGGGCCATGGCCTTTGTCTCGGGAGTCAGTTTACAATAGTCTGCTATGACAGACACGGTGACAAGGGGACACACAGACGAGACAGACAGCGATGACCTCAGGACATGTGCTCCGAGTCTCTCTTTCATGACAAAAGGGACTTCTGTTTGTCCAACCGCTAGCGGGACTGTTGTTGTTGGAACTACTAGTGTTTTTTTTTACTACAATGGTAATAGAGGAAGGTATATGACATTAGTGTCCTGAGTGTTAATGTAACTATGAGAGTGTACACATTGAGCCAAATGGACCCGCATGGACCAACTCTCATTTTGATTGTATGACTTGCTGTACGATACAAAACGTAAAGCGGGCTAGTATAGCACCATAATGAGGCCAATTAGAAAAATGTCAGCGTGCACGAAAAGTCAGTTAAATTGTGAGATTAGCTCCTCAGACAGAGACATACAGCCACACAGACTGGGGTGAAAACATAATCTCTGCCCCTGGCCTTTGGCCCGATTTGAGATAAAAAGGTGGATGGTGCTTTGTGGCTGTGGGGACTGGGAGAGTGAGAGACACTGAAAGAAGACAGAGCGAGAGTGAAAGAGAGTAGGAGAATCGAGTTAGTCTTTGTTAACTCACTAGAAATGTGTTGTTCAGCGCTAGGCCATAAAATAATACCCGACATAAATACACATCTATGGTAACTGTTTACAATGCAAAGTGACAAAGTGCCGAAGTGATGCAATGATCCATAATAGATTAAATTGCTCTTGGGGCAAAACTGGAGGTTTAAAACAGGGAAAAGGCTAGTTGTGGGTGATATATGAGTTGAGGGACGGTACTGAGTGACATCACACTTGGGGGAGGTGCTTGACTCATTCATAAGCGTACTGCTGTACATGACTTGATGCAGGAACTGCACTTTAGAAAGACCTTGAGGACACATACTGTACACTTTGGAAGTGAAATATTTGTAATTTTATTTATACAAGGAAATGATCCCTGGGCAGAGACCCACACATGATGTCATAGATCAAACTGGGTTATCGTGTCTTTATCCCGCTCCTACTGTATGCAAGGGATAATTGACGGGTAGCCGGTCATTATTGATAAATAAATCCCAATGGGGTGATTAGGCACCAACACGTAGCGGAGGTGCCTAATCACCCTAAAGGGATTTATTTATCAATAATGACCGGCTAACCGTCAATAATCCCGCTTATTACACAGCTACTTAATAAATAAATTAATAAATTGACCCAAAAGTAACAACAAAACAAAGTATTTCCTTGCTTAAGGCAATGAAAGTATTCCATAAGTGTTGCTCTGGGTGGACACGGTCGCCTCGGAAAACAAGGAAGTGTGGATCATATAGAATACATCTTTGGTCACTGCATTGTCTATTTGCCGCTTCAAATGTTTTCAAAAACATTCTTGAGAGCAACGTATAGTTGTAAATTACATGGTGTGTTTGTTTACATGGCTGTCATGTTGGATACAGCATAAAACCAAGCAGCGCAGGTTGATATGAGCAGGTGCTCTGAGACTTTGATTAGACAGCGGCCTGTTATTGAGCTCATCGGTCGGTTCAGCGATTGACCAATCAGAATCAAGCATTCAACCAAGCCGTGTAATAATCAGCCTTTGTATCACTGAGTTTTAGATTCAGGGACAAAATGCGTCCCTGACCATTGCATAATAGTACTGCTTGAGACTGTGGAGTGTGGACTTCATTCAGGCAGCCCCTTACAGCCTACTGTAAGTGACAGTGTCTCACACACAGCCACAGAGACCAAGGTAGTGACAGATACACACACTGCTGTCAGCTTCACAATGGCTGAAACATGACAAAGGGAGGTCAGAGGTTGGGACACGATTGATAAGGTCTTCCCTCCCTAACACTTCATGGATCGCCATGGGATTATTCACCTTAATGGCTGTTCACTCAGGTGAAAAGGTTTTCAGAGACAATGAGAGTCGTTTGTCATTTGTCATCATCACTTGATGGGCAAAGAATAATGTACATATCACTAACATTGGATCCCACTGGTCGTAGACCAGTCTCCTGCAATGGATCTCAAAGTGGGGTCCGCTATGTTTATATAGCATCAAAATCAGTTTACTCACGTTTACTGTATATCATTTACATTGGCTATTTGAAAATAGCCAATCTACAAGCTCACAACGCGTTGCAATGCGACACATTGTGAGCTTGTAAATCTGCTATTTCCAAAATATTTTTTTTATATTCGCAAAATAACACAAATCTTTTTGGTAGTCCCTTGGCACAAAAATGTTTTCAGATGGGGGTCCGCAGCCAAAAAACATATTAATTTGGGGGTCCTTGACATGACAAAGTTTGAGAACCACTGCTGTAAATATGATCGTTTCTCTAGACCACGATAACTTATCTATGGTGTTTTTCTCATCTCTTTCCACAGTGATCTGTAACTTCCGAGGCTCCGTGACTCAGGGTCTGGCTCTGGAGGTGGGAGAGACGGTCCAGATCCTGGAGAAATGCGAAGGTACGTCTAATAAGGTCTAAATCCCGGGGTGTCCAATTAGACCTGCCAACAGGCTAGCTTCTCCTTCCAACGCCGTACAGTTGGTTTATCTAATTAAGCACGATAGGAGGCGATGGAGGGAGAAATTGGATACTTTATTGATAGTTTACCCTGGGCAGTTCTTAACGTGGATCCTTTCACATAACTCCTCGAAACACGCACGCACGCACGCACGCACGCACACGCACACACACACACGCACACGCACACGCACACACACACACACACACACACACACACACACACACACACACACACACACACACACACACACACACTACAGAGGCATTTTGTTAGGCCTTTGCTGAGTGGTAATTCTTTGATCAATTCTGTACGGGCGCTGACTTCAATCAGTTCAGCACGGGGCCAAGGGTTCTGTTAGGACAGGGAAATGACTAGTTAGGCTCTCCTTAGTCTGTCTAGTTAGTACTTAGTTTCTTTTACGTACATTAACGCCCTACTGGATCACACTACAGCGTCACACAAAGGCATCGAAAGCAGCAGAGCAATTTGGTTTTATCAACCTTCTCTCAGGGGATTGTTTTCAGCTGTGCTTTTAAAATCAATACACACTTAAACATGTATTAAATCACAACAATAACTTACGTTTTAACAGAAAAGAAATGTGCAACATAGTACATTTTCATACCATAATGAAATGAATGGAAGGTTTTGGAAAAGTGTCCAGTGTATGGTGAAATAGTCAAATGGTCAAATAGTCAATGGACAAAACATACCAGACTGTCAGTATGGTCCTTTTAACACAGAGTGTAGGGATATACATGAAATGATCAGTACAGTACAAATCAAATCAGCCTACCGTGTATTCCTTAGTTTTGCTATATTAGCAAATGGATGTTCATTTTGTGGTCGTTTATTTTCACATGTAAAAGACAAAAAAAAAGAAAATTCCAAATGTCTTTAATTTGAAATAAAAGTCGCAGTTTGCGGTGTGTTGTAAAAAAAGAAAGTAACAGTTTTGGACATGGAGTTTTCCACCCGACAGAGACGATATAATATAATATAATAAGAGTCCACGGTCTGTTCAATGGAAACCCTTGATCTGTAGCCGGGGGAACACAATCATGATCCATGTGAGCTATAACAACAGCCCGCAGCTGTATTCCATGGGAACTCTTGATCTGCAGCCGGAGGCTTCCCAATCCATGGAAGCCTGCAAAGAAATGAGAAGGCACAAAAACTCCAGCCAAGAATTCCCCGAAAGCTGAGTTAGTGACGTGCATTGATGGGACATGAATGAATGCAACGTTAGTGACATTGCATGCAAACGCTTTCAAGATTTTCAAGTGTGGCCCTGATCCAGAAGAGGTTGAGAACCAACGTTTTATTAATCTCTCAAGACAGATTCAGAGCTTTTTTTGACTATGGGTTCCCAGATTGCTGTCTTATAGGCCATGCATTGCAGACATATCATTAGTACTACAGTGGCCATCGCTGCCAAGTGTTGTTTTTCCTTGAATTCAGCATGCATTTTCTATCAGAATTATTTGTCCATCTCAAACCATTAACTAAGGCTAAAATGACTGCAAGTGAGAACGACATTCCTCTTGAGGCAGGAGCCACTGTGTAGTCCCACTAATTACACTCAAGCACGCACGCACGCAGACACACACACACGTACGCACGCACATGCACACGCGCACGCACGCACGCACGCACGCACGCACGCACGCACGCACGCACGCACGCACGCACGCACGCACGCACGCACGCACGCACGCACACACACACACACACACACACACACACACACACACACACACACACACACACACACACACACACACACACACACACACACACACACACACACACACACACATAATAATAAATACACAATGTAAATAACAGAGGTTTCTACTCTCAGATAATGAGAGTAAATAGGCTATTACAGCCCAGCACCATGCAGGCCTGGATGTGAGCCCACATCATTAGCTGACTCTACTCCCATTGTTATTACTGGTCTGACTCACAGACATTAGCCAGGATCCATCTACACAGTCTATAGGAAATGTTGTCTTTTGCCGATAATGAGTGTGAATGGGCTCCATTAGTCACGCTTGGAGAGGTCTCCCCTATCGATCAGGAGACCAGGGTAGATACAGGAGTCTCTCTCTCCCCGGGGAAAGAGCTCCGTGCCCCCCAGGAACGGAGACAGAGAACAGACAGATTCCAGAGGCTGACGATAGTTTTCAGTTCTATACCTGTCATTGTTTACACTACTTACTTTACTCGCTTTTCATACTCTGTGCTTTTCTTTCTAGTTTACATACATGTTCTCCTTCTCTTCTCTCCTCCTTTCCTCTGAATACCCTCTCCTCCTCTACCCTCTCCTCTCCTCTCCTCTCTGAACATTGATCTCAGAGTTCTAATTCAGAGCGGTGCTAATTTTTAATGGCCTCCATCCAGCATCTGATGTCCTATGATAATGATATCATAATTCCACCATTAGAGAGATGTAATTATAGAAAATGGCAGGCCACAGTGCCTGCATATTCCACCGTTAGCTATAGCGACTTAACGCTAATGCACTGCCACATATTTTTTCCATCAAACTATCACATAACTCAGAAAACAAACATACCTTACTGGAAAGAGTTTGTGGCAAAGCATTACTAGACCCTCCAGAAAAACGCGGGCTAAAATCCTTGATTATGCGATGAAATATGCAGGGGTTTTAAGTGATTGTATGCGCTGAAATTGCGTAAAGTCGCGAAATATGCGTAAAGTTGCGAAATATGTGAAACAAAAGTAGCAAAATAGCAGCATGTGAATATACCATCTCTTGCCAAAAATGCACGCTTTTCTTACCTTTTCAACTGGCCACAGAACATTTGTATCCATTATTATCGCTCTCGCAAAACACAAGTCAACTCATGGAAAAGCTAAACAGGAAGTGGACGGAGGCGGAAATCTTCGGATGACGTTATTTCCGGATCCTTGTGAGTAGAAAGTGAAAGTGATCACTTGGGGGATAGAGAACAGCGCAACCTTTTATGAAACCACTAAAAAGCAAAAAGTCGTCAATGTCGCCCTTGGCCGTGAATGAGTTAAGTTCCACAAACTGCTCCTCACCTATAAAGCTCTGCATGCCCTATAGCCCCACTGTACCTGTCAGACCTCCTCCAGGATATGACGCCCCAGCGCGGAACCTGAGGTCTTCTGACTTAGGGCTGCTCCTCACCATCCCTCTCACCAATAAGTGGACCCTCGGCTTTCAGTGTGGCAGCCCCCCTGTCCTCTGGAACTCTGTCCCCATGGAGATTCACCAGGCGCCAACATTGGACTCTTCCAATCCTCATTGAAGAGACACTTGTTTACTCTTTTGTCAAATAGATGTTTTTTGGGGCGGTGTAGCCGCCCCCTATAAGTGAGTTTTGGACACCGACCAAAAAATTTGTATACCCCCTAACCCTTCCATTGTTAATGCAAATCGATACTTTTGCAAAGTCAGCCAATCACATTACAGCTAGTGTCATCACCACTAACTGTAATGTGATTGGCTGACTTTGCAAATTCAGGACTGTGATTGGCTAGCGAAACACATGACACATGTGCAGCCCTATGAATAGCAGTATGGACTTTAAAAAAAGTCATTTATCCTTTTTAGCGGTGCCAACCGCTCTAAGCTTGACTTTGTCCGTATGTCCGTCCGTCCGTCCGTCCGTCCGTCCGTGTGTCCGGATGAGCACGGCAAAGAAGCAAACAGCTATAACTTCAGTGTGCAGCATGCCACCAAGTCCAAATTTGGTATGTGGACTTAGGCCACCAATAGGCACGAGCATGAATTGATGAAGTTATCAAAGAGGGGTCCAGGGACCCCCAGTGCCCGTATGAGCACGGGATGAGCACGGGATTTTAAACAGCTATAACTCCAGTTTGCAGAATGCCACCAAGTCCACATTTGGTATGTGGACTTAGACCACCAATAGGGACTAGGGACCAGCATGAATTGCTGAAGCCCCGCCCCCTCTGTCTTCCCATTGGCTGGCCTTCAAACAGCCATAACTGAAGTTCGCAGCATGCTATGGAGTACAAATTTTGTACATGGACTAAAGGCAGCAATAGTGACTAACTGTCATTACTTAAGCCCCGCCCCCTCTGTCTGCCCATTGGCTGGGCTTTAAACAGCCATCATTCCAGTTTGCAGCATGCTACCAAGTACAAATTTGGTAAGTGGACTCAGACCACCAATAGGGACGAACTGAAATGAGTTAAGGCCCGCCCCAAAGGCACCGCTTCCTTCACACAGGGTGTGATTTTTTTAATTGTGAATCGTCCTTGGGTTTTTGAAAGGCGATTTATGAATTCAAGTTACCGTTATGATTATTATTATTCAAACAAGTTCGCCTGGAGCAGGACAACACCGCTGCCATGCAGCTTGCATATTGGTTAGAGCAGGCCAAGGACCCCTTAGCTGAGAGAGAGATGAAGCAGGGACCCGCACTACATATTCTATAAAATGTCATAGATTTCATAGATAGCTTTATTCACTATCAGTGTTGTGTGAATTAATGTTTTGTTTATTTCATACATTTAACCACTTAAACCCTACATTTGGCCTTGGCTCTGTACTTGGTTTTCTCCTTTCTTCTCTCTACACCAAACCACTTTGGCGAATATAGCCGATCTACAAGCTCACAACGCGAGACGTTGTGAGCTTGTAGATCTGCTATTTTTGGCTAATGTTCCCCTCAGAAAAGGAATGCTAGGGTTCAAGTGGTTAATGTAAAAAAAATTCACACCCTGTGTGAAGGAAGCGGTGCCTTTGGGGCGGGCCTTAACTCATTTCAGTTCGTCCCTATTGGTGGTCTGAGTCCACTTACCAAATTTGTACTTGGTAGCATGCTGCAAACTGGAATGATGGCTGTTTAAAGCCCAGCCAATGGGCAGGCAGAGGGGGCGGGGCTTAAGTAATTACAGTTCGTCCCTATTGCTGGCTTTAGTCCATGTACAAAATTTGTACTCCATAGCATGCTGCAAACTTGAGTTATGGCTGTTTGAAGGCCAGCCAATGGGAAGACAGAGGGGGCGGGGCTTCAGCAATGCTGGTCCCTATTGGTGGTCTAAGTCCACATACCAAATGTGGACTTGGTGGCATGCTGCAAACTGGAGTTATAGCTGTTTAAAATCCTGTGCTCATCCCGTGCTCATACGGGCTCTGGGGGTCCCTGGACCCCTCTTTGATAACTTCATCAATTCATGCTCGTGCCTATTGGTGGTCTAAGTTCACATACCAAATGTGGACTTGGTGGCATGCTGCAAACTGGAGTTATAGCTGTTTAAAATCCTGTGCTCATCCCGTGCTCATACGGGCGCTGGGGGTCCCTGGACCCCTCTTTGATAACGTCATCAATTCATGCTCGTCCCTATTGGTGGTCTAAGTCCACATACCAAATTTGGACTTGGTGGCATGCTGCAAACTGAAGTTATAGCTGTTTGCTTCTTTGCCGTGCTCATCCCGTGCTCAGACAAACGGACACGCAGACAGAGTCAAACGTAGAGCGGTTGGCACCGCTAAAAAAAAGTTCTGTCAGGAACTGGTGTTAGGACCCAAGTGCAGGAACTCAAACTCAGAACTCAAACAGAGGCAGGAGATGAAGATCACATAAACTTAACTTTACTTGGTGAAAGACACAGGATAACAGTACTGTGCATACATATATAGAACCTGACACTAACTTAAGATCCAGCACTGAACAAACACACAGACAGAGTCTAAATAGTCACTGGAGCTCATCACCCAACCAGGCTCAGCTGGTCCTCACAGGTGACTGCACTCAGGCCAATCAGAGTCTTTGCCTCAGGTAGAAGGGAGAGTAGGAGATTGGCTCAGGGGAAATAGGAGCAGGGCAAGGAAGGGGCAGAGACACACCCAGTGGCTAAACAGTCACATGATGGACACAATAGGGGCCGTGATCGTGACAGGTTCCTATCACACAAACATTTGGCGGCCCCCCTGTAGTAACTCTGAGGACCCTCTGTTGAAGACCCCTAGGGTTAGAGCTATTTTACTGTGTTGGTTCCCATGTGGGAGGCTGCGGATTCAAATCCCCACTGATCTACCCTAATGCAGAAGTTATTAAACATTGATTTTAACGCAGACTTTGTGCAAGCCTGCAGCGATTTATGGCAGCCAATGCA
The DNA here is from genome assembly GCF_963454915.1 of Gymnoscopelus microlampas. Taxonomy (NCBI): domain Eukaryota; kingdom Metazoa; phylum Chordata; class Actinopteri; order Myctophiformes; family Myctophidae; genus Gymnoscopelus; species Gymnoscopelus microlampas. Next base: position 11,424,078 of record NC_139944.1, read on the forward strand.
ATTGAAACATTTATACAATAAATCGCAGAATCGCAACATAATGGAAGAATGGTGAACAAATCGCATCCCTGGTGATTTATACCCCAGTAAGGATGCAGAGCAGAGCTCATTATCCTACTATAATTCTAGTAACCTCTGTCTGTAGTGGGAGTAGGTGAAGCTACCCGGTTCTCCTCAGTGGCTGGACCAATTGCTCTGATTTTGCACACAGCCATTGACCATTACCATCTGAACTTAACTGTGAAGCCCGTTTTTCAATTTCATCAAATCTCAGCTTCTTATTAGCGTTTTAGTGTAAAAGAATGTCGCCATGGTTACGGGGCTGCCCAGCTGTGGGATGGCCCCGCGAGCTATGGGACGAACTGCCTCCTGGGTTGCCAGATCATGTGCGCATATACCCCCACCAGGGCCGGACTGGGACCAAATGGCCAGTCCGCCGCTGCCCCCCACGGATGCGTCGACCGGGTATGGTCTAGTAGCCATAACTTTTCTCTTCTCTCTTGCCCCCTCTCTCAATTCAATTCAATTCAATTCAATTCAATTCAATTCAATTCAATTCAATTCAATTCAATTCAATTCAATTCAATTCAATTCAATTCAATTCAACTCAACTCAACTCAACTCAACTCAACTGAGCTTTATTGGCATGAGAAAACATACGTTTACATTGCAAAGTGGAACAAAACAATCAAAGCAATGTGTATTAACAATTAAATGGGAATAAAGAAATGTGTAAACAGTGCAACTTAGATAAAACTATCTTACAAAACCATAAGAATTGTGCATTTTCTGTCAGAAAAAAATCTCTCTATCTCTCTCTCTCTCTCTCTCTCTCTCCATCCATTCCCCCTCTTGGCAGAATGTAACTGAGATCACAGCTACGGATCGATGTCAGCCCATCAGCCAGGACTCTGTGTGTGTGTGTGTGTGTGTGTGTGTGTGTGTGTGTGTGCGTGTGTGCGTGTGCGTGTGCGTGTGCGTGCGCGCGTATGTGTTGGAGTGTGGGTGGGTGAACATGTGTGTATATTTCTATAGTAGCCTACGTGTCGTGCATGTGTACAGTACACAACCCACTGGGTTGGTGTACAGGTGTGCATTCGAATGAGTATCTGTCTTTGTCAATGTATGTGCATTTTGCATGTCTACCTGCTTTGCATGTTCATTTTCATTTTAATTTGTTTGTGTTTGTGTGTGTGTGTGTGTGTGTGTGTGTGTATGTGTGTGTGTGTGTGTGTGTGTGTGTGTGTGTCCTTGCAAAATTCATCATTAGCAGCAGAGCGCCTGCAGAGTTTCCAATGGAGGGCAGCGGGTTTGTTATAACAAACCCAGTGAACCCAGAACACTTACTGTATCGTGCAAACACATCGGCAGCACTTTCACTTTTGCTGAGCTGCAGTGAATGGGACATAATAATAGAGTTATAATAAGTGATAACGTGCAGATTATATGGGAACCATTGTTATGGAACATCCTTGGCGCGAATGCAACACCGAAACGGGTACAAACACGGAACGCATAGGAATACACCGACACTGCATGCCCACACAGAACATGAATCTCTCTCACTCTCGCTCTCTCTCTCTCTCTCTCTCTCTCCCGCAGGTGCATACACCACACCCACATAGCGTTGCTGTCGGGCAGAAACCTCCTATCTCCATATTTTAACTTTGTGTTTTTTCGTAAATGAAAGCCCTACTTGATCATACTACAGAGTCACACAAAAACATCAAAAGTAGCAGATCTGCAAGCTCGAAACTGCAGATCTGCTACTTTTGCTACTAACATAATGGTCATAATGAGGTTACCGCCCCGACAGAGATGATACGGTAACACATGTTACAGGTTGGATGAGCGGGGCAGCACTTGCAGATGTTTCACAAAGGTGCCACCTTTCATACTTGCCTCTGCATTGTTAAAAGGATCCCTAGCTAATAACCCTTATATGCCTTGATATACATTATAATTGCCATCTTTAATTAAAATGTAAAATTAAAAACACCGTAGATATTTTTTGTTGTTTTAGAAATAGTTCATCTTTTACTCAAGCGGGACGACGCCCGTCACAAGTTGATGATGTCATTTGTCCATCTGTGGTCTAGCCCTATGGAATGCATTAGCACGTAATAAAAAAAAATAACACCCTGTGTGAAGGTAGCGGCGCCTTTGATACATTCTCATACAGCCTCATACAGTCAATATAACAGCCATGTGGCACGTGAAGCTTGACCAATCACTTTGTTGACGGGTCTGACCTATCAGAACGTTGACGAGTCTGACCAATCAGAACGTTGACGGGTCTGACCAATCAGAACGTTGACGGGTCTGACCAATCAGAACGTTGACGGTGAACACGGAAAAGTCAGGTATAGAGCAGGATCCGCTCTATACCTAAAGGTATATTTCCAAAAAAGATGAACTATTTCTAAAATAAATACAATATTTAAGGTTTTTCTATTTACATTTTTGTTATGGAGGGCAATTATAATGTATTAAGGCATATTTGGCTTAATAGCCAGGGACCCTTTTGCATGTAGCTAGCGGTCAGTGTCACATTTACCAAACCAGACCTCATAGGAAATGAAGCTGAAACCATGGAAACACGATTTCAACCATGCGGAAAACAACACACTGAACACAGAAAACAAGCTTGTTGCATTGCAGACTTTGACGCCTGTGGAATTGTAGCATTTAAGCCCCCACTTAAGTCCTGTTCAAAAGAATGTGACACGTTGTGAGCTTGTAGATCGTCGATTTTCTTTTCAAAAATGTTTGCATGTAATGACATGACATGCCAAAAATAGGGTCTCCAGGGGGGAAATTGATTAAATGAACCGATCCAGGACAAGATGACCAGAGCTTTGCACTGGGTGAGCTGAAGCAGAATAGTGAATACTGTGCTAGAGGATCTGTTTCTCAAACAGTAGGTCGGGACCCATGTTTGGGTCGTGGACACATTGTTATGGGTCGCGAGTAAATATCCCCTTATTTTTCATTCCTTCATAAATTAAAAAGAAATAAAAAATGTTTTTCAAAATAATTCCATAAAATAAAAAAAAAGATCCATTAATTAATTATAGGGGGAAAATACTTTTAAGAAGTAGTGAAAATAGCAGATGTACAAGCTTGTACAGTGAAGCTATTTTCACTATTTCACTAAAATGTCTCTTTTGGGTCTCGAGCTAAAACGTTTGAGAACCACTGTGTTATAGGATCTGTTGTGGCAGGAATACACTGTCAGCAAAACCCATGTGAGTGAGATTCACACAGATAGATACAGATAGATACTGATATTGTGATATGACATTATATATATCGTCTGTGATATATAGCATATATTTGGTCTATTTCTGGTCTTCAAGGCCGTACAGTACAGTGATGCAATTTTGTGAACGTATCAGACTATTTCTGCCGAGTGGAACAGAAAATGAATGCCTCTATGCTTGCAGTTATCATACAGTATTGTATATATATAATCTTTGCACAAGGAAAATAACTCTGCAATATACTGTAACGGGTATATGTTGAAAACATAGAACAAGTTTATTGTTAAAAAATCTAACAAGTCAATGGAATTACAGGAAAGATTAAGGGAGTGTGTGTGTGTGTGTGTGTGTGTGTGTGTGTGTGTGTGTGTGTGTGTGTGTGTGTGTGTGTTCCCTTCTCAACCAGTTCATTTTGTTTTTACTCAGCATTCACCACACACACACTCATGTGTACTAAAGATTTTGGAGGTCTGCATGTTTGAGTCTGCATAATAATTATTATTATTATAATAATACGTTTTAAAATCACCTATAATTTCAAGGCCATGCATGCCATATTAGTACAGTAAATGCATCTATCTATATATACAATTTGAATCCTGCGCCATGTCGGTTGTCCGTATGCGACGCCAGTGTGACGGTGTGACGTAATCTGACATCACGATGACAACGCCAGTGTGACGTAATCTCACGACAGCATGACATCACATGACATCACATCCTACCTATAAATTCTAGGATGCCGTCAGATCGCACCAGTTCGACGGCTTCCATAGTGATAAATAGTAATAATCTATACAAGGAACTCTCTCCACCACAAGAACTCTCTCCACCACAATGACGACAACTTCACCAAAGCCACAACGGCTGGAGATACAACGCCAGACATGGCGCACTGCAAAGTGAACGACGCGTCACGCTAGACGTTAACGTCTAGTATTATTCTAGTATCTATATATACAATTTGAATCCTGCGCCATGTCGGTTGTCCGTATGCGACGCCAGTGTGACGGTGTGACGTAATCTGACATCACGATGACAACGCCAGTGTGACGTAATCTCACGACAGCATGACATCACATGACATCACATCCTACCTATAAATTCTAGGATGCCGTCAGATCGCACCAGTTCGACGGCTTCCATAGTGATAAATAGTAATAATCTATACAAGGAACTCTCTCCACCACAAGAACTCTCTCCACCACAATGACGACAACTTCACCAAAGCCACAACGGCTGGAGATACAACGCCAGACATGGCGCACTGCAAAGTGAACGACGCGTCACGCTAGACGTTCGGGCCGCGTAGCGGCCCGAACTTCTAGTATATATATACAATTTGAATCCTGCGCCATGTCGGTTGTCAGTATGTATGCGACGCCAGTGTGACGGTGTGACGTAATCTGACATCACGATGACGCCAGTGTGACGTAATCTCACGACAGCATGACATCACATGACATCACATCCTACCTATAAATTCTAGGATGCCATCAGATCGCACCAGTTCGACGGCTTCCATAGTGGGTTTTGGTCATTGGAGAGGTGATGCACGTCACCTCTTTCTGAAGTGGGTACTTTCAAAGCCTGCCGTGGATTTAGGAGAGCACAAAACTCTCTCTCACACTGTGAGGTGCCTGTAAGGTGGCACTGCAAAGTGAACGACGCGTCACGCTAGACGTTCGGGCCGCGTAGCGGCCCGAACTATACACCACACTCACAGCACGTACAGTACCAACATTCAAGATGTCATCAAAAAGGTCAAACACGCTCACGCACGCATACACACGCGCACGCACGCACAAACACACACACACACACACACACACACACACACACACACACACACACACACACACGCACACGCACACACAGAGAAATATCGTCTCTGTTGGATGGAAACCTCATACGTCCAAAACTGTTACTTTTCAGGATTCAAATTCAAAATGATCAAAAGTAGTAGATCTACAAGCTCGAAACGCGTCGCTTCGCGCCGCGTTTCGAGCTTGTAGATCTACTACTTTTGATGCTTTTGTGTGACGCTGTAGTGTGATCAAGTAGGAAGTTAATTTACCAAAAAAAACACAAAAAGTTAGAACATGGAGATAAGAGTTTCCGCCCCGACAGTGACGATATGTCACATCCTCGGTTCAATACTTACCCATAATTCATGCAGACAGACCCCACTGGTCCATGCCCCGTCTGATTACCATATAGACGAGAGGTCTGGGAATAACCACAGCCTTCTCAACGAGGGCAGCATATGTGTCCTCCTGATTGGTCATTAATTAACTCGCCAATTAAAGAGCCCACTTTAATATTCATATCAGATTTTGGCTCAGAAATGGATGTCATGACGCCCGGTGATGAGAAGATTATGACAATTACAAGTAATGGCTGTCACACTTTCTCCAAAAGGGCGTGTGTGTGTGTGTGTGTGTGTGTGTGTGTGTGTGTGTGTGTGTGTGTGTGTGTGTGTGTGTGTGTGTGCGTGCGTGCGTGCGTGTGTGCGTGCGTGCGTGCGTGTGTACACGCTTGTGTGTGACAATTAATACAGAGGTTGTATAAAAGGAATACAAACCAATTGTCTTTTATCCAGAAACTAATGCAATGGTTCTCAACCTTTTCAGGCCGCGACCCTGAACTGGGGACCCCCCAAAATAATCATATTTGAACTGGGGACCCCCCACCCTGACAAGCACTTGGAATTGTAGGCATTACATTTAGTTTGTCTCTGTTCCACAGATAAATATTGTGAAAAATAGCTGATCTACAAGCATATTGGCTAAGCATGATTAAACGCGCAATTAATAAGCTGTTAATAGGTTGTTTGAATTAAATTTGTAAATCAATATTTTCTCCGGGGGCTATTTTTCGGCTAGACTCTTCAAATCAATCAGCGCTTTAAAATACTTAAAAACACAACACTGTGCATCCACTTGGTTTACTCTCTATTTGCATTTTGTATACATTTTGCTTTGATGTCATTTTAATTGCTTGCATCCTTTCATCTTCTTTGTTTTTAATGGCCATATAAACATCTGGCCCAGGGACGACGGTAGAACGTTTTCAGTTTTGCTATACTGGCACAATGGAACAATGATGTTGATTAATGTGCACTTTCCCTGTAGTTTTTTTTTTACTTTGACTCAAGTAAGTTCCAAGTCTGCAAGTTGGTTTCCATACAGTATACAGTTGTAAAAATGAGACCACAACTAAAAATGCCTCCTGGCAGTTTTCCCTCCATATTTTGTGTACCGTTTTTGTATTGTTTTTACGTTTTTTTGCTAAGTAAATCGAATCAAATCAAGCTTGTAGATTGTCTATTTTTGCAGGTTTTGTTTTTAATGACACAAGAAAAGAGTTAACATGGTTAAAATGTTAAATTGTGATATTATCAAACAAAATATGAAACATATCAGACAGTCTACATTCCTAAAAGTAGATGTATGTATTTAACCCATTAAAACCGGGAAAGCATCACTCATTTTAGATTTTTGCGTTGGCTATTCAAATCTAGCAGATATACAAGCGCACAGCTGCGATCTTGTACATCTGCTATTTTTGAACATTTTTTTTAAATCTTGAAAGTGTGAGAACTACTGATTTAGAAGGCATTTGTATAATCGGCCTCAGGTCTTAATGGATAATTCCATTTGACCAGAAACAGGGACACAATATGTCCCACCAGTGATAAAAAATGTATAACCAGAGGAGGGGATATTAAAAGCAGTGACATGGACCCCCACCAGCACATCAAACCCTGATGGGAAGCACCTCCGTTGGTGTGGAATGAACTATAGTGTTGATAGGTGGTGGATAAAGACTATATAAATACGTGTCAGTCACACAGACAGACAGGCGTGTGTTAGTAATGTGAAGTGTCAAGAGTTGTGGTGGGAGCTGTGACCTTAGCTCTGGGGCTGCCGTCTGTCAATCAGAGGCGGAAGAAGTACTCACATTTTGTACTTAAAAGTAGCAATACCACAATGTAGAAATACTCTGTTACGAGTAAAAGTAGCAGTATTCAAAATGTACTTGAGTAAAAATAGTTGGCATCAAAATGTACTTAAGTACTAAAGGTAAAAGTACTCATTATGCACAATGTCCAATGTTTCCAAATCTATAAAATCCTTTGAAAATAGCAGATCTACAAGCTTGTAGATCTGCTATTTTCAAATAGCCAAAGTATTTGTAGGCCTGAAGTGGTTAATGCATGTTTTATAATAATAATCAAAATCTACAAATTAAGTAGTAACTTAAAGGTTTTAAAATAATTGTAGTGGAATAAAAAGTACAATATTTGCCTCTGAGATGTAGTTGAGTAGGAGTTAAATTATTGAAAACTGTCATGTAAAAATACCTCAAAATTGTCCTTAAGCACCGTACTTGAGTAAATGTACTTTGTTACTTTCCACCGCTGCTGTCAATGCATTGTCTGACTGTGCAAATATGTACACGCACACTTTGAATTCCCTCTGGCTCTCTGTTGGCAGTGAGTCGCTTGGATGTCAGATGTCACATCAGGCCTGTCAAACCACTGGACAACCCGGACCTGAAGGCTGTCAAAGTCACTTATCTTGAACCACTTAACCACACAAAGTTTGAAGTTCTACCAGCTCACATTTTTTCAAGCTCAATTCTCACTTATGATACGGCCAACATTGGGACAGCGGGTTTAAAAGCTACTGTAGCACTTTGTGTTATCTCCTGACCTCAAGTACAAGTATATCTCAAACTAAAAGGTTGTGGTCTCATGAACGTTGAGAGAATGTGTTCTCCCCAAGTTAACTTGACGGGAACCGTTTTTCAGGAAACAGAAAATGTATAGTCATTATTTAGTCACAAGCTCTTGCTAATACTTTTTATTGGTTCAGTATTTATAAAACCGGCGCGCGCGCACACACACACACACACACACACACACACACACTTATTATGACGATTATGGCGATTATGTAATAATTGTGACAGGCTTAGTCTTGACTTCCTACCAATGTAAATACAAGTATACAGTATATAATTATACAGTATGTTTTTCCCTTGCTAAACCAAATGAAAGCCAACTTCTATCTTTCTCTGTAGTTGGTTTCTTCCCCGCACTCAACAGTCACTGATGAATTAGTTTAGCCTTCACAGCCAATATAATAAAAAACACTGCGCTGTAAAATCCTGAGTGTTCATTTAACTCTGAGTGTTCAAATGGTCAGTTTATAAATGATCAATTGTACACTCTCAGAGTAAAATGAACACTGCTGAATTGAGTATCTAGTACAGTTACTATACTGTATCTGTTCGTGACTGTACTGTGTAATGTACAGTGATGGAAGAAGTACTCACATGTTTTACTTAACACATCGGGTGCCAGAGGTTTATTCAAATATTATACGTTCAGTGCCTGCATTTCTTCCATCCACTTACGTTGATATGTTTCGTGCTGTAGAAGCGCATGTAAACAAAGCGTGCGTGCGAGATGGCGGAGGGTCCCGACTAACGCCTGGAACAATAATATTTCTAACGCGATCCTCCATTGCTGAGTGATCGCCGATCGAAAACGGCTCGCTTCCACCACGTTACAAAGAAATGGAGATATCATGCTTTTAGTCAAGGAGTTAACATTGGAAAGGCCGACCTTGAAGGATTTTTGACATGGATCCACATCCGGCCTATCCTTCTCAGAAACTCCTTGGATGATCCCAAAGTTTCGTTTTAGCACCCCGCGTGGGGCCCACGTATAAAAATAAAATTGAGTCAAAAACGGTCCGGACCGTTTTCGCCACACAATGTGTTAAGTAAAAGTATCAATACCAGCATGTAGAAATACTCTTATAAGTAAAAGTCTGGTATAAAAAATGTACTTGAGTAAAAGTACAAAAGTATTGGCATTAAAATATACTTAAGTACTAAAAGTAAGAGCATTATGCACAATATCCCATTTCACATGTTGCAAAATGTATTAAAATCCTTTGAAACTTTGAGATGTAGTGGAGTAGAAGTAAAAGAATTGGAAATTGGAAAAACTCAAGTACATAAGTGCAAACACCTCAAAATTGTACTTACCTACAGTACTTCAGTACATGTACTTTCCACCACTGGTAATGTATTCACACTGCTATGGTGTGATTGCCTGGGGGTCTGAATGTAAATCATCTCTATATCTATGCCATACATTCCTCCTATTCTCCCCATGGAGACCTTCAATATTCATACATAATTTTTCTCTGTATAATATATTCGGTATATTTTCTATTATCTTACCTCAGTATCCCAGGAAAATTCTAAATGGCATATTCTAATAATTCACTACACTAGTGTCTGTCTACTGATGCTGTTTTTTTGTTTTTACACTTTATTACTTACTTACCCACTACTAAGTACCAAAAACAAAATAAAAACTAAGCTATGATGACTAAAACTATGACTAAATATATTGACAATTTCGTCAACAAATAAAAACTAGACTAAAATGTCAGAGAGGGACGAGTGGAGAAGAGATCCAGTAGAACTAAAAGACAAGTCATTTTATGTTTGGTTGCGATCAGGTGTTGCGCATTGAAAATAGCAGATCTACAAGCTCACAACGCGTCGCGCTGCGACGCGTTGTGAGCTTGTAGATCGGCTATTTTCAGAGTGCAGCCAAATGTAGAATCAGCCAATACGACGGCATCAAGGCACCGCCAAAAGCATTTTAAGTTAACCAAATGAACTGTAGATTTAGTCGACTATAATCTTATGATATTTAGTCGACTAAAACTAGACTAACAGTGAAACATCTCAGATGACTAAAACATGACTAAAACTAAACAGAATTGTATTCAAAAGACTATGACTAAAACTAAATCAAAATGTGCTGTCAAAATCAACACCGCAGTATATACGTTGGATATTACTTGTAGCAATCTGGCAGAGTCTGCCACGCCTATTCATTTCACTGCTCATACACATACTGTGTACAGTATGGAGTGTGTGACAAATAAAGTATTTTAAATCTACATGAAAACCTCTTGATATTCATGTCTCCTAAGATGACAATTATTTTGCTGCTCTCGTATTTATAGCACCACAACGTGTCCAATTCCACCTCGCATCATTACACCACAAGTGGTATGGTTTTCTATGTTTACAAATGCCGCCAAGAGGATGTTTTTTTCACGTGCAAGCAGGGGTCATCATTATGTCCGTACACCAGTGATGTAAAGTAACTAAGTACATTTAGTACAAAAGTACTGTACTTGAGTACAATGTTGAGGTTCTTTTACTTTAGTGGAGTATTTCAAATTGTCTATTTATATACTTCTACTCCACTACATCTCAAAGGCAAATATTGTACTTTTGCTCCACTACAATTATTTGAAAACTTTAGTTACTACTACTAGTTACATTGCGGATATGAATTATTACATTATAAAACATACATGAACCACTTTAGCCCTATTTCATACCTGGGCTATTTGAAAATAGCCGATCTACAAGCTCACAACGCGTTGCATCGCGACGCGTTGTGAGCTTGTAGATCTGCTATTTTCAAACATTTTAGTACTTTTACTTTTGGTACTTTAAGTACATTTAAGTACAATACTTTTGTACTTTTACTCAAGTAATTTTTTTATTCCAGACTTTTAGTTGTGACAGAGTACTTCTACATTGCAGTAGTGATACTTTTACTCAAGTAAAACATTTGAGCACTTTTTCCACCACTGTCATACACGGACAAATGTGTCCGTGGCGAGACTTGTCCTTGTCCGTGGCAAATTTTAGATTTTGTTTTTACATAACATCATAATTTTCTCATTTTGATCATAAGACCCAATTGCTGAATGCCAGTCTAGGTTTTCTTCAGAATATGTATAACACTGATATGCTACAGTATGACACTATGGCACATTAGGAGTCCACTAGCACTACGTGGACCCCCATAACTCTGAGAATGTACACTCTCCATTTGGACCACCTTAAGGGACCCGAAGGTCCCTCTCGACCCCGCTTTGAGAAGCGCTGCGCTAGTATACGTACATTTAGGGCTGGCTCTTTGTGTGTTTCTGGTAACATTATTGTCCGATGTACGACTTTTATTTCCCTTCACAAGACGGAACAATAGGCTTTATGCACAGCAACCATATTGGGAATGAATTGGGCCCCTTCCTTACTTCCTTCACAGGTGTTACCAATGATACTAATTAAGGCTCTGTTCCATTTAGTGTGGCATAGTGGTTGTCTTATTTTTCAAGGACTCGTAACTCTGAGAGTGTACAAATGGAACCAAATGGACCCGTAAGGGTCCATTTGGTTCCATTTGTACACTCTCAGAGTTATACACCCACCATAAGGGGCCATTTGGGAACCAAAATGGAGTGTTTCTAGTGAGCCAACATGCACGATATCAGCACCCTGACCAGAATGGAACAGATCGAGTATCATTGGTAACACCTGTGAAGGAAGTAAGAAGAGGCCCAATTTCTTTCCAATATGGCTGCTGTGCATAGAGCCTATTGTGTTTTGTAAATGGGAAGGTGTATGTAACTTGTAAAGTATTAAATCCATGCCCTCTGGTAATCATCACTGTTTGTTCTATCTTCCAGGATGGTACAGGGGATTCTCAACGAGGAAACCCAATGTCAAGGTAAGTGACCCCAGGCCTACAGGCAGAATAATTATAACTACTTGTCATCGCACAAGACTGTCGCACAAAAGTTGTGAAAATAGCAGATCTATAAGCACACAACACAACGGCTTGCGATGCGAGTGGTTTTATTTATACAAACTTTCCACCCGACAAAGATGATATATACTGTAGCAGCTTACGTTTTTCATAAAACTCTTAGGATTATATTTATAAGGCATTTTTAGAATCGGCCACAGGTCTAAATGGGTTAAAATGACTATAGCTGATGGAATAAAAGAGCTCATGTAGCTGCTGGTGTCACCCCTAGGGTGTTAAAAAAAACTATTTTGACCTATGTATGTTAAATCCTACAGTATTTTGATGAAAATGTTGTGAGCTTATCGATCGGCTATTTTCAGCGAAAGCTTTCCCCACAACAACAGAAAACTGAAAAGATACTAGAACGGAGCCCTGAGGGCCTCCGCTCAACCATATATGGGGTTTAAGTGGTTAATCAATTAGCGTACAAGCACTATGGGGGGACGTCCTTTATGTTTTCCAAAGTTCACACAGTCTCCCTTTAGCGTACACATCAAAGGAGATACGATCACACACATCCACTCATCAGAGATATATACTATATCCTTACATCAAAAGAGGGGAAATTCACACAGTGTATGTGGTGGATCATTCTTAACTTGACTCTGAGGAAACCTGGAATCACCAGGCTCAGTCTGTATTGGCTGTAGTTATTGGCTATATTGTACATGATCATGCAGTTAATAAGTCATGGATGTTTGAATTGTATTTGTGAATCAATCTTTTCTCCAGTGTCTATCTTCGGGCTAGACTCTTCTTGGCTTGTGCTAACCACTTGGCTTGCTCTCCATTAATGTTGTAGACGTTGTAGATGTTGTAGACTGAGCTTGATGTTCGTCGGTACAGCAAAGTATGTAGGGCTTATGTGGTTAACCTGGTCTCATGACGGATGCCAACCAACTCGTTGAAGCACGTGGCGTGTTCTTCAGCAACACGCGTAGCCCGCAGTGGTTTGCCTCTTATTTTTTATCTCGGTAATCATGATAACAATGCAGTACAAGTCAAGTCTCCATTGAGGCAAACATTTCCTGTAGCGAACGTTGACAGTGGAGCGTCAATGTAAAAAAAACTCAAAATAATCAACTCCTCTTAGAATTGATGACACAGTGCTCATTTTCTCATCAACAACGTGTATTATTATTTATCTTTTTGATTTTTACCTCTTTTTCTCCCCAATGTGGTCGTTATAATTGATTCCTCCCCTGTTGTCACTGCTGTTGTATCCTACTGACTCACATGCCAGTGAGGAGCCCTCTACGGGAGGACTTAGAGCCTTCATCCTACTCCTCCCGCCCAACACTCCCTGCTGACAGGTGCCACCCCAGCCCATAGGAATGCATGTTGTACAGAGATATCATCCTCCCCACGCCCGGCTTCCCTCCTCCAAACACGATGCTCGACAAAGCCAGCTGCACCACGGCTGATTCCAATGTGGTTTTAATTGTCTTCCAATATTATGAAGTTCACCCATAGCGTGTAAAGTGAACTAGTGGTTCTCTAAAAAAAATGCTCGGCTGCCGTGTTAAGTGGTCAGGTGGGCGGGCCGCAAGCACTTTCAAGATTTTCAAGTGGGCCCTTGTTCGAGAAAAAGGTTGAGAACCGCTGGTGTAAATGACCTTGCTAGATTTCAATTAAAGTTAGCTATTGCGTGGTTGGTTTCCTGACGGCCTTGACAGCATCGTGTTTGTTTTATCACACGAGACACCTGTAACACAGTAACATGCCCTCTGGGCCACAATAACAAGGTTTCTTCACCAGAGCATGTTTGAGTGGCATACTGGTATTATTTTCCCCGTTATTATATCTGTTCCTCTCATATACAGCACACAGTCAAACTTGGGGACGTGCCAATATCTTGGTAATTGTCTTATATTTGCCCCACATTTACAACAACTTATTTCACGATAGTGTTATTCATAAATATTGAATGTTTCTTTTGAGCTCAATAGCTTCTTTTAACTTTTAAGACATAATAATAGACATGTACCACATCCAGTGCTGGGTTTAGTGTGCAGCTAATGGTCCAGCTGGCTTCACACGTGTTTGTCTCCTTAAGTTTACGACCCTCTCCGTTTCATATTTCATATCGCATTAATGTAGGCTATCATATTTCAGCATGCGTTTGAACCTCGCGGCTCTTTGTGACTCAGTTCAAAAGTGCACTTAAAACAACGCAGAGGAGCATCCACGGTTTGTCTCTGAACACAGATCCTGCAGTGCACGCTAACAACATGGCTTCCTGTTTGATGTCAACATGTTCTGTAGTTCACAACATCTTGCATGTTCAATGTACGATGCCCTGTAGCGCCTGTTAACAACTGCGAAGAAGAAATACCGTTAGGAATGGTCTTTTATCTCGACTCATTCAAACACAAAGCACTGAAGGGAGGCGGTGCTCCCTGTAACCATCCTTATTGCTAGCCTAAATGGTATAGAAATAATACAATTAAATCAACAATATGGGGTTGGGAGGCAATTTCTTAACCCTATCTACTTCTTTTTATGACAAATATTATAGTCTATGCTATTTCTGAATAAAATGTTTTTTTCTTTCTTTTTTAATTGCCCAAAATGTGGACTCATGTGTATTTCCGGAAAGGAAATGCATGCGTATTTAATTCAGTTTAGAGGGTGGTATAAAAAGTTGGGGGTGGTTTAAAAATCTGCCGACTGGATTCCCCCCACCCTCCCCCCAGCAAATGGAACCCTGCCCCTAATGCATTCCCATAGGTGGCGCAGTCGGTATCGCTGTCGCCTCACAGCTAGAAGGTCCTGGGTTCAATTCCCACCGGGGACGCTGTGGGCACTGGGGGGGGGGGGGTCTTCTCTGGGGGGGTTGGTGAAAGGGCCTACTCTGTGTGGAGTTTGCATGTTCTCCCCGTGTCTCTCAGGGTAGTTAATACCCTCACAAAAACATGTAGTAATCCTGGTCGCTATACCGCCTCCCTCATGACAGCCGGGGCGCCTGATGGAGGAGAAAGGAACTGGTTGGAATCAGAGTCCTGCAACGGGCCGGGTACCCGCGGATACCCGACGGGTACCCGCATTTGACGGGTGAAAACGGGTGAAAATGTTACTTTCATAAGATCACGGGTACGGGTACGGGCGGTACAAAACTAAACGCGGGCGGGTAACCTTTTATTGTGAAAATCAGAGAGCACTGTATTTCCGGTTTCCGCCCAAACAACGCCACTTAACATGAGCAGCATGACGCCAGCTGGCCACCACGCTCACAACAAACACACACAAACAGCGTCGGACACACACCCACATACAGAAGCGACATGGATGAAATCAAATCAAAGATAACGAGCGGTGAATACCGAATAGTAGATAATAATTCGGCAAGGGCCAAGTCGGACGTTTGGGAGAAGTTTGGCTTGGTTCAAGACCAAGAGAACAACTTAATTAATGGCTGTGCCGTCTGCAAAAAGTGCAAGAAAGTTTTAAGCTACGAAAGCCGCAAACTGGGCACTTCCTCACTTAGAAAACACTTGGAAAACTGTGGGAAACCAGGCGGTTCGACAATAGATAAATACTTCCACAAAAACAAAGAAGGCCTGGTACCACCAAACCGAGAGGACAAGGACGCTATAACCAAGTTATCGGTGGAATTTGTGTGTTTGGACGTGAGGTCGTTCGAAACTATTCGTGGGGATGGATTCAGTGCACTAGCCCAAGGCTTGGTTGACATTGGGGCCCGGGCTGGGAGGGTGGACGTCGTGAAGCTTCTGCCTGATCCAACCACTGTGTCACGGCGACTCGCAAAATGTGCAGAGGATGTTAGGGACAAACTCATTCCGGAGCTGAGGAAGCAGCTGACTCAAAGCAACGCTGCTGTCACGTTGGACATGTGGACCGATGACTACAAAAAAGTTGGCTATCTTGCGGTCACTTTACATTACATCAACAAGAAATGGGATCTGATAGAGCGTGTGCTTTGCACTGCTGAATGGGATAGTGCATTGCGCAAAACGGCAGATAACCTGAAACCAGCAATCCAAGCAGCACTACGCAAATACAATCTGGATGAGTTCTATCCCAAACTGGTCTACGTGACTGACAGAGGCTCAAACATAGTGGCAGCACTGCGTGCTGTCACTAGGCTTAGTTGCGCAGCACACATCTTGAGCACTGTGCTACACACCACCATAGGAAAACGTGCTGAAGGTGACCTCTTTCATGATGAAGTCAATGCTCTCATCGATTCTGCCAAGTCCCTTGTGACTTATTTTAAGCACACCACCCTCCAGAATCGCCTGCCAAAAACACTGAAAGCATCCGTGGAGACACGCTGGAATTCCCTCCACACAATGCTGGATTCCATCCACAGCCAGTACCAAGAAGTTACTGCTATTCTGGCGGAGCGAGGAGAACTAAACCGCCTGAATAACCTGAGCCTGGAGAGTCTGGGTGACATGGTTGCCTTTCTGTCTCGATTCAGGGATGCCACCAAGGCGCTGGAGGCCTCTAAAACCCCGACACTTCACCTGACCATTGTGTGGCTGGAGCGCCTAAAAAGTCACCTGCAACCGGCTACCACTGACAGCATGACACTGGGTTCACTGAAGAAAAAAAGCCTCAGAGTCCTGAACGAAAAACTCGAACCGCATCTCCTGCATAAGATGGCTGTGTTCCTGCATCCCAAACTGAAAAGCCTGAAGCTGCTGCCTGACCAGTCTGACGTAGTGGCTGTTCATGGTGAAGCACGACGTCTTGTTCAAGGTAAATCTAAATATATAATTAGGCCTATAATAAAGTTACTTATTATCATTATTATTATTATTATTATTTTAACTATTGTTTCCTGCCGTTAAACGAGTCAGCTTTCAATGCAACTTTTTAATGTTGTTTAGATCATCTTGTTGTCTTTTCTTTTTTTTAGCCTCTTAAAATAGCATTGATCCTAACTTTTATTTTCTTTAATACTCTCTCTAGAAGTGAAGGACAAATGTGGAGGCCTCCTGGACCAGCAGCCCGGCGCTCCTCAGGCCGCTGCTGCTGCCCCACCGCTAGAGAAGAGACCCCGTCAAGAACGTGACGATTTAGCAGACGTGGAGGATTCTACTGATGAAGATGTCCAGCCAGTGGACGAAGTTTCAGCTTACATCGAACGCAAGACAGCGAAGGACACAGACGGCACCTTCGATGTCTTGTCTTGGTGGAAGGATCATGCTTCAGAGTTTCCTAACCTGTCACTGATGGCACGGAATATACTTTCCATCCCAGCCTCGAGCGCAGCCAGTGAAAGAGACTTCTCTACCGCTGGATTTGTGATCGCAGAACGCAGAACCCAGCTTAACCCAGAGACTGTGGACGACATTCTTTTCCTGCATAGCAACCTCAGGATCAAGGAATAAATGTCATTGATTGAGTGAGTACTAGCGCCTAATCCGCCTATGTAAAAAAAAAAGAGAAAAAAAAGAAAAAGAGAGGAGCGCAGCGCCTATGTTAATGTTTTGTACATTCAGTTTGGACTTTTGGACAATATATTTCCTGCTACAGTCAAAATGTAAGCTATTATTGTTGTGTAAAATGGAGTGGCTTTGTGTTGTGGTTGCTAAGTAAATTGACTGACTCTGATTATTGTATGTTTCTATTTTTACGCACGGAGACGGACTGGCGGAGCAGTACGCACGTGTTGTTGTTTACCTTTTTTGATATGCTTTTAATGTGAAGGTTGAACTGGATGTTCAACGTGTTTTTGTGAGTCAACTTAAATGTCCTCCATGTTATTCGCTGCTATTTGACATGCTGCAGTGCAGATGCAGAGTCAGACCCTGACCACTGAATGTAGCTACCGCTGAGAGTATTGTTTTAAGGCTGCTGTTATCTTGTGTTAAAGAATGCATTGCAAGTACAAAATAAAGCGCTTTCAAATTGAGTTACTGTCTCTGTAGGCTATTTATATTTTACTGCATGTATTCACGGGTAAACGGGCGGGCAACGGGTCTATTATTTAACGGGCGGGGCGGGTCTGGTTCGTATTTTGAAATAATCACGGGTGACGGGTCGGTCTACGGATCTGATTATTGACGGGCGGGGCGGGCGCGGGTTCTCAAAATTGGACCCGTGCAGGACTCTGGTTGGAATAACGTGTTCCTTCCACGCGCTACGTACTACCGTGGAAACTCCCCCCTGTCAGGTGACAAGAAGGTCAGTTGGCTCTCATGCATTGAAGGAGGCATGAGCTCGGCCCTGGCCTTACCTAGGCTGGTGAGGGGAGTGTAGGGCCCAGGATCACTTAGAAAATTGGCACCGGGTGAAAAATAAGGGTTACAAAAAAAAAATAGGAAAAAAACAAAAAACAATAACCAAAGTGTGTGTGCCCCCAGGCATCCTGGGAAGTCGCTCCCCGGTCCAATGTACACCCTGGGACGCCGTAATATTTGATTGGGCTCAATGTCAATTGAATACAATTTAAAACTGTGTTTGAATTAAAGCAGACAAGATGCAATAAAGAGAATCACAGACCAGGACACACATGCAAAATAACAACATGGATTTTTGCAAATGTGTCGTCTCATTCAGTTTTAAACTAGCCTTTTTGCAGTATCTTTTATGGCACGTCTGGGCACCAGAAGGTTCCTGGCTCCTCCTGGTTTCACGTCAAAGTGTCCTTGAGCAAGACACAGTTCCTGATGATGAGCAGGACGGTGCTTCGCCGTCGGCACGCGAATGGGTGTGAATGGTAAAGCACTTTGGATAAATGTGATATAAAATACAGACCATTTATTTGCGCCCTGCAGTGATACAGTATGTTCTATAATCTATAGTATGTTCTATAGTAGAAAATAATAGAATGGGGGCGCGGTGGCGCTGTCGGTAGCGCTGTCGCCTCACAGCTAGAACCATTCCCGCCGAGGATGCTGTGGGCGCTGGGGGAGTGTTCTCTCCTCTGCGTCTTCAGTGCCCATACCCTAGGTGGGGTTGGTGAAAGGGCCTACTCTGTGTGGAGTTTGCATGTTCTCCCTGTGTCTCCTAGGGTAGTTAATACCCTCACAAAAACATGCAGTAATCCTGGTCTCTATACTGCCTCCCCCTGGCCAGCCAGGGCGCCTGATAGAGAGGAAAGGAACTGCTTGGAATAACGTGTTCCTTCCACGCGCTACGTCTAACCAGGGAACCTCCCCCCTGTCGGGTGATAAGAAGCGGCTTGCTAGCTCTCATGCATTGAAGGAGGCATGAGCTCGGCTCTAGGCTCTCCCTAGGCTGGCAGAGGGAGTGTAGCGCCCAGGATTACATAGCCAATTGACACTGGGTGAAAAAATGGGTTACAAAAAACGTGGGATAAAAATGATAGCGTAGAAAAGAATAGGATATTTATTGTTGACATGTGGTTGCTTTGTGTTCACGTTGGCTCAAATACAAACAGACAGGGAACATGGTAAAAATGTCAGCACTTGCGCAGGAAACCGGGTTCAAATCCGGGGTAGAAGAGGAAAGTTACATAGTGCAGCTTTAACATGAATGTAAACATCCATACAGTAGCTCAACTGGCCTCAGTTGGAATGTGACTCTCAGTCTCATCCAGGAACCGTGATAGTGTCAGCTGGTGATAGATTGTATGTTTATACCAACACATTATGTTCAATTGTATTTATTAAGAGTTTATTCATTAAGCTAACCCAATCAAAGTGTATCTTTCATCTTTAATAAATGTTTCTGTTTTATTCGTCTTTCTATGCTTTTTCTATGTATTTGTCAAATTTTCATGCCTATATTGCGGTGTGAGACGACACATGCATTTTGAGCAACAATGTTAAGCAGGCACTGAGCTACATGTGTGATGACAGCAGCTGCCTGTATATATATATATAAATATATATATATATATATAACGCGGCTCACACTGACAACTTGATTTGCTGCTTATGTTTTTTGTTTTTTTTAGAACCGTGTCTGGATAACAAGCTAACAGGCTTCTGGGTTTCTATCCTTTCAAAGGAGAAAAAATCCTATTTTACGTGTTCTGTCCCCGTCCCCCATTCTGTGCCCATGGTCCATGTTCCTTTCTGCTTGATTCAGGGCTGATCCCCTTCCATTCTGTGGGCCGCTCTAAGAAGCTTTACTCTCTGGCTGGTATAGCTCAGTCTGCTATTATTATCTGAACAACACCAGCTCCTCCAATGGGCTTTTGTTATGTATTTTCAGCCATTGAACTGTATTGCGGATACAAGCAGGAAAGCAATTACCATAACTAGAATGGCTAACTAATGTACGTAGCAGTGATTATCTTATCGCGCTTTTTTTTTTTTGCTGCAACCACACAGCTAGTATAATCCATTCCACTCTGTCTGTCTGTCTGTCTGTCTGTCTGTCTGTCTGTCTGTCTGTCTGTCTGTCCGTCCGTCCAACATTTCCTAGTGCCAGCAGAGCTAGTTGTAGTTTACCACAATGATGCGCTTGTTTTTGGTTAGTATATTAGTCTAAAATAATGCTTCCAAAAATTGCTGCATATTACCTCCAAACCTTTGGTCAGGAAATGTACAACATTTGAATTGAACAGTGAAGAAGTGAAATGGTAATAATGCTAGAACGTTCAGAAAGAAAACACGAAACGAGGAAGAAAAGTAGATATCAATTTAATAAAAGTATAGTTGAGTCATACTGAGTGTGCTGGCATCAGTGTGTGGGTGGTGTACTTCCCTGTAGGTTACAGCCCGGGCAATGAAATGCATGACAGCAGACAGAATAAACACTGACAAGTTGAAGACTGCGCTGGAACTGTTTTGTGTGTCTTCGCTTGATGTGTGTGTGTGTGTGTGTGTGTGTGTGTGTGTGTGTGTGTGTGTGTGTGTGTGTGTGTGTGTGTGTGTGTGTGTGTGTGTGTGTGTGTGTGTGTGTGTGTGTGTGTGTGTGTGTGTGTGTCCGTGCGTGCCTGTGTGCGTGCCTGCGTGCGAGCGTGTGTGCGAGCGTGCCTGCGTGTGTGTGATGATTGCAATTAGGACAGCCAAAATACCAGAATGTTTAACTTCAATATAAATACTTTAAATATATATATATATATACTACTCGATACCTGTTTGGATACCAGGGCAAATAGAGGAGGACTTGTACTCAGTGCTGGTAGAGAAAAGGTCACTGAACACATTGGCAACACATGTGTGATAGGGTTAACCCTCTGGCGTCTGGCATTTAGTTTTAACCCATTAAAACCGGGAAAGCATCTGTGTCATTTTGGATTTTAACCACTTTAACTATTATTTTATATTTTTAGCAGATCTACAAGCTCAAGGCGCGTCATTTCGTGCCGCGCTATAAGCTTGTAGATCTGCTATTTTTGAAAAAGCGTGACTTTTTGACAAAATAATCTTAAATGAATATAGACCTTTTTTTTACGTCAACATTGTGGTAGCACTTTAAACGAACGTCATATAAACAAACATTAATTAACAGTTAATAAACAACTTATTAAGTACTTATTAACAGTTAATAAACAACTTATAAGGTCGTTATTAACCTTATTATGTGTTTGTTTTTGGGGGTCCTTGGAACTAAATATTTTGAGATGGGGGTCTGCGGCCTTTTTTTGCACTCTCTTTCTTTTCTTTAAATCTTTTTTTTCCCATTTCTATCATTATTACCTATGCTGCTGCATTGTCTGAAGGAAGCGAAACCAAAATAAGTTTTACTCTTATGCACCTGTACACAAGATGTAACAATAAAGTACAATCTTGAACTTTCAACCTTGAACCTTGAACATGGAAGGGATTATGACGACTATGCAAAAATAATTGCGATTATGTCAAATAATTGCGATTAGGCGATAACTTAGTAATCGTGACAGGCCTAATGGAAAGGTCCTTTGAACTGTTGGGCTGCCAAACACAGTCAGAGGCACTAACGACCCGCTCGGATGACCAGCTTGAGGCAGAAATGCACAAATATATCTCCTGGCAAACTCTGAAAGTCTTTTTGTTCATGTGCTTTCCACCAATTAACTGCATCCTCCTCTGCACTGAGTTTTTGGCATTTTTTGCTGTAGAACTCTACCAGTAACTCGCTTGAAAATTGTTGTTGTTTACTTCTTTTTGGGATGCAGGTGCATCCTGGCTGCACTCTCTCCTTTTGCTCATCCCTTTCTCTACCCTGAATAGCCTGCTTTGACAGCAAATCAGTCCTCTTGTAATTGGCAGTGGTGGAAGAAGTACTCACATCTGTTTTACTTGAGTTAAAGTATCAATACCACAATGTAGAAATGCTCTGTCACAAGTTAAAAAGTCTGGTGTTCAGAATTTACTTGAGTAAAAGTACAAAAGTATTGGCATCGAAATATACTTAAAGTACCAAAAGTAAAAGTACTCATTATGCAGAATGTCCCGTTTCAAGTTTTCATAATGTATTAAAATATTTTGAAAATAGCAGAGCTTGTAGATCTGCTATTTTCAAATATCCGAAATATATATAGGGCTTAAGTGGTTAATGTATGATTAATACAAATCTAAACTAGTAACTAAAGTTTTCAAATAATTGTAGTGGAGTAAAAGTGGAGTAAAAGATGTAGTGGAGTAGAAGTAAACGTATAAACAATTGAAAATACTAAAAAATATCTCAAAATTGTTCTCATCTACAGTAATTGGGTAAATGTACTTAGTTACTTTACACCGCTGCTACTTGGCCTGTTACTCAAGGGCTCTCTGTCACTCCTCCTGAGTCCTAGGCAATGTCACTCTGAAGCCTAATTTATGTTAATATTAGTGTGTATGTCTCATTAGAACCTGTGTTTTTAGCTCGACTTGTGTCGTGTTCTGTGTGCCCTGAAGAAGGCAGTTGTCTGCCGAAACGTTGCTTTCTATTTCTCTGCGTCCATACAAAAAAAGATTGGCACTTGGGCTACCGGTGTGTGTGGCCACCTTTTATGTCTCTTGGAGACCAGTCATTTGAAAATGATTAGTGTTAACGACATGCTGTAAATATCTGTCCACACACCACTCCTGGAAATCACTCTGTGTTAGGGATCTCCTTATTCTATAGTAATCAGTCGTCATTTAATTGATAGCATAAAATCTAAATAGCTTACATTTGAAAACCTTATTTTTTTGGCGTGTGCGTGTGCGTGTGTGTGTGTGTGTGCGTGTGCGTGTGCGTGTGCGTGTGCGTGTGCGTGTGTGTGTGTGTGTGTGTGTGTGTGTGTGTGTGCGTGTGTGTGTGCGTGTGTGTGTGTGTGTGTGTGTGTGTGTGTGTGTACGTGCACTGCAGCCCTCGCCTCTCCTGTCCACTTGGACTCCCAGCAGTAATTTAAGCCACCGTCCCAATCCTATTGGTTCTGGTTTAATCGCCAGGGTTGTCTGTACTCTGTATACAATGCTGGCCGGGTTGGCTGTATGGAATTCCAGTGTCTGCCCCTCAGGGAAATGTCTCCCCCTGCCTGCACTGCGCTGCACTGCGTTGGACTGATCCAACTGCTGTTTAGTCCATCAGCCTTCAATCAAACCCCCTGAACATCAAGTTATATCTATAGCAGGTATAAGCCTCAAGGTATAGTTCTTTTAGGGCTGGTATTCAAAACAGCCCTGGTGTCAGGCCTCTAGGGCAGTGATTCTCAAACTTTTTCTATCCAGAAGCAAAGATTTGAGTTGCAAATGTTCGCTTTAAAAATATGTATATAAATATATTCAAATATTAGTTTTCACGATTTTTCAAAAATAGCAGATCTACAAGTTCATAGCACTCGGTGCTCAAATCTTTGGGAGGGGGTTCCAATAGGGGTTTCTATTCTGACCACTTTATCCATTTATACGTTGGCTATTCAGCATGTAAATCTGCTATTTTTGAATTCTTAAAAGAAATCTTGAAAGTATTGGAACATTTTGAATAATAAAAAAAAAAATGTACACAAATTTTGTCTTCGGGGGTCCCTGGCACAAAAAAAACAGATTTTTCAATGTACGGATTATTTATTTTGTGATATTATACTGTTTAGATTACAATTTCTATGCGTGTGATGTATTAACTCGTGTTTACCTTGCTTAATGTCGATTTAGCGTCTGCTAAATGCCTACATTGTAAATTGGATTAATTTAGTCCTGGCACACCAGGTCAATGCACTTCACTATCTGTTCTAGCAGAGAACTAGCAGCAATGTGGGCTCTAGTGAGATTGATTGTAAGTCCGGGCCTGTGGACACATACATCGTTTGGATCTGAAGAAGGCCTTTCAGAAACAATTCCGCTCTAAATCGGTAAAGTTCATCCAACAAAGGTCTTGTTGGGATGTTTTTCCATGTTGACCTTTACAATAACGCACCAGTCTCTCTTTTAGAGGAATGGGAAGAGCTTTGTGTGACAAACCCCAAGGCTGTGTGTGTGTGTGTGTGTGTGTGTGTGTGTGTGTGTGTGTGTGTGTGTGTGTGTGTGTGTGTGTGTGTGTGTGTGTGTGTGTGTGTGTGTGTGTGTGTGTGTGTGTGTGTGTGTGTGTGCGCACGTGCGCGCGCGTGTGTGTGCGCATGCACGTGTATGTGTCCGTGTGGACGTGCAGATGTACACGTTCATGTGTGGACATCTGCACACACTTCCTACTGTGTAACCTGTTTGTGTCTATGTGCACGTGTGTGTGTGTGTGCCTGAGTGCGTGCTTGTGTGTGGTGGCGCAGTGACGTAGAGTTATTTGGTTTACCGGAGAATAAGTGAGTGTTTGTGTGTGTTTCCCCAACAGCTTTTACATCAAGCTTTTTCACTGAGGAAATAGACTCCTATTGTCAGACTCTGTCTGTCTTCCTCTCGTACTTCCCCTCTCTTTCGCACTCTCTTTCAGTCTGTTTGTCTGCCTTTTCTCACTATCCTTGTGTGTGTGTGTGTGTGTGTGCTCTCTGCTGGATATTGAAGGGTGTCGGTCGGTTGGTGTGACAGCTGAGTGCCAGGCTGCTGTGCCAAGGTGAGGAAGTGACTGCAGTGTGTGCTGCTGTCCCACTGCTAGTCTGACCAAAATGTCCACTTTACCACAGGTTTCACTGAAGCAAGCCAAATACACACGTACACAAACACACGCATGCACGCACGCACGAACACACACACACACACACACACACACACACACACACACACACACACACACACACACACACACACACACACACACACACACACACACACACACACACACACACACACACACACACAGCAGCAGCAGTCAGCCCCATGGGGACAGAGCTAGCTGTGTGTTACTGCTGCTGGCCATCAGTCCAATAGGACAGTGGTTTTCAACCAGTGGTCCTTGAGGGAGTTCCAGGGGGTCCCCAGCTAAATGATAGATAGGAACCAAATGGACCCTTATGGGTCTGTAACTCTGAGAGTGTACAAATGGAACCAAATGGACCCGTTAGGGTCCATTTGGTTCCATTTGTACACTCTCAGAGTTACATTAACATTGATTTTATAATAAAAAATTGGGGTCCCAGAGGTAGAAATGCCATTAAACTGGGGGTCCTTGCAATTAAAATGGTTGAGAATCACTACTAGAGCCGTAAAAATCGTCTCTTATTGGGGGTCCCTGGCATATCTTTTCAAATGGGGGTCCCTGGGCTAATGTGTGTCAATTTGGGGGTCCTTGACGCAAAAAAGGTTGAAAACCACTGCAATAGGACATAGATCACTACAGTCACATTCAATATATCGTTGCTGTCGGGCAGAAACCTCTTATCTCCATTTTTTAACTTTTTGTGTTACTGTTTCGTAAATGAACGACCTATTTGATCACACTACAGAGTCACACAAAAGTATGAAAAGTAGCAGATCCACAAGCTGGAAACGCGGCGCGAAACGCGTCTAGTTTCCAGCAGGTTCAAGGCGCAGCCCGCGTGGCTGCTCCTGGCTTTGTGTCAAAGTGTCCTTGAAGCGATATACTTGACACAAAACTACAGGTGCCTTGCATGGTCTCCTCCGTCATCGCCGTGTGATATGTGTCTGAATGGAGCGCACATCGTGAAGCTCTTTGGATAAAAGGCACTGTAGAAATGCAGACCATTTGCCATGCTGTAAACATTTTGCTGCATTCTACTGTATATCTTTAATATCCTAATCCGGGATTCGAACACAGCAGGTCTCCTTCGGTATACCGCGGTCAGCCGCGATTGCAGCGTTAAAAATGTGTATCTCCATGTTGGAGAGGCCTCTCTTCTTCGCTGTATTCCGCTTTTTCATCATGTACAGTAGTAAACTATAGAGTTTACTACATGATGAAAGTCAGGGGCCAAGCCTCTGAAACGAGAAGATTTAAGGGGTCGCTATTTAACCCATTCAATCCGGGAGCTTGCAGATCCACAAGCTCATAGCGCAGCACCGAGTGCCATGCTACGAGCTTGTAGATCTGCATTTTTTTTTTTTAAATCTTCAACATTTGTTGGGCAAATCTTTGAATACATATATTTTTTTTGAAACAGCATTTTTAACCCATTAAGACCTGAAGCCGATTCTACAAATGTCTAAATCCCAACAGTATTCTGAAAAACGTATGTTTCTATATCAGTGGTGCTCAAACTATTTCATGTCAAGGACCCCCAAAATGATATGTATTTGGCCGCCAACCCCCATCTCAAAATGTGTTGTTCCAGGGACCCCCCAGAAGCAAAGATTTGAGTTAAAATGTTCGCTTTAAAAGAATATATATATTCTAAGATTTGCACACATTTTCACGATTTTTCAAAAATAGCAGATATACAAGCTCGTAGCGCGGCACTCGGTGCCGCGCTATGAGCTTGTAGATCTGCTATTGAATAGCCCAAAGTGTAAAATTATGCTTTTTAGCTCAAATCAAAAAAATGACACAGATTCATTCCAGCTCTTAATGGGTCTTAATGACTCCAGATAAGCGGATGAAGATAGATGGATAGATGGAGGTTAGTTACCCACTCTCTAAAGATGCTTAGCAGCCTATTGACATTAGCTTCGGAGAAACCATTTAGCTGTTCACTGTTCCGGTAAAAATGGATTTTCCATGCCACTCTGTGTGTCTGTCTCCTGTTCAAATCCTCTGACTGATATACATAATTCACATACAGCACACTTATTGAGGTCTTGTGTGTATGCTTTTGTATAATCATTCCATTCTGACCTTGGAATGCCTCTCTTGTCCATCTTCCACTACTCTCGCTTCCCGCACAGCCCAGTCTTTTCAATGCCGACAGCTGAGGCTCAAAGTGCGGAACGGCTTCTCTCAGATGCACACAATTGAATTAACCCATTAAGACTGGGAATGTGTCTGTGTCATTTTAAGATTTCTTTGGCTATTCAAAAATAGCAGATATACAAGCTCATAGCCCATGAGCTTGTAGATCTGATATTTTTGAAAAACAAATGTGAAAATGTGTACAAATCTTTGAATATACTGTATCTATATACATCTTTAACTAATTCTTCTTCTGGGGGTCCCTGGAACAAAATATGTTGAGATGGGGCGGGTGGGAGGGGTCAAATACATATCATTTTGGGTGGTCCTTGACAGTTTGAGAACCACTGATATTATAGCAATATACCTATACGTTCTTTTTTTTCAACTGTTAGGATTTAGAAGACGTGTAGAATCCTGCAGGAGCAAAGGTTTTAGTTTAAAAAGTTTGCTTTAAAAAACATAGATTTGCACAAATCTTCACGATTTAAAACAAATAAATAGCAGATCTACAAGCTTGTGCTATATGAGCTTGTAGATCTGCTACTTTTGAATAGTCCAAAGTATAAAATAATGGTTATACTGGTTATATGCGTTCCCGGATTGAATGGGTTAAGACTGTTTGCTGTGAGTCTGCCTCCCGTCTTTCCTTTCCTTAAACTACTGTCAGTATAGCACGGTTAGCTCGGGACTTCAGTCCTATTGTATTAATGAATATTATGAAGAGCATACAGCGATGGCAGCCCTGAAGAAACAAGTTCCATTTGTTGGAAAGCCAAACTACAACAGTTCCACATCCGCTATTCTGTTCTCTGTGTCAACATCTGAGTCATTATTCCGAATTATAGGCCTTAGGTCCTTATACTGTGTGCTGTTACAGACTCACACTGCCTCGGCTTTCTTCCACACGGCATAAAGAAGTATAGAACAATAGAGAGCAATGTGAGAGAGAAGAAAGAAACTTCATCACCCACCACCTTTTAGAATAACATATAATAGATGAAGAGAGGAGAGGAGAGGAGAGGAGAGGAGAGGAGAGGAGAGGAGAGGAGAGGAGAGGAGAGGAGTAAACCTCAACAGGAGGGAAAGGAGAAGCGCAGCCTCTCGTCTGTAGTAAAAATACAAAAATACGCTTTTGCTACTCACCAAAACAAAGACGGTTTTATGGAGTTGAAAGCCTACTCTACTAATGACCAGATTCTTCCTTCCGGTGAAATATTGTCATTTCTGGCCAAAAAGTGTATTTTAGACGTGAGGTAGGGGCTCAGAGTGTTCCCACTTAGTAGAGTAGGCTTTCAACTCCATAAAACCGTCTTTGTTTTGGTGAGTAGCAAAAGTGTATTTTTTTATTTTTTTTACTACAGACGAGATGCTGCGCTACCGCGGTGCGAGGGGAAAGAATCGAAAGTACCATAGCGTTAAGGAGAACTCCTTCTAACGCTATGGACCAGAGCTAGTTTCAGTGTAAACTTCAGTAAACTCATAGAGTTATAATATATCTAGAGGGCGGACTGCCCCGCCCCCAGCTATTGATTTCAATGAAAGTTGCTCAGTGGCGTTTGAAGCACCCGGGAAGTCTGCCGTAGTAAGTACCAATATCGGAGGAAATATCGGAGCCAATAGAGCAGGCCATAGAGTTATGAGCAGGCGCACTATAGGGTTTCAAACGGTAGACGCATGCACGCGCAGTAGCATTTTAAATGCGGAAGTGTTGCTATGCTATCCTAGATTTGACCACCAGGCGAAGGCAGCTTCACTGTTCTACCCTGGTTCTGGGGGCCCATGGTGGGTAGACTATTTTGAGAGGAACTTGTTAGTAGGGGAACGAGGGGGCAGGGGAGGGCCATCACACCTCTTCAAGCCTCCATAAGACCTCCGATTAAGCAACTCACTCCATTCTCCTGAAACATCATTAGCAGTTCCAGCAAACTCATTAGTTGCAGCACTGCAAGTTCCCGGAACTTTTTGTCGAAAAAAGGGCTCACGTCTTCTTTTGAGTCAATCTGAGTCACCTTTTGACCAAAAGTTCCAGGAACTTGCAGTGCTGCAACTAATGAGTTCCTGGAACTGCTAATAGCTTTATTTCATGTTCATGGTTGGCATTTCCACAGCGCCTCAATAAATGTGAAGACTATTTTCCTTTTCAGTGAACGTCTTGAGTTTGTGTTTATTTACAAACAAACATGAATTTCTTTTCCATTTACTTAATTTAATTTACTTAAAATTAGTTCCTTATTTCCTTCCTAGCTTATTTTCCCATATATTGACATGCCCCATTTTGTGCCCATATATGCAGCTGACTGATTTGTGTGCGCCTGATGCCATGATGACACATTGAGGTTATAGGCAACACACTCCATATTTGGGCGTAGCTGCATTGGGAACTCGTTATATGGTTCTGGCTGAGTCATAGCGACTTGAGCTTGACGTCCAATTTGAATACAGGATAAACAGAGTGCATGGTGTTGGATTTATCTCACAGACGTTCTTTAATGACCATTTAAGTCTTAAAAATAAACTGACAAACTGCCACTTTAAGAACAGAACTGCTGTGAGCTTTTGCAACAACCCCAGCATGCTTCCAGCTGTGACTCATACTGTAGGTACACTATTTCTGCTGATTCGGGACCGACATCACCTTTTTGTGAGTGTGTGCATATGGGTCTCTTTTTTTGGAGCTAGCAGTGTCCCAAAACACTGATATGAATTATTTATGACCACCACCATCATCATCCTCATCATCATCACCACCACCACCCAAGACACCAAGGATGCATCACCTATCTATTATTGAAATGCCTGCAGCAGAGAGAAGGAGAGGGGGATGATAGAGTAATATAATCTGAACTCAACTCTTTTTGGATCAAATTCTCAGAGGGTTTGTCAGAGAATAAGAGAGCGGTGAAAAAAAAGACAACCAGAAAGACAAAGAGAGAGAATGGAAATCAGAGGAAGGCAAACAAGAGAGAGAAAAGACAAACAGAGAGAGAGAGAGAGAGAGAGAGAGAGAGAGAGAGAGAGAGAGAGAGAGAGAGAGAGAGAGATACAGGGGAGAATTGCAAACGAGGATGACTATGGAGACATTAAACCACTAAAGTGTGCCGTCATCATTTTTTTGCCCAAATAAGTAATTCTAGAACCAACCCTGTTCCAGCCTAATGCAAAAGATGACTCCCGAATACATTTAGTGTATTTCATTATATAAACCCTATAGTATAAACACATTGTATAGACTATATTAGTTATAAAACCAAGAGATGACTTCACTGACATTCTGATGAAATACAAGTTATTAAACTTTGACAATTCCCTTTTCCCCCTTTCCCCCCAGATGCATATGTCTGATATCTCCGTAAAATGTATCATGATATTGAATCCTCCCTCAGAACTCTCCCACTGTAGGCTACTACAGTTCAGAAAGCTTTGACCAATCAACATTCTTTATCAAAGAACAATGGTGCCACATCAGAGTCTAGGCTCTGTGCATAACTGCAGTTCCAGGTTGGCATGCCCATGTCCTGTTCCAGTTCATTTTCCCATAGCTTTGTGCAGGTTGCCCCGACGTGAGTCGTGGGTTGGTGCCGCCGGGACCTGAGGAATATGCTGGGAGGAATAGCGTCGGAGGCCATGCGACGTGCGCTTCAGATTTGGTGCTGATCGGATCCTGCATTCGTGATATACTGTGGGAGGAGTAGCGGGACAACTTTAGTTTATCTATAACAATAAGAAAGAAAGAAGGAAAGAATAAAGTCGCCCAAGTACTATAGTGTGTTGCCCTTTCGGGCAACCACAGTTATAATAATGATAATATAGTCCACACTCCTTGTATATTTGCATATAGTAAATGAGGTATCTGCATTTAACCCACCCAAGTATTAGGAGCAGTGAGCGCTACGCCGCTACGGGGGCAGCGCCTCGGGGAGCAATTAGGGGTTAAGTGTCTTGCTCAGGGACACATTGCTGGCCTGGAATGGAACCTTGGACAACTGCACAGAGCCTATTGTGTCACTATACCAATGATGCTTTAGTTTGGACATACCGCATTGCTGTCTGATCCTACCCAGAATGCACTGTTTATTGACGCTGTAGTTTTATTTTTCTGTATGTTGGAGCAACTACATCACCATGCATCACTCTGTGGTGCTTTCAATTTGTTGCTTCAGCGATGCAAAGACCAATGGTGGACAATTTATTAAGGCATTTAGCAGTCTTAATAGTCTATAGCAAACTAACTTAAGTACATAGCCTTAGTAAAGTAAACAACATCCATCTAACATAACTAGCATCTAGCAAAATAGGCAACACACAAGTGGTAGGGGGTGAGGTGGAGTGTGAAGAGGTGAGTTTTAAGATTGTGGGGAAATATGTGGAGTAAGTCTGCCCTCCTGACTGAGGGGGAAGGTCTGAGGTCATTCCACTGCTTGGGAGCCACACGGACTGCTGTCCAACAATGAGCAGCAGCCAAAAACAGACAGAGAGCAACATCAATGTCATTACAAACAGACAGCTTACTACTGGGAATGTGTTCCACTGCCGTTTGAATGGTTTCGTCTCTTAATCAACTACGGTTTCTACGAAAATGAAACTTACCTGGATTTCAAAGAATAGCCTAAAGCAATCCTTTTTTCCCTTAATGAACGGCTTTTGTTTTGATGTTATAGGTTCCATGGCAACAAGCAACATTGGATAATGATAGGCCGAATACCCCACGTCAAATCCGGCGACTTTGGAACGGTCGCCACCAGGTATTCCGTAACGCAACCTCAGTAAAACTATGCCTAAACCTAACCTTTTTCCTAAACTTAACCTCAGTAAAATTATGTCTAAACCTAACCTTATTCCTAAATGTAACCTAAGTAAAATTATGCCTAAACCTAACCTTATTCCTAAACCTAACCTCAGTATAACTATGCCTAAGCCTAAACTTATTTCTAACCTTAACCTCAGTAAAAAGACCGGAAAAAAATGGGAGCGAGTGTGTTTTGGGGCGAGCGTTCCGGTTACCGATAGGTCTACATAATGTTGGATGCATTTATCCAACACGATACACTTTGCGGCTTCTGTTCTGACTTCTGACACGGTGCAGTTCAGCCTGTCAATCACTGGGACAGAGCAGCGAACCTCAGCACATCAAAGGCAGAGACACAGCTGAAAACAACTCGTTAATTAATGGCTGAGATGCCTGGTTTCATTGAAAAACTAAATCAGTATAACACAGTTGGAAAAGGAAAGAATCATTCATGTCCTACACGCACATGCAAAACAAAAAATATGATACAAATAATTACATTAAAATTAAAATAAAAACACTACTTTCAACTTCTCCCGGTGGGCGTCGACTTGTGTTAATGACGTCGACGAGTTGACTTTTTGGTTATGGTTAATGCCCTAATGTGGACAGATGTACAGACTGGGGGATAGTGAAACTGTTGGGAGGCTGAAGACCAGGCGTGCTGCGCGGCTTCCCAGATTGGTCAAACCCGACGGGCCCGGATGACAGAGCTTTGTGTCACGTTGGTGCTGCCCCGCCCAATATAAGTGTGTACTATCGAAGAACTCCAAATATGGAGATCCCCGTACCTCCATATTTAGTCGATTGGTTGCATGGTAGTGGGTACCGCATATTATTTTTGAATAGCCCGAGAAATCTAAAGTGAGATGTGTTCCCAGATTGAATGGGTTAAGACAGGGGTCTTCAACAGGGGGTCCGGGACCCCTAGGGGGCCTCAGAGTTACTACAGGGGGTCCGCCAAATCTTTGTGTGATATGATTTTTTTTTTACCTTAACCACTTGAACCCTAACATCCCTTTTCTGAGGAGAACTTTAGCCAAAAATAGCAGATCTACAAGCTCACAACGCCTCGCGCTGCGAGGCGTTGTGAGCTTGTAGATCGGCTATTTTTGGCAAAGAGGTATATGTGTAGAGGGAAAAAAGAGCAGACCACATAAACAAAAAAAAAGAATCTGAAACACAATTTTATACGATATAGAGGGGGTCCCTGCTTCATCTCTCTCTCAGCTAGGGGGTCCTTGGCCTGAAAACGTTGAAGACCCCTGGGTTAAGAGATACAACTGGTTTAGCTACCTTGCGTTCTACTCAGCCTGGGAGCTCTGACGGTCACTGCTCATGCACTTCTGTTGTGTTGTACTGTAGGCTACATCCATATGATTCAGGAGGTGGTCGAGACGTGATGAATCATTTAGTGTGAAAGTGGAAAGATGTGCAAGTACAAAACACATGCATGCCATGCAGGCACACTCACATGCGCATGCAAACAAGACCAGGAGACCTGGTTCTGCCAGACCCAGAATAAATTCCTAGTACTTTATAAGATCAGAGCACTACGTCACGCCGGACTTCACATGACGTGTCAGCCTGTGTCCCTTTTATGCCCGTGTATGGAGAAGAAAGGGACAGACCGAGGTCCCTTTTATGCCCATGTATGTAGGCTGTCTGTCCCTTTCATACAGCCGGTCTTTTTCGCCCATGTATGGACAAAACGGTCTTTTTCGCCCATGTATGGAGAAGACGTTGCAGAGCCTCATGTAGGCCGACCCTCTGGGTCTGGCAAAGATTGGCCAATGATCCAAGCCAGCGACTAACACTTGTTGCCAGAGCGTGGGATTCAAACCAGCATATGGTCACAATCAGGCAGAAGAAACCTTGCATCTCCATATTTCAACTTTTTGAACACTTTACATTTGCAAACCAAATAGAAATATGTAAACATACATAATACAAAGACAATCAAAGTATGAAAAAAAATCTAATCATATACAGCTGTAACTTATTAATCCTAAATGGCAATTTCTCAAGAGCAGCCACAGTTCCAAGCCGAGAGAACCACACATGTACAGGATCTCCTCTCTGGTCAGTAGGAATACATTGAGGACTCTAGCTGGAGCACTCATCCAAGGTCACTTCGACCACGCATGCACCTCTTGGTACCATAGCACTTCAAAGGCCTTAAAAACCAGGCTCCAGACATCCCAAAACAAACTGGTCAGGCTACTGCTTTGCCTTACATCTACAACTAATTTAAGCTACTGTAGCTTTGAAGAGATGGGGGTTCCGCGGCCAAATACATATAATTTTGGGGGTCCTTGACATGAAAAAAGTTTGAGAACCACTGATTAGCCTATATAGCAACATAGGTTTTTTCAAAAAACTGTTAGGATTTAGAAGAGATTTGTAGAATCCCTGCAGAAGCAAAAACATTTCTTTATTATTATTTATTTTTTTCAAAAAATAGCAGATCTACAAGCTTGTATATCTGCTATTTTTCAATAGCCAAAGAAATCTTAAAATGAAACTGATGCGTTCCCGGTCTTAATGGGTTAAAGTGGAAAGAGGTTTTCTCCAGTGTGTACATGCAGGTGTCTCTTCAGGTTACCCAAGACATTGAAACTCTTGTTGCACTGTTTACATAGGAAAGGTTTTTCTCCAGTGTGGACACGCAGGTGTGTCTTCAGGTGAGCTACCTGACTGAAACTCTTGTCACACTGTTTACATAGGAAAGATTTTTCTCCAGTGTGGACACACAGGTGTCTCTTCAGGCTACCCAACTCATTGAAACTCTTGTTACACTGTTTACAGTGGTATGGTTTTTCACCAGTGTGGAGACGGAGGTGTGACTCCAGGCTACCCAACTCATTGAAACTCTTGTTGCACTGTTTACAGTGGTATGGTTTTTCACCAGTGTGGAGACGCAGGTGTGACTCCAGGCTACCTAATCTAGTGAAAGTCTTGTCGCACTGTTTACATAGGAAAGGTTTTTCTCCAGTGTGGACACGCAGGTGTGACTTCAGGTCACCTGTCCGACTGAAACTCTTGTTGCACTGTTTACAGAGGTATGGTTTTTCTCCAGTGTGGACACGTGTGTGTCTTCAGGTGAGCTAACCGACTGAAACTCTTGTCACACAGTTTACAGATGTAAGATGTCTTTCTTGTGTAAGTCCTTTGACGGGTCCTTACGTCTGGTTGAGTTAACGTCTTGGTAAACTGTTGACGACTGTAAGATGTTGGTTTGGTCAGCGTTTCCATGTTCATGGCTGGTTATTACACAGCTGGTGGTGATTTGCTGATCGGCTGCTGGGGGGATCTGTCCCGTCATAGTATTTCAGTAGAGGTCGTCGCTCCTCTTCATGTGTTGAAAGATAGTTGTCGAGGCAGATGTACACTTAGAACAAGAGAACTGAGTACGGAAATATTTGGACTCTCTCCTTCCAGGAGTGGCGGTGTATCGTCAAAGCTGCTTCTATGAAGACTGAAGTTGTAGGTTCTGCAGGGGCTTGCAAATGTGTCTTTATACTCTCTATCTTTGTATGTTCTCTATCTCTTTCTATCAGCACTCTTCGGTCAGGACATATACTGGTCCTAGTGGGATGAAGTGGAAGTAGTTGCAGTAGCTTAACACTTTATACAGGCTAAGCAGAGCTCTGCTCTTACCTCACTCACAACGCAAACTGTTGCCATAACAACAGCCATGTGTGCAAGCCGCCACCTTTCCATATTTGTGTATTTACCGTTTAATAATGGTATTATATTATTATTCAAAAGAGGCACCGCTTATTCTCATTGAAAAAGAACACTAACGGTCTAACCTGTAAAGGAAGAACTAAGTGAGACACAGCAGGTCACAACACACCTCCTCAGCCATCTCAGCCAATCTGTAACAAGTAAAATGCTTGTGTTCAAAATGTTACTTGAGTAAGTAGAAAAGTATTGGCATGAAAATATACTTACAGTACCAAAAGTAAAAGTACTAAAATGTTTGAAAATAGCAGATCTATAAGCTCACAACGCGTCACGATGTGACACGTTGTGAGCTTGTAGATCGGCTATTTTCAAACAGCCTAGGTATGAAATAGGGCTATTGTGGTTAATGTATGTTTTACAATATAACAATTTCTATATCCAAAGTAACTAGTAACTAAAGTTTTCAAATAATTGTAGTGGAGTAAAAGTACAATATTTGCCTCTGAGATGTAATGGAGTAGAAGTAAAAGTACTGAAAATTGGAAAAACTCCAGTAAAGTGAAAGTACCTCAAAATTGTACTTAAATGGACACTTCACCCAAAAAAAACTTTGTTTCAATGCATTAGTCACCCCATGGAGACTTGAATTCATGGATATTTTTTTATTTTTGTCTCATTCCTAAGACAATAATTTGATGACCAGCGGACCGGTAGGCAGCGGTCCCGGTAGGAGACACAACGACTCGTTGTGTCTCCTACCGGAACCGCTGCCGGTCATCAAATTATTGTCTTTGCTTGTCTTAGCCAAATTATTGTCTAAAACTAAAAAAATATCCATGAATTGAAGTCTCCATGGGGTGACTAATCCATTGAAACAAAGTTTTTGTTTGGGGTGAAGTGTCCCTTTAAGTACAGTACTTGAGTAAATGTATTTAGTTACTTTACACCACTGTTTTTTGGCTACAAATAAACATCCTAAAACTTTGATAGAAATGAACAGAGCTGCAGACACTCCCAGTTGGCCAATAAGGACGAACCTCCACACCAAAATACAAAATATATAACAGGCCGCTTCGCGTTTTGGCCATAGACTGTATAAATGAGATGGACAAAGCCACTCCGCTGCTTTCTACAGACCGAAAATGAAGCCGATTGTTCCAAGACTGTAGGTCCGCCATCTTTCAATCGCGGCATATCGCGTCATATCTAGAAAATCTAGTCTAAAGTTTGTCAAAAAACCCATTCACTTGCGTTAAAATAAATTCTTTCTGACACCGCAGGTC
>NC_139944.1:11463411-11510911 GCF_963454915.1 Gymnoscopelus microlampas
GCACAAGGCATGAGACTCATTTATTTAATCACCTGAAATTCAAATACAACATGGTGTATGAACAAACAATAAAGTATAGCAAAGAAACCTGAAATGTTCAAGAAAATCCAAAAAAGACATGTTGGTAACACTTTAGGTAACTATCCCATAGTTAATATTTCATTCAACAACTGTTAGTAAACTATACTACCCACTAATTACTTGTTAATTTCTTTGGTCCCCGGACCCCACGTTGAGAACCAGTGGCTTAAAATACTGCTTTCAAGTGTTTCTGATAATGACAGCAACACTTGTATCCATTCTCTTTTCATTTCAACGAGACACAGCTGATATGATGACACACTTGTGGCAGATTGTGCTGATTGAAAATAGCAGCAGCTGTGCTCCTTCGTGTCCAAATACATCTATCTATTATTCACTGTTACTGCTGCTTACCAGCACCTCTGGTCCTTCTCTAAGGAAAACACACAATCCTGAGTGTTAAATGAACACATGACTTTATATTATACGCTGTCACGCGGCACGCCAGAGTAAGGGTTAGTTACAGTACATCACATCTTATAGACTGATAAATGTCCATCTATGGTCTATATTAACTGTCTTAACTGATATTAACTAACTATCTCTCTCTCTCTCTCTCTCTCTCTCTCTCTCTCTCTCTCTCTCTCTCTCTCTCTCTCTCTCTCTCTCTCTCTCTCTCTCTCTCTAGGGAGTGTTTCCAGCCAGCTATGTGCACCTGAAGAAGGCCATTGTCACCAACAGAGGGTATGACTTCCTTTAATGAGACTGACTATCCATCTGTCCATGTCCATGTCCGTCCGTCTTTCTGTCTGTCTGTCTGTCTGTCTGTCTGTCTGCCTTATGGCCACTGAGGCATATGGCTTAAAACCAGGAAGTAAGAGTTAGTTTTCTCATCATTCTTTTAAAATGTAGGTCTTCCCTACATTATGTAGTCCGTTGGTTCTCAAAGTGGGGTCCAGAGACCCCTAGGGGTCCTTAATGGGGGGGGGGGGGGGGTTCCAAGGAGTCGGGTCCCCAGCACAAGTAGTTAGCGTAGCGTCACAATCTTTTTTTTAAAGATATCTTTTGGGGTCTTTTCTGCCTTTATTTATAGTGTATAGTGGAGATGGACAGGAAACAGGGAGAGAGAGGTGGGGCGAGACATGCAGCAAAGTTCGTCGAGAACTGGTCCTTAACCCACGATGCGCTGTCAGGCTACATTGAAGCCTAACTGCCCAAGTGCCCTGACCGATATGTTTTTGGGGAAACATTAAACATCTTGAAAGTAAATTTTTTTCTAACCATATACTGTAGAAAAAGCATGAAAATGTGTGCAAATCTTTGAATATATATATATATTTTTAAGCAAACATTTGTAACTCAAATCTTTGCTTCTGGGGTCCTCCTTGGAACTAAATATAGCGGGGCACTCTGTGCGCACTATGAGCTTGTAGATCTGCTATTTTTGAATAGCCAAAGAAATCTAAAAACGACACACGGATGCTTTCCCGGGCTTAATGGCTTGACATTCAACCTACCACATAACACAGGCCTTATTTCCTCTCCGAGCCAATGTAGAGGCAGCCTGAGGCAAAACATCTCTCATCTGACCTATCTAGTGTCTCTCACTGTATGCTGTCAACTCCACTGTACAAATATAACCATTTGTGCACTCACTGAGTTACAAATACATTACCCCCCAACACACACACACACACACACACACACACACACACACACTGACACGCACGCACGCACGCACGCACGCACGCACGCACGCACGCACGCACGCACGCACACACACACACACACACACACACACACACACACAGCAAAGGCATCGTTCTCAGTGTTATAGAAAAATTAAAGGTCCAATTCCATGAAATTAGTCTTCTGTCAGAATATATGCTTAACCCATTGAGACCTGAAGCCGATTCAACATGTCTCCTAAATCTCAACAGTTTTCTGGAAAACGTACGTTTCTATATCAGTGGTGCTCAAACTTTTTCATGTCAAGGACCCCCAAAATGACATGCATTTGGCCGCGGACCCCATCAAAATATTTTGTTCCAGGGACCCCCAGAAGCAAAGATTTGAGTTAAAAATGTTCGCTTAAAAAATATATATATTAAAAGATTTGCACACATTTTCACGATTTTTCAAAAATAGCAGATCTACAAGCTCATAGCGCGGCACTCGGTGCCGCGCTATGAGCTTGTATATCTGCTATTTTTGAATAGCCCAAAGTGTAAAATAATGCTTTTTACAGTTTTTACTGTAGCTCAAATCTAAAAATGACACGGTTCCAGGTCTTAATGGGTTAAGTATGTACTGTATTTTGCATCTGAATAAGGTATGAGCGCCATCCTTTCAGATTCACAATTCCCAAGTTCAAGAGTATACATATTTTAGACACATTTGCATAATGACTCTGGGAGCACTGTCTTTTTAAAAAAAAAATCTTTATTTAACGTTTCTTTTCGTTTTATCACAAGGCACGAGGTGATACATTAATTGGAATTAGGGGAGTAGGAAGGCCCTACTGGGAAGAGCAAAGAACGCGTGTGATTGATTGTGCTTTACTTACAGTATCTATAGCCTGACAATGTGTTGGATGTGGTGGGATGGCCTTTCCTCTAGCGCCACCGCTAGGCCAACATTTCAAATAGCATATACACGATATCTCAAAATCTAGCTATGTCTTACCCCCCACCCCAGGGGTCCTTGGGGGGGCATCACACTCATTTGAACCACTTTATCCATATGTTATATGTTGGCTATTCAAAAATAGCAGATCTACAAGCTCACTTTGTGCCGCGCTGTGAGCTTCTACATCTGCAATTTTTGATGTTTTTTTTTAACTCATTAAAACCGGGAGGGGAACGCATCTGTGTCATTTTAAGATGTCTTTGGCTATTAAAAAAATAGCAGATATACAAGCTCATAGCGCGGCACCGAGTGCCTTGCTATGAGCTTGTAGATCCTGATTCTTTGGATGTGAGCAAATCTTTGAATATATATATTTTTTAAAGCGAACATTTGTAAATCAAATCTTTGCTTCTGGGGGAAAAATATTTTACAAATGTTTAAACAAAACAAAAAAAGATCTGAGATTTTCACTCATTTAAAAAAAAATAAAAAAAATAGCAGATCTAAAAGCTCATAGCGTGGCACTCGGTGTCGCGCTATGAGCTTGTATATCTGCTATTTTTGATTTTTTTTTTTAAAGTTGCGTTCCCGGTCTCAATGGGTTAATATATATATATATTTTTTTTAAAGTTTGAGAACTGCTGGCTTGGTGAACTCCATTTGTCAGAGTAATTTTCCCGAACACCGTGTCCCATGATGCTCCTTGGCTGTCAGGTAGAAACAAGCAGCTGGTGTCTCTGTGTGTGTTCTGTTGAGAGGAGTCTGTCTCCTCCTCAGAACAACAGTGGGGTTGGCAGTATAACGTGGACCACAGCACAGAAACCTCTCATCTCCATATAATAACTTTTTGTGTTTTTTTCCCCCGTAAATTAACGCCCTACTTGTGCTGAATGCAATTAGTGTTCATTTAATACACCCTTGCAGTAGCCTGTCAGGGATATATAAGCCTGACCAGCTGTAACTATTTTGTTGATTAACCCAGTAAATGGCAGAAGCCAAAGAGAACGCATGTGTTTGTGTGAGTTCATGACACTACTTTATCATACTACAGTGTCACCCAAAAGCATCAAAAGTAGCAGATCCACAAGCTCGCGACGCGTTTCGAGCTTGCAGATCTGCTACTTCTGAGGCTTTTGAATTTGAATCCTAAAAAGTTTTGGGACATAATATGAGGTTTCCACCTGACAGAGATGACAGGTGGGGAACTGGCAATGACTAAATTTAGGAGAAAATAATGAGGACAAATCCAAATAAATAACTACTATCGTGTTGACTTTTATATTTCGGGGTAGAAATACCGTTGTGTTTGATCACTCGCACCTGTCTGCGTGGGAGCGCAAGTTACCGCATAAGCCTATAATAGAGAGAGAGAGAGAGAGAGAGAGAGAGATATTACAGGACCATGGACAGCGACACAGAGGGCTAGGCTGTACTTACTGCTTGACGGTAGGTTATTGAATACCGTAGCTCAGTTAGTTCTCAAACTTTTTCATGTCAAGGACCCCCAAATTGATATGTTTTTGGCTGCGGACCCCCATATGAAAATGTTTTGTGCCAGGGACTCCCTGAGGAGAAGACTTGTGTTTAAAACATTTTCAAATACTTTCAAGATAAAAAAAAATAACAGATGTCCCAGCTCGCAGCGCAGCGTGAAAATAGCACATATCTGCTATTTTTTAATAGCCAAAGTATACATTTTGGATAAAGTGGTTAAAATTATTGTGATGTCACATACAGTAAGAATTTGAAATGTCTTTTTCTGCATTTAGCCATAATATACCTGTGTAACTGTGTATGAGACGAGTAAAGTATGCTGTTCAAGCGCGCTACGTCCGGTTTATTGCGGTACAGTGCAGGATGCTATGGGACTCACAGGTTTGTGACTGGGGTAACCAGTCCTACAATTAGCCGGCGAAAAAAGGGTGTTTCTTTGCTAAAAAAAAGGGTGTTTTTTCACGAAAAAAATGTGTTTCTTCACCAAAAAAGGGCGTTTTGCGCTCCTCAGATCGGACACAGGCGACCCCCATCAAAATATTTTCTTCTAGGGACCCCCAGAAGCAAAGATTTGAGTTAAAAACTGTTCGCTTTAAAAATATATGTATTCAAAGATTTGTACACATTTTCACGATTTTTCAAAGATTTCCACGACTGTTCTGGATTTCTCCAAAATAGCAGATCTACAAGCTCATAGCGTGGCGCGAGGTGACGCGCTATTATATCTGCTATTTTTGAATAGCCAAAGTATAAAATACGGTGTGTGTGTGTGTGTGTGTGTGTGTGTGTGTGTGTGTGTGTGTGTGTGTGTGTGTGTGTGTGTGTGTGTGTGCGCACAGCACATAGTGTAAGAGGTTCCCTGCCTTTGCCCTGTGTTTGACCTCAGGTTAAAGGAAGTTTGATGCTGTAGCGCTCTGACACTTGTTATGTATTCTATGGGGAGGTGTGCGTGCGTGCGTGCGTGCGTGCGTGCGTGCGTGCGTGCGTGCGTGCGTGCGTGCGAGAGAGACATGCACACAGACAGACACACACACTCTCTCTCTCTCTCTCTCTCTCTCTCTCTCTCTCTCTCTCTCTCTCTCTCTCTCTCTCTCTCTCTCTCTCTCTCTCTCTCTCTCTCTCTCTCTCTCTCTCTCTCTCTCTCTCTCTCTCTCTCTCTCTCACACACAGACAGACAGAGATATAGTGAGATGAAGGTATACTGTATAATGCCTTTGGCATAATAATGGCATTT
Source organism: Gymnoscopelus microlampas (assembly GCF_963454915.1). NCBI lineage: Eukaryota > Metazoa > Chordata > Actinopteri > Myctophiformes > Myctophidae > Gymnoscopelus > Gymnoscopelus microlampas. The sequence continues at coordinate 11,468,789 of NC_139944.1, forward strand.
CTGCCTCTCCTCTCTCATTAGTTTACTGTCACCTCTCTCACCTGTGTCTGTGTCCTCCTCCTTCTCTCACTCCTTCTCTATACCACCTCTTTATTATGATTCCATCTCACATTGTCTCCCACTTCCTCTAACTATCTCACCTTCTTCCTCTTCTCTATCTCTAACACCCTGTCTCTCCTTCCTCATCCTCTCCTTCTCTCTCTCTCAGTCTCTATCTTTTGATCATCTAGTCTGTGTGTGTGTGTGTGTGTGTGTGTGTGTGTGTGTGTGTGTGTGTGTGTGTGTGTGTGTGTGTGTGTGTGTGTGTGTGTGTGTGTGTGTGTGTGTGTGTGTGTGTGTGAAAGAGAGAGAGAGAGACTGGGGAGAAGTGAACCTGTTCAACTCTTGAACAGGTTCTCTACCTGTGTGTGATATAGTGCGCACGTGTGCAGTGGTGGAAGAAGTACTCACATGGTGGGGGGTTTGGGGTTCTAGGGGGTCCCCGGCAAAATTAGTTAATACATTATCATAACCGTATCATTTATATACGTTGGCTGAGCCAATAATTTGATGACCGGGTCATCGGTCAGTAGGAGACTCAGCCTGGTCATCAAATAATTGGCTTAGGAATGCGACAAAAAATCTCCATGAATTCAAGGCTTCATGGTGTGTGTAACTGATACAAATGAAGTCCTTCTTTGGGTGAACTGCTCCTTTAAGGACCTTCTGTCCTCCTGGGGATCATAAAATATCGTCTCTGTCGGGGTGGAAACCTCATATTATGTCCAAACAAACCTGTTACTTTTCGAGATTCAAATTCAAAACAAAACATAAAAAGTAGCCTATAGCAGATCTGTAAGCATTTACCTCATTCATTCATGTATATATTTATATATATATTTGAGTTTTACAAATATATATTCATTCCACAAATGTTCACGATTTTTCAAAAATAGCAGATCTACAAGCTCATAGCGCGGCACCGAGTGCCGCGCTATGAGCTTGTATATCTGCTATTTTTGAATAGCCAAAGAAATCTACAAAAGACACAGGTGCGTTCCCGGTCTTAATGTGTTAAGGACCTTCTGTCCCCCTGGGGATAATAAGATATCGCGTCCAAAACTTTTACTTTTCAAAATTCAAATTCAAAACAAAATATCAAAAGCAGCAGATCTGTAAGCATAAAACTCATTCATTCATGTATTCATAGTACTCTCTGTCCTGGTCTCACCCTGCACCACACAGCGGTACTCCATGCAGCCAACGCTGGCAGTGAACTATAGTGGTTCTGAAATCTTTGGAACAGAACGGTAAAATGTGGAGAGCAGTGCTGTGGAAAGATAATGTGTTTTTGACTGAGCATGGACAAATCCCCAGGAACCCATACTGTCTCTGTGCCACCCTGCAGAGAGAGAGAGAGAGGGAGAGAGAGAGAGAGAGAGAGAGAGAGAGAGAGAGAGAGCATCAATCTATTTGCATAGAGGACGCAGGAGGGGGAGTGGAGAGAGGGATCGTGGGCGAGCTACAGCATGCCTTAATTTATCGCCTGTCATACAGGCAGCAGTGATGGAAGAAGTGCTCACTTTTGTTTTTTGTAAAAGTATCAATACCACAATGTAGAAATACTCTGTTTGTTTTACCAGTTCCTGTGTTAAAAAGTACAAAAGTATTGGCATCAAAATATACTTAAAGTACCAAAAGTTAAAGTAGTACTCATTATTATGGAGAACGTCCCATTTCACAGGTTTTCAAAATCTTTTGAAAATAGCCGAAGTATATGGGGCTTTGTGATAACAAATCTACTAAAGTTTTCAAATCATTATAGTGGAGTAAAAAGTACAATATTTTCCTCTGAGATGTAGTGGAGTAGAAGTAAAAGTTAGGGTTAGGGTTAGTTAGGGTTACCCTAACCCCTAACCCTAAAAGTTAAAAAATACCAACAAATTGTTCTTAAGTACGGTACTTGGGTACATGTACATGTATGTAGGCCTACTTAGTTGCTTTCCACCACTGTACGGCAGTGTGGTACTGTATGGTGGACAGTGATGCTTGTGACGCTGCAGTATGATCAAGTAGGGTGTAGCAACTCATAATGCAGCGCTACTCAACCCGCGGCCCGCGGCCCGCGTCTTGGCGGCCCCTTGTGGTCAAACAAAAAAAAAAAAAAAAAAAAAAAAAAAAATTTTTTTTTTTTTTTTAAGCACAGGATAAAAAATATACATTTCCGTTCAAATATATGGGTTGCTATTTTTTTTTTCAAAAACAAACAGCAATTGTTACAGATATAATGCATAGTTTTCTATGCATTTCGGGTTTTTGGGGGGGTTTGACCCCCATTTTTTTTCGTCCGCGCGGCTTTGCCGCGCGCCCAGGATAGGTGTCCCTTATTTCAATCTCTGGGAGTTGGCAACCCTAACCTTGCCATACCTTGGCTTTTGCTGAACTGATGCCACTGGACATACACACAAAATAAACAGGTCCAGTGAAAAGAATATGATGTCAAAATGTACATTTTCTTATAACAATAACAATGTGTAGTGTGTGTTCCAAAATCGAAAAATCCAAAATAGGACCGTCATTTTTAGCTTGCGGCCCCTTGGACTTTTGGTATTTTGCTGAGTGGCCCCTGAGCCATCTTAAGTTGAGTAGCTCTGTCATAATGTAATAACGTTATTACATTATGAGTTGCTACAGCAAGGGCGTTAACCCATTCAGACCGGGAACACATAATGTGTAATTTTAGATTTCTTTGGCTATTCAAAAATATTATTTTTGAAAAATCTTGAAAATTTGTGCAAATCTTTGAAAATACATATTTTTTAAAGGCAACATTTTTTAACTCAAATCTTTGCTTCTGGGGATTCTACAAATGTCTTCTAAATCCTAACAGTTTTTTTCTTAACTTATGTTGCTATGATATATCAATATATCATATATTGGTTTTCAAACTTTTTTCATGTCAAGGACACCCAATATGATATGTATTTGTCCGCAAACCCCCACCCCGCACAAATGATTTAGTTCCAGGGAGCAAAAGCAAAGATCGGAGTAAAAAATGTTCGCTTTAAAACATATATATATGTATATGCAAAGATTTGCACAAATTCTCCACGCTTTTTTCAAAAAATAGCAGATCTACAAGCTCATATCGCGGCACTCGGTGCCGCGCTATGAGCTTGTCGATCTGCTATTTTTTAATAGCCCAAAGTATAAAATCATGGTTATAGCTATAAAAAAAATCGTAGACTTCTGATATCTGAGACAATATGCTTTCCCGGTCTAAAATGATTCATTTACGAAAAAAGACAGAAAAAAGTTAGAATATGGAGATAAGAGGTTTCAATATAAATCACGCTGCATGGAGACAGAGAGATGAGGAGATTAGAGCAGAACAAGAAGCACCACGTCAATGATTGATGAGGGAAACATGACAGAGATGAGAACGGAAAGGAGGAAAAAGTGAGGTGCGGGGGGAAAGGGGAGGGGAGTTGAAGATGGAAGAAAGACCAATAAAGAAACAAAAGAGTGTTGGCAGAAGGAGAGAGAGAGAGAGAGAGAGAGAGAGAGAGAAAAAAAAAGCAGAGGATGTAGGATAGGAGGAGGCATGGCAGGGCGTAAGGGAACGAGGGAGGAGGAAGGAACAACAACAACGATGCTGTCGTGGAAGAAACCATAGATATAGAAACCTAGATACCTCATTGGCCACTGCAGTTCGTTGGAGCGAGCTGTATCGCGGCCGGCCATATTAGAGGGGGCACGCTGCCACTCAAAGTGACTACTGGCCTATCACAACGCATTGACTACTGGCCAATCACGGCGCGTTGACTACTGGCCAATCACAGCGCGTTGACTACTGGCCAATCACAGCGCGTTGACTACTGGCCAATCACAGCGCGTTGACTACTGGCCAATCACAGCGCGTCTTTTCGGGGACTTGTCAGAATCTAGTAGAAAAATGATTCCCCGCGATCTATTTTTCCAAATGGCGTCTGTTTGTACAGCCCCAAGCTGCACACGAACCGACCATGTCTCTGGGAACCTGTTTAAACTGCTGTAAAAGCCGATTTATCTCACAAATCCGAGTGTGTGGAGTTTGCCAAGTTCCAACTAACTAACCAACTAGTTGCTGCGCGGCTGCCTCTGGGTGCCAGAATTTTATAATAACAGATTACGTTCGGTGCCAGAAATCTCACCGTTAAGCTGCACGGCGCTGTTTAAGCTGTAGACTCCAAGACGAGAAATCCATGTGAAACAAAGCATGCGTTCATTTTGCACGATGGTCCTGGCTAACGCCTGGAACGGTAACATCTCTCACGCGAGTAACAATGGCGGAGCAATCGTGCATACAAAATTTGTCGTTTTCCCCAGTGTAAAAAGTTTCGGAGTTTCGGTGTTTTAGAGAAGGAGATAGAAAGGAAGCGGATGGGAGCCATGTTTTTTGGCACGGTGATCCATCTGTCCTTTCCTTCTCAGAATCACCATGGGTGATTCCAGAGCTGCTCCAGCCCCTCCCGTGTGGAAAAAACAAAAAGACTGAAAACACGGTTCAGACCGTGTTCAGCACCGAAGCGCTACTCTGTGAAAACACGGTTCAGACCGTGTTTGGCACCCGATGTGTTAAAGGGTTAAGAGCTGGGTTACGAAAAGACCCGCCCCCACCTGCCTCTGATTGGCCTATACCGAACGCCCCCTTCTGTGACGCACGCGGAAGCTTGCCCCCTCCAATATGGCGCCCGAGATACAGACGCCTCAGATTTGGAGTTTTGGACATATGCGGTTTCCAACCGACAGAGATGAAATGTTGTTATTATTTGGTCACATAAGCTCTTTTTAATACATTTCATTCGTACAAGTTGTGAGCTTGCAGATCGGCTATTTTTTGCTATACTTTTGTGTGACACTGTAGTATGACGAAGTCGAGCACTCATTTACGGAAAGGAAAATAAAAGTTGAAATGTGGAGATACGAGGTTTACTGCCCTATAGGAGTGATGATGTGTAACTGTAATGTGTGTGGAATCAGCAGGGAGCCTGCAGGCCAGTCCTCTAATGTTATTACTGTTATTACTGTTATTAATATACCTATATTCACAAGATAATAGAGAGGGGAGGGGAGGCGAGGCGAGGCGAGGCGAGCGTGTGTGTTTGTGTGTGTGTGTGCGGTACAATCCTGTATGTTACATCGCACAATACTTTTTTGACAGATCCCATATTTCAGTAAAAAACTAAATAGTGATAATAAAAAGGAAGCCTTTTCAAAAATGTTAAATTTAACTAAACACACTTTAAAAAAACGAATTAGCCAAACTGACATTGAAAACGTTAAGTCAGAACAAAATAAAAGCCAACAACATTGGTGTGTGTGTGTACCATTACAGCTGGCTGATGTTATTAATGTTAATATATAATATTGATATCACTTTACTGTAATATCGTGTTACAGCTTAAATGGTTAAAGGCTGTATTACTGTAAAGTGATACACATTCCTGAAGTTATTAGACTGTTCTAGCTGATTGAAATGATCAATGAATGCCTTTCAAGAATGTGTCAATATCGCCCCAACACTATGCATCAAGTGCAACTGTAATTAAATTCCGGCGTGTGTGTGTGTGTGTGTGTGTGCGTGTGTGCGTGTGTGTGTGTGTGTGTGTGTGTGTGTGTGTGTGTGTGTGTGTGTGTGTGTGTGTGCGTGTGTGCGTGTGCGTGTGTGTGCGTGTGTGTGTGTGTACAGGCAGCATGAGACCGTTGTACCCCTGGAAGACCCCATTGTTACCGAGGTGACGTCAACACTACAGGAATGGGCATTGCTATGGAAACAGCTCTATGTGGTAAGTTGCACTGCAACACTTTGAAGATGAAAGCTGCATTGTGAAACCAGTAGAGATACGGTCAGAGCATATAGGCCTGTGTTTATTTTACACACACACACGCACACGCACACGCACACGCACACTCACACGCACACACACACACACACACACACACACACACACACACACACACACACACACACACCTCCCTATAGAATACACAACAAGTGTCAGAGCACTACAGCATCAAACTTCCTTTAACCTGGGGTCAAATACAGGGCAAAGGCAGGAAACCTCCTGCACTATGTACTGTGCACACACACACACACACACACACACACACACACACACACACACACACACACACACACACACACACACACACACACACACACCATATTTTATACTTTGGCAAAAAATAGCAGATATTCAACGGCATGAGCTTGTAGATCTGCTATTTTTGAGAAATCCAGAAAATGAGTGGAAATCTTTGAATGTATTATATATATGTTTTTTTTTAAAGAGAACCTTATTAACTCAAATCTTTGCTTCTGGAGGTCCCTGGCACAACAATGTTTTTGAGATGGAGGTCCACAGCCAAATAATTATCATTTTGGGATCCTGAGACTGAGATTTACATTCCGAAATCCCAGGTCCGGGAACGCATCTACAAATGTCTTCTAAATCCTAACAGTTTTCTGAAAAAAGTATGTTGCTATATCAGTGGTTCTCAAACTTTTTCATGTCAAGGACCCCCAAAATGATATGTATTTGGCCGCGGACCCCCAGAAGCAAAGATTTGAGTTAAAAAATGTTTGCTTTAAAAAAAAAAAATTATATATATATAGAGGTATATAGATAGGTAGGTACGTACTGTAGGTAGAGACAGACAGACAGACAGACAGACAGACAGAGACAAGGACAGAGAGAGAGAGAGAGACAGGCAGCATTAATCCATTAAGACCGGGAACGCATCTGTGTCATATTTTTAGATTTCTTTGGCTATTAAAAAAATTGCAGATATACAGTACAAGCTCATAGCGCAGCACTGAGTGTCGCGCTATGAGCTTGTAGATCTGCTATTTTTTTTTAAATTTTGGATAATTTTTGCAAATCGCATCCGATCTGTGCTTCTGGGGGTCCCTGGAGCAACGTATTTTGAGATGGGTGGTCCTTGACATGGAAAAGTTGGAGCACCACTGATATAGCAACATATTGTTAGGATTTAGAAAACATTTTTAGATATGTATTTGGCCCGCGGACCCCCATCTCAAAATGTTTTGTTCCAGGGACCCCCCAAGAAGCAAAGATTTGAGTTACAAATGTTTGAATAAAAAACATGTATATTCAAAGATTTGCGCAATTACGTTCTCGATCTTTCAAAAGTAGCAGATCTACAAGCTCAAAAACAGCAGATCTACAAGCTCATAGCGCGGCACTCGGTGCCGCGCTATGAGCTTGTATATCTGCTGTTTTTGAACAGCCAAAGAAATGTTAAAATGACACAGATTGCGTTCCCGGATTGAATGGGTTAAAACATCCCAAGATCCTCTCGTTCCTTTGTGTGTGTGTGTGCGTGTGCGTGTGTGTGTGTGTGTGTCTGTGTGTGTGTGTGTGTGTGTGTGTGTGTGTGTGTGTGTGTGTGTGTGTGTGTGCGTGTGCGTGTGTCTCTCTCCAGCTTTTGTGTTGCTTCTCTATTGGGAGTTGAGGAGATAAAAGAGTATAAAGCATCTCTGCTGGGCGCTGCTAGACAGATTTGCCATTCTTCCACCGGTCGGTGCAGAGCCGTGCATTGTGTGTACTGTATGTGTGTGTGTGTGTGTGTGTGTGTGTGTGTGTGTGCGCGCTTTGTCTCTGAACTCCATGCCTCTCCCACTGGGAGGCTGACGGGGGAGAGACTCAACTGTCCTACATTGCTACGTATATGTATAAACCAAAAATGTGTTTGGCCGCGGACACCCCATCTGTAAATGTTTTGTGCCGGGGATCCCCATTCCCCAGAAGAGAAGATTTCGGCTACGTTAAAAAAATTACTCAAAATTTTGCTAACATTTTGCGATATTTTTGACCCCATTCTTGGTCGTTGACCCATTTTTTTATGGGTTGCGAGTAAATATCAAATCCCACTTCACCATGTCATACCATGGAGGAAAGCCTTCTGCCGAGCAACTGTTGCCGTGGATGTTTTTTTGGGGTAGAATTCACTGCTGAGGAGACACTGGGGTTTATTTAGCTCTGGTCCATAGCGTTAGAAGGAGTTCTCCTTTACGCTATGGGACTTTCGAGACGTTGCGCGCACACCCCCGATAGCCACAGCCTCTTGTCTTAAGTAAAGATTCAAAATACACTTTCGCTATAGCCTGGTTCCTGACCATAGACCCCGCCCACTCTCTGAGTGAGCTCCTCTTGGTCTGGCATTATAATGTCAGCCTATGGCTTTTCGCGATCGAAGAGATACCTGACAAATCAGAGTCGGAGGTGGGAGTGGTCTAACGACAAGCCAATCAGTGAATATCTGCTAAAACAAGCTGTACGATGACGTCAGATGTAGGCGGATCCGTGAATCTCTTGTGATTGGTTTAGGGAAATTTGAATCCCCTCCCTCTGGCAATCGCGGACACTGCAGCCAATGTCAGACTGAAGCTCCACGCAGCTTCTGTCTGATAATCAGGCTACTTTCGCTACTCACCAAAACAAAGACGGTTTTATAGAGCTGAAAGCCTGCTCTACTTAGTGGGAACTCCCCTGCGCCCTCTACAGAACTTGTCAATAGAAAATGACATTGACCAGATCTGTAGGGGGCTTAGGGGAGTAACTAAAACATTTCTTATTTTACATGTTGGTCAAAAAGTGTATTTTAGACGTGAGGTGGGGGGCCCCGAGCTTTCCCACTAAGGAAAGTAGGCTTTCAACATCTTAAAACCGTCTTTGTTTTGGTGAGTAGCGAAAGTGTACTTTTTTGTATTTTTTACCAAAGACGAGAGGCTGCGCAGCCTGCGCTACCGGGGGTGTTCAGGCAACGGATGGAAAGTACCATAGCGCTAAGGAGAACTCCTTCTAACGTTATGGACCAGAGGGTTTATTCAGGCTCCAAAGGATCCAAAACACAGAGCAGGGAACGGTCGACCTTCAACCACTCACAGCATGTGAACATGGTGAGGTTGCCACACTGTCACTGACTCCCCCAGTGGGACTGACATTTCTTTCCAGGGGCCAGTTCCTTTGTTGAGAGCAACGTTCATTTATTTATTCAATTAAAGTGTTGATAAAAATGCTGTTTTCTCATTGTTTGAGTAAAAAAAAAGGCTATGGGTATACAATACGTGATAAAGTAATTATCAACCCAAGTCCTTATACAACAGTACACAGACAGTGGATATCGTCTCTGTCGGGTGGAAACCTCATGTGTCCAAAACAATTACAATTACTTTACACATACAGATGGGGGGGTCTGCGCCAAATACATATCATTTTGAGGGCCCTTGGCACGAAGAAGTTTGAGAACTATTGATTTAGAAGGCATTTGTAGAAGCGGCCTCAGGTCTTGTAGATCCGGGGACCCCCAGGGGTCCTTGGGGGAGTTCCAGGGGGTCCCCAGCTAAATGACGGATAGTTAGGAACCAAATGGACCCTTATGGGTCTGTAACTCTGAGAGTGTACAAATGGAACCAAATGGACCCTAACGGGTCCATTTGGTTGCATTTGTACACTCTCAGAGTTAAATTAACATTGATTTTACAATATAAATTGGGGTCCCAGAGATAGAAATGCCATTAAATGGGGGTCCGTAGCGTAATCCATGTCAAACTGGGGGTCCTTGAAATTCAAATGGTTAAAAATCAGTGCTAGAGCCGTAAAAAAAAAATCTTCTCTTATGGGGGTCTTTGGAATATCTTTTCAAATGGGGGTCCGTGGGCTAATAAGTGTCAATTTGGGGGTCCTTGACATGACAAAGGTTGAGAACCACTGTACTAGATAGCATTCGTGTTACAGGTCCATTTGGTTCCATTTGCACACTCTGGGTTATTTACTGTGTACTAAGACAGATACAAGAAAGATCCGGAACATGGGACACTGCTAGATGTCTCATGAACAGAGGCTGACACATAGAGACACAGGGGACAGAAAGACTGCCCTCCTCTCTCTCTCTCTCTCTCTCTCTCTCTCTCTCTCTCTCTCTCTCTCTCTCTCTCCACATTCCTTGACACTTCACTCTGTCACTGACACATCATGATGCCATTGTGTATCATCATCATCACACATGCTGGCACACACACACACACACACACACACACACACACACACACACACACACACACACACACACACACACACACACACACACACACACACACACACACACATTCTATGGGTCTGTCTAAAGAGACACATTATAGGGGAGCATCCAGAAAGGACAAAGGAAAAGAGAAAGAGTGCATGTGTGCGTGTGATTGTGTTACATCCAAGTGGCACGCTGGGACTGTTGGTGCATATACTGTAGCTCTGTCTGTCGTCACTCTTTCTCTTTCTCTCTCTTTCTCTCTCTTTCTCTCTGTTCTGAGTGCTTAAAGCACTCTTGAACTTCAACTTAATGCAGGGTCGTTGCTACTTTTGTACCCATGTTAATGTGTTTGCCGTTGAAAGCACTGCTGATACGAGCAAAGGAAATATGGTGGACACCAGGGCACCATACCAGGCCTATGGACTGTTTTCACTGTGGCCACTCCAGGCCCACATTGTCTGATCGTATTCACTCTCAACATGCATGGAAAGCATAATAAGCATTCTTCTGGTGGGAATAAATAGTCATATAGCCACGTATATTATACCCTATATATTGTCGCTGTCGTGCAGAAACCTCTTATCTCCATATTCTAACTTTTGCAAATGAATGCCCTACATGATCATACTGCAGCGTCACGCAAAAGTATCAAAAGTAGCAGATCTACAAGCTCGAAACGCGGCGCGAAGTGACGCGTTTTGAGCTTGTAGATCTGCTACTTTTGATATTTTTTCATTTGAATCCTGAAAAGTAACAGTTTCCACCTGGCAGAGACGATATGCGGGACGATATTGAAAAGTGAAAAATAATAATAACAACTATATGCAGCATATATATTACTAGAGTTTCGGGGGGCTACGCCCCCCTCAACCCCAGCCGCGCACGGGGCTTTGCGTTTGTTGGTCCCTCCGTGTCCCTGTGTCTGTATCCGTGTAGCTGCAGCACAGAGTGGGCAGTATAGATGGGGATTATGGCTGTTAGAGGCATGTACGCGCACGGGGCCCGCGTGGGCGTGTGTATATGGGGGTAGACAAATTGTCTAAGTAACATTTGCAAAAAGGGAAAAAAAAAAAAAAATTGTAAGAAAGTGTAATGTAAAAGTTACAAAATGATGAAAAAATAAGTAGAAGAAATTATATTTTGTATGTTTCGCGGAGCACCAGGGGGTCCGCGGACCCCCTGGTGGTCCGCGCGGAAATCGTGGGATGAAAATTTCCAAAAGGAAAGAAAAAAAAAAAAAAAAAAAAATATGAAGGTGGTTGCTTGTTTTTCTGAAAGCTGGCGAATGGCAGCCCTTTCTGCAAGATGGCGGCCGCCTGGTGTTGTTGTGAGTACGTGTATTTGGGGGGGGGGGGGGGGGGGGGGGGGCGGCGTGAAAGGGTTGATAAACACTGCTGTAATCGGAGCGAAATTATCTGAAATTACTACATGACCATAATGCAGCCTAACATGCGTTGCACGGGGCGGTCCTGCCATTACGTTAGTTACTGTAGTTGCTGTGGAGCTACATAGTTCTCCAGAAGACACACACAAACATACACCATCTACAATGGACGAACTGAGCAGCAATATAGACATTCACCACACGAACGTGCATTGTTGACAAAGTGATTGCACAGCCGCTGCAGGCATGACAACCAGGTTAGCGTTAGCGACATCATGGCAGCTATCACAGCGCCCTGTCCGTCGTGCTGCAACTGCCTGTGATGGCTACAGCAGTAACAGCAAGCTGTCTGCGATGCCATTGTCTGGAGACTGCTCTTAGCGTGACACGACCAATGAGAGTGAGCGCTGTAGTTGTTGCTAAGATACGGTGGCGTCTCTGCCCCATAGCTTGTAGATCTCTCACACATGATTGGCGTAGGCTGCGTTGCCAGGTCTGACTTTGTGTCTAAGCAATGGTCGGCTTATTTTTGCGCGCCTTTGGGCTCGTTTGCATTGTGCGCACGGCAGCGCTTGTTTAGCGTACGTCAGCGCGACGTGGCAACGGACGTGGCAACGTGAAAGGTGATTGGCTGGTGAAAAGAAACACCCGACGTTACACCAGAAATGGTGCCTGGAGAAAATGGTGACCAAAAAAAAAGTTTGGAAAAAAAGGAAAAAACCCCCGCAGCGGCTGCCTGCTGTTGTGGTGATGAGGTCGTGCGCACGGTAAACGGTACGAAGCTGCCTCCCCTTCCGTTTTGTCCGACATTTGGTGAGTAGAATTAATTATGTTGCGCGGTGGAAAAGGTGTAGTGAACAGTGAGATGTCCCCTACGCGAGGCGTAAATTCAGTGCGGCCGGCGTGGCGAGTCAGTAGGCGACATGTGGTCTGGCGGTGCGTTGTTTATCCGATAACAGAGCTGTGGGGTGTCGCCACCGAGGGTGCGGAAGTTGCTCGCCATTTATATAGTTAGATATTCAAATGAGTCTGCCAGATACAGTGTGATTTCTGCGGGGCCAATTCTATTGCCGACCACTGCTTTAGGGGGTGACTAGATCGTGATTGACAGGCTGAGAAAAGGTTCTAGAACTCTATCAATCATTTCAGCAGAGAGAGAGGGAACGTTCTGGAACTCAGGGAACGTTCTGGAACTCGTACAGTCTGTCCGTCAGACAAACAGATAGACAGACATTCAGACACAGACAGACAGACAGACAGACAGACAGACAGACAGACAGCTCGACAGCTCCTAGACCGGGGGTGGGCAACCCCTGGTCAACTTTGACGATGGAGAGGGCCACTATATTTCCACACTCAATCCAGAGGGCCACATTGCATATACTGTCGGGCAGACACCTCTTATCTCCGTATTTTAACTTTTTTCGTAAATTAATGCTGTACATCGCCATTCTGTCACACAAAAGTAGCAAAAATAGCCAATCTACAAGCTCAAAACGTGTCGCAGTGCGACGCATTTTGAGCTTGTAGATCTGCTATTTTTGCTATTTTTTTGCCAGATTTGTTTTGCTATTTTTGAATTGGAATCCTGAAATGTAATATTTGTATTTAATTTCAAATGCATTTGTTGTACTTATGTTAACTTTTTAAACTTAAAAACAAATACATTAGACATAAAAAAGACAATGGAATTGTAATACTAGTTATTAAGCTACTAATATAGACTGAAGTATTTAAAGCAGGTCATGTTTGGAATTGTAACAGCTGATATCAATAATATATCAGTATTCCGATATCAACCTGCGGGCCGCATTAAGTGAAGGTAGGGGCCACGTGTGGCCCCCGGGCCGCCAGTTGCCCATGTATGTCCTAGACGCTCTGGTCCTTGCGGTCTTTATTCCAGTACTTCAGTCCCTCTGGAAGGGACGTGTCCTCGTCTTCCCCGCCCGTCCCCTCCACCATCTCCTCGTACGTGGACTTCTCCGCGAACGGCCTGCTCCCCAGCAGCTCCACCATGTCGCTCTTATCCAGAACCTCCTTCTCCAGGAGGCGCAGGGCCACCTTCTCCACGTCGGCTTTCTTGTCCACCAGGAGCTCGTGGGTCCGCCGGTAGGCGCGGCCGATCAGAGATCGGACCTCGTTGTCGATGAGTCGGGCCGTGGCTTCGCTGTACGGTTTCTCCAGAACCATCTCGCCCTGACGCGGGAGGTCAAACGAAACCTGGCCGACCTTTTCGTTCATGCCAAACTGCACGACCTGAGCGTACGCACTCTTTGTGACCTTGCGCAGGTCGTCCTGGGCTCCGGTCGTGATTCGTCCAAAGAATATCTCCTCGGAGGCTCTTCCTCCCAGGGTCATGCACATCCTGTCTAGCAGCTGTTCTTTGGTGTACAGATACTGTTCCTTGGGAAGGTACTGAGCGTAACCCAGACCTTTACCTCTGGGAATGATGGATACCTTGATGAGTGGCTCGGCGTGTTCCAGAAACCAGCCGGCGACGGCGTGACCGGCCTCGTGGTACGCGACCGTCCGCTTCTCCTCCGGCTGCAACACCTGAGACCTCTTCTCCAAACCCCCTATAACCCTCTCTATGGCTTGTTCAAAGTGCTTGTGGTTGATGGCGCCTGAGAGATGTCGAGCGGCGATCAGCGCCGCTTCGTTACATACGTTGGCGATGTCAGCGCCTGAGAAACCCGGTGTGACAGTGGCCATTTTTTTGGCCAATGCATCTTTGTCCGTGTCGACTTCCAATTTCAGGGGTCGGAGGTGAACTTTGAAGATGGACGCCCGACCTTTGATATCTGGCAGACTGAGATGAATCTGCCTGTCGAAGCGTCCGGGTCTCATCAGAGCCGGGTCCAGGACGTCAGGTCTGTTGGTTCCTGCCAAAACCACCACGTTAGCGGACGTGTTGAACCCGTCCATCTCCACCAGTAACTGGTTGAGCGTGTTCTCCTGCTCACTGTGTCCTCCTCCAAAGTTCCCTCCGCCTCTCTTCCTGCCGATGGCGTCGATCTCGTCGATGAACAGGATGCAGGGAGCGTTCTTACGAGCCATGACGAATAGGTCTCTCACCCTTGCAGGGCCGACGCCCACAAACATCTCCAGGAACTCGGAGCCGTTCACGGTGATGAAAGGAACGTCGGCCTCTCCAGCGGTGGCTTTAGCCAGCAAGGTCTTACCGGTCCCCGGAGCTCCTGTCAGCATCGCCCCCTTGGGGATCTTGGCTCCGAGGTCCTGGTATTGTCTTGGATTCTTCAGGAAGTTGACAAACTCCATGATCTCCAGTTTGGCCTCCTCGCAGCCGGCTACGTCTTTGAATTTGACGTCGATTTTGCCCTTCAGGAGCTTGGCTGTCGTCTCCCTGACGCTGGACAGGCCCATCATCCCCCGACCGGGTCCCCGCTCCCTGAGCATGAACAGAGCAAAGAGTAAGAGTAACAACGGAAGGAGCATTTTCTCTAGAAAGGTATAATCACCCTTTGTAGAATAGACAACTGACAGTTTGCTCTCTCCCTTGATACCCAGCTCGTGCTGAGCGCTCTCCAGGTTCCTCTCAAACGTTTCCACGCTGCCGATGTTGAACCACAAGTTCTGCCCGTCCACGGGATCCTTCCCTGCGGAGAAGACCACTCTGACGTAACGTTTGTCCACCACTTCTAGACGTTTAACCACTCCTTCAGAGAGGTAGTTGTTGACAAAGTCCTGCCATGTCACTTCTCTCCCTCCATCACGGAAGAAAAGATAATATGTAACTGCTGCCCAAAGTGCTGCCGAACCCAGAATGTACAAACAAAACTCCTTATCGTCCCACGGAATGTCACCCCTCTGCAAGCGGCTGTACCAGTTAGAGTCATCCTTACGACCTCCTCCTCCACCTGTTGCTCCTCCGCCTCCTCCTGCTCCACCTCCTGCTTCTCCTCCTCCTCCTGCTGTTGTCCCATTGGCTGTATGACCGTCGGGCGGCTTGGACTCTCTGGTCTTGTCTTTCGCGGTTTTCTTGCTGTCGGGGAAATACTTCTCAAAGCCTTTGGGAAGCTTAGAGCAGTGGATGTTGAACGCTCTGATAACACTGGTACCTATCGCCCCCTGCTGGACCCATAAGTGTCGTACACAGTGACTTGTTGTGATGTTCGGAGGCAGTGCTGGCAGTCGGGATCTCAGGAGGTTTCTCAAACCTTGTGATAAACGCAGATATCCATGAGCCATTGCGATCAATAATCATATCGTATTGTCCGTTCTGTAGCTACAGTTGACAAAACAACACCAGGAATAAAACACTATTATGTCATGAGCCAAAACGCATCATCGTAGATGGCTCATTTGGGATTAGGCTTAACGATGCAAAGTTGTTTTTAAGATAGATGCTGATTGTGTTATATAGTATACGTCATACCGGTAGATACATCATAAATGGCTGACGTCATAGGAGTGTCACATGCCCAAATATGGAGACCACCCAGCCTGGCAACGCGATACATCATAAATGGCTGACGTCATAGGCGTGTCACGTGCCCAAATATGGAGATCACCCAGCCTCCCAACGCGAGGCGTTGTGAGCATGTAGATCGGCTATTTTCCCAATACTTATCTGTGGAACCGAGTCAAACTAAATGTAATGCCTCAGCCCCTACATTCCAAGTGCTTGTCAGGATCCCCATTCAAATTATGATTATTTTGGGGGTCACGGCCTGAGAAGGTTGAAAACCACTAAGTTAGGTGATTAAGGAGGATGGGGGATCGAGTTGACTGATTATTTTTTCTGTTCTGTTCTTTTTTTTGTTCTGCACAGAACATGAAGTTGAAGTAAAGTCAATGAATGAGCAAAAAAGGACAGAATGTGCCAAAAAGGCACAAAAATCCAGGTCCAGGCACTCAGGTGGATTTGAAATTAAAAAGCCTTTATTGGGCAATGGGCTTACAGAACATTAAAAAACACCAACGCGTTTCGGCAAACGCCTTCTTCAGGGTGTTGCTGGAAGTAAAGTCAAGTCGAATGACCTGCAGAGTGTTGGAGATCAATTTAAAGGATAGCACACTGTGTGGGCTTATGACTTTTGAATGAACTCTGGTGCAAATCAGGTCAAATGACGCAATCTAGTCCTGCCAGAGGCATGGGGCCCAAATATGTTCTATGAAAATGGAAAGAGAGAAACTATCACTATTGGACTTTCACAAAATATAACTTTAACGTGTTATATTGTATGGTAGTGTACTGTAGATTCGCCTCCAAAGGCATTTCGGGGGGGGGGGGGAATCATCATCAACGGCTTCCCAACAAATCCATAGGTTACATCATCCTCGATCGCCTGTCAACAGCGGGTGTGTCTGCAGCATTGTCAACCGGTGAAGTATGGCAAACGTGAGCAGAATCTGTGGAAGCGAAAGTGGGGCGCATTCTGAAACGAATAGAAAAACCATTTGAGGAGCACAATGGCACATGGAGAGACCGGGTGGGTTGACCATGTTATCCATTGAAAATGACTGGATTGGTGAAGAAGCTGGACCATTGTGGATGGTGTCATGGAGCACAAAGGCTCGCCCGAGTGCCCTTCAAATAGCCCAAAGTGGGGATGCCAGGGTTCAGGGGGACAGACGGACACAGCCAGTGGTGTAAAGTAACCAAGTACATTTACTCAAGTGCTACACTTAAATGTTGAGGTGCTTTTACTTTACTGGAGTATCTCCAATTGTCTATACTTTTACTTCTACTCCATTACATCTCAGAGGCAAATATTGTACTTTTACTCCACTGCAATTCATTGAACACTTCAGTTACTAGTTACTTTGCAGATATAAATAATAACATTATAAAACAGACATTAACCAAAGTTTTAGCCCTATTTTGGTTACTTTAAGTACATTTTGATACCAATACTTTTGTGCTGTCCCTCGAGTACATTTTGAATTCCGGACTTTGACTTGTAACAGTCAGAGTACTTCTACATTGCAGCATTGATACTTTTACTTTAGTAAAACATTTGAGTACTTTTTTTCCACCACTAGACACAGCGTCTGTCAGTCTGTCAGTCTGTCTGTATGTCTGTCGGAGCCTCTCAGAGGTCACATGTGGAACGAGGGGAAAGCACTGAGGCGTGACAAACGTTGCCTCAAGGCAGCCACGCGTCGTCGGTGCGACGAAGTCACCTTTCAAACACCTCTGGCTGACTGCTGCTGACACACTGGCCCCAAGGAGGACAGGGAGAGACAGAGGAGGGTCGGATGAAGTGTGATCCAGGGACTTCAAAGTGTTCCGGGCCTGATGGTTTAGCGGCGCTATAGAGCAAAATGTCATCGGGTCATCTGAATTAATAAGGGTTGTCATCTTTGGGAGCATGAAGGTGCCATGGTAATCCAATCAGTACAGTTTTCGAAGATATGCTGTCGGACGCAGTGGTGGAAAAAGTACTCAAATGTTTTAAGTAAAAGCATCAATACTGCAATATAGAAATACTCTAATACTAAAAGTCCGGAATTCAAAATGGACTTAAGTAAAAGTACAAAAGTATTGGCATCAAAATGCACTTAAAGTACCAAAAGTGAAAGTACTCATTATGCAGAATGTCCCATTTCAAGGTCTCAAATGTATAACAATCTTTTGAAAATTGCCGATCTACAGGCTCACAATGCGTTGCATCGCGACGCATTGTGAGCTTGTAGATGGGCTATTTTCAAATGGCCGAAATGTATATAGGGCTGAAGTTGTAAATGTATGTTTTGTAATAATAAAAGTACAATATTTGCCTCTGAGATGTAGTGGAGTAGATGTAAAAGTATTGGAAATTGGAAATAGTCAAGTAAAGTACAAATACCTCAAAATTGTACTTAAGTACAGTACTTGAGTACATGTACTTCGTGACTTTCCACCACTGCGGACGGACGGACGGTTCGCCCAACCCACCAATATGCCGCCAGCCATTCATAAAACCTGCTGCTACTGGGACTTATCACAGTAATTTAAAAAAATGCAATATACAACTCAAAACAGATCCGAAATACACTGGAGGAAGCTGCAACATCTTTTCATAATTACAATAAGTATTGCACCAGCTGCAGGGATTGTTTTTTATTATCTCAGTGTAATAGTGATTATCATGAACTTTATTTATATACCTTTTATTCTTAGAATGTAGTTTGAGGTGGTGGTTGATATAATTAACAATATACAGTCAAATATAAAGCACATGGATTTATGTGCTCATTTACCTCAATTCTTCTTTTTTTCCAGAGTTGCGGGTTGCGTTTCTTTTGGTAGCTAGTTTTAAAAATGCGGTGGCTTCTTTGGCAAATCTAACAAGCCGACATTTCTTTGATGTATATACTATAATTCCCCATAGGTTTGGGGAGGAGTGTGAATCACATTGAGTGACAGAATCGGAGTCTCTACTTATTAAGCCCTGGCTCAAGTATGCGTAAAACATAAGTCGTTATAGACCTACATAGAAATTGTAATGATATATGCATCTAATATTTTTTATTAGGAATATATGGGCTCGGTTTGGCTTGTTTTTCAAGGTGGGTTGGCTTATTTCTAACACTGAAACTGAAACTGACCTAAAGATGACTCAAAACAGTGTAAGCAGAGGTATGTGTGTGTGTGTGTGTGTGTGTGTGTGTGTGTGTGTGTGTGTGTGTGTGTGTGTGTGTGTGTGTGTGTGTGTGTGTGTGTGTGTGTGTGTGTGTGTGTGTGTGTGTGTGTGTGTGTGTGAGAGAGACAAGGTATGTCATCAGATTGAGTGGACTGGAGGCAGAGCCCATACAGGACACAACATAGGCCATGTTCCAAAGTAGAAGAAATAAATAGGAATTGATTTGTTTAGGTTGCAGACATATCATGTCAGCATGTTGCCATGTACACTCGTTGACTGGCAGCCCTACAACCACTGGTTTTAGTGTACTTGTGCACGTAGAACAATGCGAGGTTATCGGCAGCAGGTTCAGGGTCTTGCAGTGTTGATTTCGTCGGCTAAAACCAAGACGAAAAATGTTCGTTGACTACCTTTTTTCACTGACAAAAACTAAATAAAAACTAAGCTACGACGACTAAAACTAGACTTAATA
The DNA here is from genome assembly GCF_963454915.1 of Gymnoscopelus microlampas. NCBI lineage: Eukaryota > Metazoa > Chordata > Actinopteri > Myctophiformes > Myctophidae > Gymnoscopelus > Gymnoscopelus microlampas. The sequence continues at coordinate 11,488,305 of NC_139944.1, forward strand.
TATTGACAATTTCATCAACAAACTAGAAAAAGTGCTCCTTGGAGCACAAGTCTCCGCCAGGTCAGGTAGGTTATTATGGCCTCCTGGTGGCGCTGTAATAGGCCAATGTGAAAAGGATGCCATTTATTCCTAGGCCTTGCACGGCAATCGGACACTGCATGCATGATTTGAGGCATTTTGTTCTAAAAATGTGTTTTGCTAAATTTGACCTGCTGGTGGCGCTATAACAGGCCAATGTTAAAAGGGTGGCATTTGTTCCTCAACATAGTGTGAATGTGCGTTCAAAGTTTCACCGTAATCGGACGCTGCATTCATGATTTGCGGCGTTTTGTTCAAAACGGGCCACTCCTGCAAACATTACATGTCAATGTTAGCCAATCAGGATGGCATATGAAAAATCAAACAGATCCGTCTTGATCACATGACTATAGAGATCATGTGTACCAATTTGCGTGAAATTTGGATCAAATATGAAGGCTTAATATCAAAAAAATTGTTTTACATAAGTCTGCCTCCTGGTGGCGCTATAAAAGGCAAATGTGAAAAATGCAGGTCAAAGGTTTGTCCTTGGCCTCTAGAGAGTGTGCATACAAAGTTTTACACTGATCGGTGCAGTTATAGGTAAAAACACGAATCGGCCTGTTACAGCGCCACCATGAGGCTGATTTGAACATCGGCCTAATGGGAATGTGTGTGCAAAATTTCACGGAAATTGCATGCTGTGTTCATGATTTGAGGCATTTTGTTCGAAACAGAGTACTCCTGCAAACTTTGAAAGACAATTTTTGCCAATCAGGATGGAGTATGAAAAATCTGAAATGAGCCGTTTCTTTTAATGACTATAGAGATACTGTGTACCGATTTGGGGGACTTTTGGACAAAATTTGTAGGAGTACTGTTCAAAAATGTGTTTTGCACAAATCGGCCTCCTGGTGGCGCTAGGCCCATGTGAAAAATTTGGAGCAGAGGTTCGGCTTTGGCATCCAGGGACTGTGTGTGCACAGTTTCGCTGCGATCAAGCCAACGGTGCCAGAGATTAGCTGTACACAGACAAGACAGAATGACACACACGGACGGACGGACGGACGGACGGACGGACGGACGGACGGACGGACGGACGGACAGGGGGTAAAACATACTCTCTCGCCATGCCTTTCGGCCTGGCGGAGACAATAAAAACTAGACTAAAATGTTAGTGAGAGAAGAGATCCAGTAGAATTAAAAGACAAGTCATTTTATGTTTGGTTGCGCTTGGGTGTTGCGCTCTGAAAATAGCGGATCTACAAGCTCACAACTGCGACACGTTGCGTACCTCCTGAATTTTAGTTTTGTTTGTTTGGTTTTGTTTTGTGAGCGTGGGTTGTCTGTTCCTCAAGTCTTGCCCTCCTCATACATTTACATAAAAATCCCTCGTCTGTCTTCTCTCAAGCCCTGGGCTTTGTTTCAAAACAAACATTCTCTCTGGAACTTGTGGGTTTGACCTAGCATTCATTACTGCTTGTCATGTAGTGGTGTGGTATATAAGTGTTGTAAATATAGACAGTGCAGGCAGTGTGGTTGGCTGCACTGGGGCCCATGGTGTGTGGGGGTCCATAGAGAGAGCAGAGAGCATGTCACACAACTACACCTGATTATTCATTCACCCATTAACACCTGAGGCGGATTCTACACAATGTCTTCTAAATCAGTGGTTCTCACACTTTCAAGATTTTTCAAGAATGTCAAACAAATAGCAGATGTAGGCTACGAGCTCGCTGTGAGCTTGTGTCTATTTTTGAATTGCCAACGCAAAAACCTAAAATGACACCGACTCTACAAAATGTCTTCTAAATCCTAACAGTTTTCTGAAAAACATACGTTGCTGTATGTCAGTGGTTCTCCAACCTTTTCATGTCAAGGACCCCCAAGACCCCTGGCTTTACAGTATATCCAGGGTCCAAAATACATTGTTCAAATTCATCATATTTTGGTGAATTTTGAACTTCAATTTTGGATTTTGAACTTGATGCACTGCATCATACAACACAGTGTTGTATGAGAGACAGGGACAGAGACAGAGACAGAGACAGAGACAGGGACAGGGACAGAGACAGAGACAGAGACAGAGACAGAGACAGGGACAGGGACAGGGACAGAGACAGAGACAGAGACAGGGACAGGGACAGGGACAGGGACAGAGACAGAGACAGAGACAGAGACAGGGACAGGGACAGGGACAGAGACAGAGACAGAGACAGGGACAGGGACAGGGACAGGGACAGAGACAGAGACAGAGACAGAGACAGGGACAGGGACAGGGACAGGGACAGGGACAGAGACAGGGACAGGGACAGAGACAGAGACAGAGACAGAGACAGAGACAGAGACAGGGACAGGGACAGGGACAGGGACAGAGACAGAGACAGAGACAGGGACAGAGACAGGGACAGAGACATGGACAGGGACAGAGACAGGGACAGGGACAGAGACAGAGACAGAGACAGAGACAGGGACAGGGACAGGGACAGGGACAGAGACAGAGACAGAGACAGAGACAGGGACAGGGACAGGGACAGGGACAGGGACAGAGACAGAGACAGAGACAGAGACAGAGACAGGGACAGGGACAGGGACAGGGACAGAGACAGAGACAGAGACAGGGACAGGGACAGAGACAGAGACAGAGACAGGGACAGGGACAGGGACAGGGACAGGGACAGGGACAGGGACAGGGACAGAGACAGGGACAGGGACAGGGACAGAGACAGAGACAGAGACAGAGACAGAGACAGAGACAGAGACAGGGACAGGGACAGGGACAGGGACAGGGACAGGGACAGGGACAGGGACAGGGACAGGGACAGGGACAGGGACAGAGACAGAGACAGAGACAGAGACAGGGACAGGGACAGGGACAGAGACAGAGACAGGGACAGGGACAGGGACAGGGACAGAGACAGAGACAGGGACAGGGACAGGGACAGGGACAGGGACAGAGACAGAGACAGAGACAGGGACAGGGACAGGGACAGAGACAGAGACAGAGACAGGGACAGGGACAGGATCTCAGCAAAACATGTACAGTAGCATACAGTATTGCGTACTGTACATAAGACAGAGACAGAGGACAGAGAATGATAGATACTTTAAAGGACGACTTCACCACTTTTCAACATATCTTCATATAATAGGTCCTCACCAATGCTCATGATAAAATGATACAATTTTTTTCTACTTGGTCTGTGTCTCATAGGAGGGCTGTGGACAGTCCAGAAACCCGTCTACCAGTGACATCATCGTTTTTTTCCCAAAAATATTACAATTTTTTAATTCAGATTTTTATTAAGGCGAGAACAATGGGATCTATTATTGCATTGCAACTTTCCAGGAATACAAAGCCTGCAGTTTCTATTAGCTTGGATTCCCCATCGATGATGTCACTGGTAGACGGGTTTCTGAACTGTCTACAGCCCTCCTCTGAGACACAGACTGATTAGATTTTTTTTGTTACCATTTTATCATGAGTATTGGTGAGGACCTATTATATGAAGATATGTTGAAAAGTGGTGAAGTCGTCCTTTAAGTAACAGACAGAAAAACGTGACACAGACACAAGAAGACACAAGATAGATATATGAGAGAGAGAGAGAGAGAGAGAGAGAGAGAGAGAGAGAGAGAGAGAGAGAGAGAGAGAGAGAGAGAGAGAGAGAGAGAGAGAGAGAGAGAGAGAGAGAGAGAGAGAGAGAGAGAGAGCAGATTTACATTGTGAGGGATCTCAAGCTGTTTGACAGCCTGTGATTACCTCCATGTGCTGGTGAAGATTCCAGGTTAGCTGCTAGCTACCGTCTAATCAGAGAGAGAGAGAGAGAGAGAGAGAGAGAGAGAGAGAGGAGTGGGAGAGAGAGAGAGGGAGAGAGAGGGAGGGAGAGAGGGAGAGAAGACCAGCAGAGATGTAAAGAGGGAGCTGATATTCTACCTGTAAGTAACCAATGACTTATCTACAAATATGTATATGCAGAATATTATGTAGAAATATATAGAATTGTAGACACCGTGCGTACTGTGTGTGTGTGTGTGTGTGTGTGTGTGTGTGTGTGTGTGTGTGTGTGTGTGTGTGTGTGTGTGTGTGTGTGTGTGTGTGTGTGTGTGTGTGTGTGTGTGTGTGTGTGTGTGTGTGTGTGCGCGCGCGCGCGTGTGAGAGAGGGAGAGCGAAAAATAGAGAGAGAGAGGCGGAGAGAGCATTCTTTTTTGTGTGAAAATGTGAGAAATATTGACTGTGTGTGTTGTGTGTGCGGGTGCGTGCATTGGTGTGTGTCTAAGAGAAAAGAAGGGTTCCAACTAGTGCTGTGTCATATGGCTTCTGTGATCACATGCTGTTGTCGCTGTTGCTTTCGTTGTCATGGCGACGGGGAGACCGTCAGCGCGGTGTGATGTTTTGATTCCATCAAGATACCTAATGAGATGAAGAGGGATACATCAGGAAAAGACCCAAACAGCTGATTCCATGTCATGATACTTTCCATAGATGTCATGGAACACTAGGTCAGCATAATACTGTAGGACTCAGTGGTAGAAAAAGTACTGTACTTAATTGTACTTAAGTACAGTACTTGAGTAAATGTACTTAGTTACTTTGGTAGGACTGTAGAAATAATAACCCATAATGTTGAGAGATATCGTTGTGTACTAGTACCTACTTGTCAGAGCTTCCAGCGCTCGGAGCAGAGCTGTTGGGGTTGACCCCGCTGATTTACAAACTGTCAGCTTCAATAACATAAGACCGTCCGGTTCAAAGTGACATTAGTCACAGATCGCATGCTCTCTAATTAAGGTCTCCAAGGGCAAAAGGTGGGTGGTCATTATGAAATAACACCCTATTAGAATACTCAAGAGATTTTTTAATGGCTTTCAATTTACTGTGTGTGTGTGTGCGTGCGTGCCATTGGCTATTTAGTCGTTATGCCAATTAATTCCTCCCCACACACATTTCTGTGTTGTCACTGCTGTCATACAGTATCCTACTGACTCACCTGCCAGTCAGGAGCCCCCACCAGGAGGACGTAGAGCCTTCGTCCTACTCCTCCCGCCCAACACTCCCCGCTGACAGGTGCTGTCCCCAGCCTGTAGGTCCGGAGTACGTGCAATGACCAATATCATCCTCACCGCCCGCTTTCCCTCCACCGAACACGGAAGCCGGATGCACCACGGTGGATTCGAACCCACAACCTCCGTGGTGGTGGTGGGCAGGGACTTTACCACTGCGCCACCTGAGCGCCACCTATTGGCTATTTTCAAAGCCTCTACTCTTATTTTCCGGGCACACATCTGAAGATGCGCAGTGACAGGTTTTCTAGACTAGTAGTTCTCAAACGTAGCCAATGTATATACTGTAGGGTTAAAGTGGTTACACAGAATTTGATGATATATCATTTGGTTGGTGACCCCCCCCTGGAACCCCATCAAGGACCCATGGCGGTCCCAGTACATGTGACGCACAGGACTCAGAGAGAGGAAGAGAGACGTTAACGTGTCACGGTGTCAGTTTTGTTATTGGCCGTGCTTCCTGGTGGAGATCTGCTTTCAAATGCCTGTCACAGTATACCTGGCAAGACAGCCATGTAATATTAACCCATTGAGACCTGAAGCCGATTCTACATGTCTCCTAAATCTCAACAGTATTCTGAAAAACGTACGTTTCTATGTCAGTGGTGTTCAATCTTTTTCATGTCAAGGACCCCCAAAATTATATGTATTTGGCCGCGGACCCCCATCAAAATATTTTGTTCTAGGGACCCCCAGAGGCAAAGATTGAGTTAAAAATGTTCGCTTTAAAAATATATATTATTCAAAGATTTGCACACATTTTAACGATTTTTCAAAAATAGCAGATCTACAAGCTCGTAGCGCGGCACTCGGTGCCGCGCTATGAGCTTGTATATCTGCTATTTTTGAATAGCCCAAAGAGTAAAAATAATGCTTTTTAGCTCAAATCTAAAAATGACACAGTTCCAGGTCTTAATGGGTTAACTTGACTGGGCTTCGGTTCCGTTCCATTATTGGGTCACTGGGTCATGTGTTTTCCTACAGCGAACAGGAAGATGACACTTCTATGAACTCTTGGGCCAGAGGGTGGTTAACTGACACACTCGGCCGATAACTACCCAGCACAATGTATCTCTTGAGTTTCATGCAGCCACTAACAAAATCTTACGGCACTCTTATTCCCAAGTATTGTGATCCTCAAACGTCGCCGTGTGAATGTGGCGTTCCTGATTGTGGGTGTGTGAGTGATGTTCACTGGTGTAAAGTAACAAAGTACATTTACTCAAGTACTGTACTTCAGTGTAATTTTGAGGTACTTTTACTTTCCTGGAGTATTTCCAATTGTCTATGCTTTTACTTCTACTCTACTGCAATTATTTGAACATTTTAGTTACTAGTTACTTTGCAGATATAAATGATTACATTATAAAACATACGTTAACCACAATTAGCCCCACAACGCATCGCGACGCGTTGTGAGCTTGTAGATCTGCTATTTTCAAACATTTTAGTACTTTTACTTTTGGTACATTTTGATACCAATACTCTTGTACTTTTACTTTGAATTTCGGACTTTCACTTGTAACAGAGTGTCTTCCACCTTGCAGTTTTGATACTCTTACTTAAGTAAAACATTTGAGTACTTTTCCCACCACTGGCGATATTCCGCTGACATTGAGCAGGTTTGTCCAATGATGGCTGTACCTAACTAGACCACACAGACAGTTGGGAAAATAAAATGCTATAAAAGCCATGGTTTTCTGCTTTTCATTCTGTTCACCATGTTCATGCTGTAGCGGTGTAGCTGCGCTGTTTCCACTAAAGTGCACTGCCCTCAAACTAGAAGTGTTGTGTGTTATTGTTATTTTTAAGCAATCAATAACTTTGTGCCGTGCCCACCTTAGTGTTTGATTTTTACCACGGGCAAGATTACCGGATACTCGGATACAGTAGGCGGGCTCTACACCCTGTTGGGGTTTAGAACATTGGTTCTCAAAGTGGGGTCCGGGGACCCCCAGGGGTCCTTGGGGGGGTTCCAGGGGGTCCCCAGCAAAATGTGTTAATATAGCATCACAATAGTTTTAACCTTTTATACTTTGGCTATTCAAAAATAGCAGATCTACAAGCTCATAGCGCGGCACCGAGTGCCGCGCTATGAGCTTGTAGATCTGCTATTTTTAAAAAATTGTGATTTTTTTTTGCAAATCTTTGAATATATATTTTTAAAATCCAACATTTGTAACTCAAATCTTTGCCTCTGGGGGTCCCTGGAACAACATATTTTGAGATGGGGGTCCGCGGCCAAATACATATCATTTTGGGGGTCCTTGACACGAAAAGGTTTGAGAACCACTGGTTTAGAAGACATTAGAATCGGCCTCAGGTCTAATGAGTTAAACAACAGCCAGGCTGATAGGCAGTCATGTTTGTTGATTGAGAGCATTGCATAGAGAGAGAGAGAGCGTTCATCATGGTCTTTCTTCTCATGTCTGTGATCAAACAGTTGGACTGGTGGTGGTGGGGGGGGGGGGGGCAATAAACATTCTGCTCACACCGCATGATTCCCAGGATGCTTTGAACTCCCAGAGAGCCAATGACACGGCCTGTCTGCTTTGTCTGGTAGAGACTCAAGGTCAAGGTGTTGGGTTGTGGGATGTGCCACAGGTCCATGTGGTGGATATTGAATGAGACATCTGGACAAGGTTGCATCAGGGCCTCTCTCTCTCTCTCTCTCTCTCTTTCTCTCTCTGGCAGGGTGTCACTCTCGGAGTTATAAGGGTCCATTTGGTTCCCTTTGTACACTCTCAGAGATACACACCTGTAAGGATCCATTTGGTTCCCTTTGTACACTCTCAGAGTTACAGACCTGTAAGGATCCATTTGGTTCCCCCTCAAGGAACCCTGCGGGTCCCCCACCTTGAGAACCACTGGCTTCTTATATTTTAAACTCCTCATCAAAGGTGTGTCAATAACATTTTGTGGAGTTTTCTGTGCCAGTATCGTATCAGAAACGGCAAAGAACCACGGAAGCTGTGGAAATACGAGACTGGCCGAGCAAAGTTGGAGGGAAAAAAAACAATCTAACTGTAAACGTTGCTTAGCAACCGCCTTGTTTGCGGAGGCAGCCGGGGCAAACCTGCTCTCTTGTAGAGATGATTCTTTCTACAAGACACTCTTGACGAAGGTCCAGAGGGACCAGAATAGAATTGATGCTGCTGAGCAGGAGCAGCCAGTGTGCGGGAGTTTTGTTCATGACTGTTTCATTTGTCACTATATGCACCTGCATCTGTTCAAAGTGGATGTGTGAATATTTTCTTGTAAAAGGCTTAGGGGTAGAGGTTGTAATAGAGTGTCTTTATGTGAAAGAACAGCTACTGATTAGGAACATTATTTGCACCTGTTCTGATTACCGATATCTCCTGCACCTGCTAAAGGGCCTCTGAAGTGTGCTGTCTGTGTCAGCCAAGTCTACCAGTAAGACCTATGTTTGAAAGCTCACCCAAGTGTGGTTATTCACCAGTATTTTACATGGGGGGTTAGAACAATGCCCCCTAGTTCACCCAAAAAATTACTTATTTTCTATCAATTGCACACCCCATGAAGCCTTGAATTCATGGAGATTTTGTTTTGTTTTTGTGGCATTCCTGAGCCAATAATTTGATGACCGAAAGAGTCTCCTGCTGAGTATTAAATTATTGGCTTAGGAATGCGACAAAAACAAAAAAAAATCTCCTTGAATTATCAAGCCTTCATGGGGTGTGTAATTGACAGAAAATAATAAGCTGTGATATAGCCTAATGACATACTGTATATCATGGCCTGGAGTGAGATTTTGCTTAATTACGGGGCCAGGCTTCCAGCATGGACCCGTTTTGTTATTGGCATTATTAAGGTTTCGAGGCCAATAGGCTCGAAGCCTTATTACATCTGTAAGAGTTCATTATTCTTCCGCCGGTTTTGCCAGTTCTGGCCTAACCGCGTGGTCACTTTTTATGAAATTCGGCAATATGGTAGAGGGCTATACCAAACGGCGAAAACCCGAAACTCACAAACATTGGCCAAAGGGTGGCGCTGTAGCACTCAATTGAAATATGCCAACTTTGAACAGGTACAACTCATGCCCTGTTTGACCCACAGCCATGAAACTTCGATGCACACATGCGTCTCCTCATGCCTAACAACTTTCACACTCTGACTTTTGACCTCTGACCTTTAGATCTCCCACCATTTCGAATTCTATGAAAAGCAGTAAAAAAGACTCTTCCTTCGTACAGATTGAGCAATCTTTACGAAACTGTATACACATGAACTTTGGACCAATGCCGACAGACGTGAGCAAGCGGATTTTCCATAAGTGAAAACGTTAAGCTTTTATAAGCCAATGAAAATTGCAGTTTTATGACAATTATTCATCTGCCCCTAAAACATACATGCAGACTCGCATTTGTTTGACACTTTGCAATATTGTAGAAGGTCATTCCAAGTATCACTGAAACCAATCTTACTCCAATTGGTCAAAGGGGGGCGCTATAGCAATTTTTTGAAAATGCAAACTTTAAACAGGCAAAAGTCATGCCTCGTTTGGCCGACAGCCGTTAAACCTGCTTACACATGTGCCTTGACTCATGAGGAACACATGTATCACTTTGACCAGTAAGCTCTGCCCTTAGATTGTCTGCAATTTTGAGCAGTTTGAAAAACATTTAAATCCAGGATTTCTGAGCAATTTGCGTGAAAGTGTGTCATGTGTGTGAACTCCCTTTTCACTAGTTCAGGTGTGTAGGTTCAATAGCTTGATAGCTTAATCATCTGCCTTGAAACCACAGGGTTGCTGGTTCGAATCCCACCTCAGGTAGACTTCATTATAATTGCATTGCACACAACATGACTGTATCAATGAGGAACATATCTATCACTTTGACCAGTAAGCTCCGCCCTTAGATTGTCTGCAATTTTGAGCAGTTTGAAAAACATTTAAATCCAGCATTTCTGAGCAATTTGCGTGAAAGTGTGTCATGTGTGTGAACTCCCTTTTCATCAGTTAGGGTCTGTTGGCCCAATGGCTTAATCATCTGCCTTGATACCACAGGGTCGCCGGTTGAAATCTCACCTCATGCAGACCTCAACTCAATTGCATTGCACACAACATGACTGTATCAATGAATAAACATGCAATTGTTAAATGAAACGCTTATTGAGAGTAGTTGTTTTCAATGTATGATGTACTTCATTCCCTCTTTTGTTTTGTTTTGTTTTGTTGGATTCTCCCTTCTCACTGACCAAGGCTGTGGATCGAATAGCTTGATCAATACAGTGTTAGTCTCATGTGCCAAAGGTCCACGGTTCAAACCCCACTCGTCACAGTTTACATTTAAATTGCATTATACAAAACATGACCCTGTTAATTCAGACATGTGCAATTTTTAAACAATACCATGAATTGCTTTTGAGAGTAGTTGTTTCTTATGTATGACATACTTTCTTGTGAAAATAGCTGATCTACAATCTCACACCTTTTTAGATAGCAACGCGTTGTGAGCTTGTAGATCGACTATTTTCACTAGTTTCCATTCCGAAATGTATTGAGCAGTTTGAAAAACATTTAAACCAAGGATTTCTGAGCAATTTGCGTGAAACTGTGTCAAATAAATGTTTGAGGCCCTTTTTCACAGGTTCAGGTGTGTTGGTTCAATAGCTTGATCGCTTAATCATTGCCTTGAAACCACAGGGTCGCCGGTTCGAATCCCACCTCATGTAGACTTATAATTGCATTGCACACAACATGACTGTATCAATAAATGCATGTGCAATTGTTAAAAATAACGAGAAATGTATACTTGAAAGTAGTTATTTTTAATGCATGACGTACTTCATTCGCACTTTTGTTTTGTTTTGTTAGATTCTCCTTTCTCACTGTCTGATCCTGTGGATTCAATAGCTCCACCAGTAGAGTGTGAGCCTCATGTGCCGAAGGTCCCTGGTTCAAATCCCACTGATTACAGTTTACATTTAAATTGCATTGTACAAAACATGACCCTGTTAATTCAGACATGTGCAACTTTTAAACAATAACATGAAATGCTTTTTTGAGATGAGTTGTTTATTTATTTTATTAACATACTTTCTTGTGAAAATAGCCAATCTACAATCTCACAACTTTTCAGATAGCAACACATTGTCAGCTTGTAGATCAACTATTTTCACTACTTTCCATTCCAAGAACACAAAACAAAACTTTATTGCTAAATATTTGTCAACCAGTAATCTAGAGTAGTTAGCAAAACAGAGGCTTGGTTCATAACGGACTGAAAAACCTATAGATATCAACAGACACCATCAGGGAGGCTATATTTCTAGTTCAATAAGAAGAGAGGCAGCCTGTGAATCCATAGGTCGCTGGTTTGATCCCTGTCCCCAACAATGCATTGAGGTGATCATTATTTGGAATTCATACTTTGTTACAAACAAACTCCTGGTAGCCTGTCTGTCTGTCTGCCTCTCTCTCACTCTGTCACTGTCTGTCTGCCAATCTGCCACTCTGTCACTGTCTGCCAGTCTGCCACTCTGTCACTGTCTGCCAGTCTGCCACTCTGTCACTGTCTGTCTGTCTGCCAGTCTGCCACTCTGTCACTGTCTGTCTGTCTGTCTGTCTGTCTGTCTGTCTGTCTGTCTGTCTGTCTGTCTGTCTGTCTGTCTGTCTGTCTGCCAGTCTGCCACTCTGTCACTGTCTGTCTGTCTGTCTGTCTGTCTGCCACTCTGTCACTGTCTGTCTGTCTGCCAGTCTGCCACTCTGTCACTGTCTGTCTGTCTGTCTGTCTGCCAGTCTGCCACTCTGTCACTGTCTGTCTGTCTGCCAGTCTGCCACTCTGTCACTCTGTCACAGTCTGTCTGTCTGCCAGTCTGCCACTCTGTCACTGTCTGTCTGTCTGCCAGTCTGCCAGTCTGCCACTCTGTCACTGTCTGTCTGTCTGCCAGTCTGCCAGTCTGCCAGTCTGCCACTCTGTCACAGTCTGTCTGTCTGTCTGCCAGTCTGCCACTCTGTCACTGTCTGTCTGTCTGTCTGTCTGTCTGCCAGTCTGCCAGTCTGCCACAGTCTGTCTGTCTGCCAGTTTGCCAGTCTGCCACTCTGTCACAGTCTGCCAGTCTGTCTGTCTGTCTGTCTGTCTGCCAGTCTGCCACTCTGCCACTCTGTCACAGTCTGTCTGTCTGTCTGTCTGTCTGTCTGTCTGTCTGTCTGTCTGTCTGTCTGTCTGTCTGTCTGTCTGTCTGTCTGCCACTCTGTCACAGTCTGCCAGTCTGCCACTCTGTCACAGTCTGCCAGTCTGCCAGTTTGCCACTCTGTCACAGTCTGCCACTCTGTCACAGTCTGCCAGTCTGCCAGTCTGTCACAGTCTGCCAGTCTGCCACTCTGCCACTCTGTCACTGTCTGTCTGTCTGTCTGTCTGTCTGTCTGTCTGTCTGCCAGTCTGCCAGTCTGCCACAGTCTGTCTGTCTGCCAGTCTGCCAGTCTGCCACAGTCTGTCACAGTCTGCCAGTCTGCCAGTCTGCCACTCTGTCACAGTCTTCCAGTCTGCCAGTCTGCCACTCTGTCAGAGTCTGCCAGTCTGCCACTCTGTCACAGTCTGCCAGTCTGCCAGTCTGCCAGTCTGCCAGTCTGCCACTCTCCCAGTTTTCTCGAAACCGCTCATTGCTGCTTGCAGCTATATTTCCATTTCTTCTTCTTCTTCTTCTTCTTCTTCTTCTTCTTCTTCTTCTTCTTCTTCTTCTTCTTCTGCCGTTTTTGCCAGTTCTGGCTGAACCGTGCATACGCTTTTTCTGAAACTCGGCCATATGATAGATGGTCATGAAAAACGATCAAAAAATAAATCTCACAATCTTTCGTCAAAAGGTGGCGCTATAGCACTCAGTTGAAAATGACAACTTTGAACAGGTACAACTCATGCCCTGTTTCACCTACAGCCATGAAACTTCGATGCACATATGCGTCTCCTCATGCTGAACAACTTTCACACTCTGACTTTTGACCTCTGACCTTTAGATCTCCCACCATTTTGAATTATATGAAAAACAGTTAAAACCTATCTCCTCCTGGGATTTTTGAGTAATCTGCACAAAACTTTTTACACATGAACTTTGGACCTATACCAAAAAACGTTTGCAAAATATCTTCCATAAGTGAAAAAATGAAGCTTTAATGAGCCAATGAATATTGCAGTTTTATGACAATTATTCATCTGCCCCTAACACATACATGCAGACTTACCATTCTTTGAAACTTTGCAGAAATGTAAAGGGCCATTCCAAATATCACTGAAACCAATCTTACTCCAATTGGTCAAACGGGGGCGCTATAGCAATTTTTTGAAAATTGAAACTTTAAATAGGCAAAAGTCATGCCTCGTTTGGCCGACAGCCATTAGACCTGCTTACACATGTGCCTTGACTAATGAGGAACACATCTATCACGTTGACCAGTAAGCACCGCCCTTAGATTGTCCGCAATCTTGAGCAGTTTGAAAAACACTTAAACCCAGGATTTTTCAGCTATTTGCGTGAAACTGTATGATCTGTGTGATCTCCTTTTTCACAGGTTCTTGTCTGTTGGTGGCTTCTCGCTTAAATGTGTGCCCCACAACCTGAAGGTCACCAGTTCAAGCCTCACTTGGTGCAGACTTCATCTAAGTTGCATTTCACACAACATGACTATCAATGAATACATCTGCAATTGTTAAAGATAACATGAAATACTTAATTGAGTGTTTTTTACATACAGCTGATCTACAATCTCACAACTTTTCAGATAGCAATGAGAGTATGTTTTTTCAATGTATAACATACTTCATTGTGAAAATAGCCGATGTACAATCTGACAACTTTTAATGGTTTGTGAGCTTGTAGATCGGCTACTTTCACTAGTTTTGGTTCTGAGGAGATGTACAATTTCTTCAATGGTAAATGGTTTGTGAACGAGTGATCTTAGTGTTAGTGAAACAGGGGCTTGGGTCATGACAGAAGGCAAGAGTTGGTGATCCTCAACAGACAATATCAGCCTGGACAAAGCTATAGCACTATAGGTAGTGTTGCAGCTACCTAAGCGTGCCTGATGATCGCAAGGTTGCCGGTTCAAGCCTCACTTGATGCAGACTCATTTAAGTTGAATTGCAAAAAACATGACTCAATCTATTCCGTTTCCATGGCTCTCTCTTCAATCTATTCCGTTTTCATGTCTCTCTCTCTGTCTCTTCAATCAATCTCTCTCTCTCTCTCTCTCTCTCTCTCTCTCTCTCTCTCTCTCTCTCTCTCTCTCTCTCTCTCTCTCTCTCTCTCTCTCTCTCTCTCTCTCTCTCTCTCTCTCTCTCTCTCTCTCTCTCTCTCTGAGGGTCGGCCATAGCTGAGTGGTTAGTGAGCCCGCCTAGGGAGCCAGAGGCTCTGGTTGCCCCAGGTACGATTCCAGGCCAGGTCAGCAAATGTGTCGATGAAATTAAATTTGTCCCTGAGCAAGACTCTTAACCCCTAATTGCTCACAGGCCCTCATTGGAAACAAGACCGCAAGGACTTTCATGAACTGACCTGTTAAAGGAATTATCATTTCTCTTTCTCTCTCCTGGCCCCGTATTATCGCTGCTTGCAGCTATATTTACGGGGCCAGAGCTCTGCTCTGGACACGTATTGTTATTCGCATTATTCTGTCACTTCTTCTTCTGCCACTTTTCGCAGTTCTGGCTGAACCGCGCTGTCGGTTTTTATGAAACTCGGCCATATGGTAGATGGTCATGAAAAACGATCAAAAAATAATTCTCACAATCTTTCGTCCAAAGGTGGCGCTATAGCACTCAATTGAAAATGCCAACTTTGACCAGGTACAATTCATGCCCTGTTTGACCTACAGCCATGAAACTTGGATACACATATGCGTCTCCTCATGCTTAACAACTTTCACACTCTGACTTTTGACCTCTGACCTTTAGATCTCCCACCATTTTGAATTATATGAAAAACAGTCATTGGCTCCTAACTTCTGCATTTTTTCACTTATGGAAAATCCGTTGGAAATTTTTGTAGAAAGTGGTCCAAAGTTCAAGTACGAAACGTTTCGTGCAGATTGCTCAAAAATCCCAGGAGGAGATAGATTTTAACTATTACAGTTTTATGAAAATTATTCATCTGTGCCTAAAACATACATGCAGACTCACATTTCTTTGAAACTTTGCAGAAATGTACAGGGTCATTCCAAATATCACTGAAACCAATCTTACTCCAATTGGCCAAAAGGGGGCGCTATAGCAATTTTTTGAAAAGGCAGACTTTAAACAGGCATAAGTCATGCCTCGTTTGGCCGAAAGTCGTGAAACTTGCTTACACATGTGCCTTGACTCATGAGGAACACACGTATCGATTTGACCATTAAGCTCCGCCCTTAGATTTTCCGCAATTTTGAGCAGTTTGAAAAATACTTGTTTTTGCCAGTTCTGGCTTAACCGTGCATACGCTTTTTACGAAACTCGGCCATATGGTAGATGCTCATGAAAAACTACCAAGAAATAATTCTCACACTCATTCGTCAAAGGGTGGCGCTATAGCACTCAATTGAAAGTGCCAACTTTGAACAGGTACAACTCATGCCCTGTTTGACCTACAACCATGAAACTTCGATACACACATGCGTCTCTTCATGCCCGACAACTTTCGTGGTCTGACTTTTGACCTCTGACCTTTAGATCGCCCACCATTTTGAATTATATGAAAAACAGTCATTGGCTCCTAACTTCTGCATTTTTTCACTTATGGAAAATCCGTTGGAAATTTTTGTAGGCAGTGGTCCAAAGTTCATGTGTAAAATGTTTCGTGCAGATTGCTCAAAAATCCCAGGAGGAGATAGATTTTAACTATTACAGTTTTATGAAAATTATTCATCTGTGCCTAAAACATACATGCAGACTCACATTTCTTTGAAACTTTGCAGAAATGTACAGGGTCATTCCAAATATCACTGAAACCAATCTTACTCCAATTGGCCAAAAGGGGGCGCTATAGCAATTTTTTGAAAAGGCAGACTTTAAACAGGCATAAGTCATGCCTCGTTTGGCCGAAAGTCGTGAAACTTGCTTACACATGTGCCTTGACTCATGAGGAACACACGTATCGATTTGACCATTAAGCTCCGCCCTTAGATTTTCCGCAATTTTGAGCAGTTTGAAAAATACTTGTTTTTGCCAGTTCTGGCTTAACCGTGCATACGCTTTTTACGAAACTCGGCCATATGGTAGATGCTCATGAAAAACTACCAAGAAATAATTCTCACACTCATTCGTCAAAGGGTGGCGCTATAGCACTCAATTGAAAGTGCCAACTTTGAACAGGTACAACTCATGCCCTGTTTGACCTACAACCATGAAACTTCGATACACACATGCGTCTCTTCATGCCCGACAACTTTCGTGGTCTGACTTTTGACCTCTGACCTTTAGATCGCCCACCATTTTGAATTATATGAAAAACAGTCATTGGCTCCTAACTTCTGCATTTTTTCACTTATGGAAAATCCGTTGGAAATTTTTGTAGGCAGTGGTCCAAAGTTCATGTGTAAAATGTTTCGTGCAGATTGCTCAAAAATCCCAGGAGGAGATAGATTTTAACTATTACAGTTTTATGAAAATTATTCATCTGTGCCTAAAACATACATGCAGACTCACATTTCTTTGAAACTTGGCAGAAATGTACAGGGTCATTCCAAATATCACTGAAACCAATCTCACTCCAATTGGCCAAAAGGGGGCGCTATAGCAATTTTTTGAAAAGGCAGACTTTAAACGGGCATAAGTCATGCCTCGTTTGGCCGAAAGTCGTGAAACTTGCTTACACATGTGCCTTGACTCATGAGGAACACATCTATCTCTTTGACCAGTAAGCTCCGCCCTTAGATTGTCCGCAATTTTGAGCAGTTTGAAAAACACTTAAACCCAGGATTTTTCAGCTATTTGCGTGAAACTGTATCATCTGTGTGATCTCCTTTTTCACAGTTACTTATCTGTTGGGCCAATGGCGTCTCCCTTAAATGAAGGCCTCACAATCTCAGGGTCGCCAGTTCAAGCCTCACTTGATGCAGACTTAATTTAAGTTGAATTGCAAACAACATGACTGTATCATTGAATACATGTCTTATTGTGCTATTATTACGGGGCCAGAGCTCAGCCAGTACGATTTCTCAATGTATGACGTACTTCATTCTGAAAATAGCCGATCTACAATCTCAAAACTTTTCAGATAGCAACGTGTTTCTGAGCTTGTAGATCGGCTGCTTTCACTGTTTTCGGTAGCGAGGAGACATACAATTTCTCTATTGGTAAATGGTTTGTGAACGAGTGATCTTAGTGTTGGCTTGGTTCATGACAGAAGGCAAGAGTTTATGATCTTCAACAGACAACATCAGCCTGGACAAAGCTATAGCACTATAGGTAGTGTTGCAGCCTATTAGCCTATCATGGGGCGGCCATAGCTGGGTGGTTAGTGAGCACGCCTAGGGAACCAGAGGCCCTGGTTGCCCCAGGTTCGATTCCAGGCCATCCCAGCATATGCGTCGATGAAATGAAATTTGTCCCTGAGCAAGACTCTTAACCCCTAATTGCTCACAAGTTCTCATTGGAAACAAGACCACAAGGACTTTCATGAACGACCTGTTAAAAGGAATTATCCTTATCCTAGTCCGAAGGTTGAGAGTTCGATTCCTGTTAATGGCAATAGGTTGAGATGTCCAATCTATCCATTCTGTTTCCATCTCTCTCTCTCTCATCAATCTATTCCGTTTCCATGTCTCTCTTCAATCTATTCCGTTTCCATGTCTCTCTCTCTCTCTCTCTCTCTCTCTCTCTCTCTCTCTCTCTCCAGTTTCCATCTCTCTCTCTCTCTCTCTCTCTCTCTCTCCAGTTTCCATGTCTGTCTGTCTCTCTCTCACTGGCCCCGTATTATCGCTGCTTGCAGCTATATTTGTATTTGTTTTACGGTTTGTGAATCGAGATCGAGTCTGACACCGAGTCTGACACCGCAGCAATGGCGGCGCCACCTACAGGGCAGCGCTCCGTGGATTTGTGTATAGACCACCGAAGTCTGACGTAATTTACACATCCTTGGCTTGTCTACCTGGTTCGCGGTTTTCCATCCCCATTCTGAATCCCATAGACGTCTTTAATATCGCGTCAAATAAGAACTGTGTTCCAAAAATAAACAAGTGACCCCGGCGGTTTTACTCTTATGGATATGAAGCATCAACTGACGGTGAGAAAACGATAATGTTACTTCCGCCGAATTAGTTACATTTTCGCCAGAAACAGACTGTATCAAATATAAGTGACTGACTATCATAAACGATACAGAACCTCCTCCCTGACAATATCGCCGAGACAGTTTGTTTATTTTTGGACCACAATTCTTATATGAGACGATTCTAAGATGACCCAATGTTATTCTCCATAGCAAAATTACTTTACGAACCTGGGGATGAACGAGTGACGTCAGGACTTCGGTGGTCTATAGGTAGTAGTAGTTTATACCAGTGGTTCTCAAGTTTTTTAATTTCAAAGACCCCCCCTAGCCCCACCCATAACACTGATTCATAGGATATTATTATATGCAGTTATATGTTAGGGACGACAGATGACAATTTGCATCCTCGCCGACTTTGACTCATTTACACTGGTATTCTCTACTCTACTGTATGTAGGTTTGTTGGCCGTGTTGAAGAATATCGTCTCTGTCAGGTGGAAACCTCACATTATGTCCAAAACTGTTAGACTTTTCAAAACTTGTCAGTAAAGTAAAGTGTTGTGAAGCGCTAGCTGTGTTTTCAGGTGCACAAACAATATTCAACATGATTCTAGGCTATTATCGTACCTTGAACCATTCTGACCTGGACACTGCAGAGTTATGCAATCTTTAAAGCCTATTTTGTTTTCCAGTAACTTCCACAAAGCTCCCTTCAGGTGCACAGAGGTGGGGGAGGGGAAGGGGAGTGAGTGGGCGGGCGGAGGAGACGGAGAAAGAGAGAGAGGAAAGGAAAAAGGAAAGAAGAAATGGAGAGAGAGAATGTTTGTGCATGAACTTGTACACGTTACCGTGCATTGCATGCACGCCTGAAGCAGTGGGGTCTCAAAGTGGGGTCCTGGAACCCCCCCAGGGGTCCGTGAGGAGGGTCCCAGGGGGGTCGCCAACAAATTGAGGATCCAGATGAACCACTTTGACCCTCTTTTATGTTCTATTTATTTTTAACACTCTTATGGGGGTCCCTGGCACAACGTCTTTTCAGATGGGGGTCCGCGGCCGAATACATATGAATTTGGGCTTGACATGAAAATGTTTGAGAACCACAGGCTTTAAGTATCTTCCTGTGCACATGTTTGTGTGTGTGTGTCTGTGTGTGTGTGTGTGTGTGTGTGTGTGTGTGTGTGTGTGTGTGTGTGTGTGTGTGCGTGTGCGTGTGCGCGCGCATGCATGCTTTCTTGCACGTGTGAACGCTCCTCTTTGTGTGGTGTGTATCAGTGTGTATGTGTGTGTTTGGTGTAAAAACAATTGCGAGCGCGTATTCAAGAATCCCTGCTTGTGTGCATTTGTGCCTCAGTTTGTACCATCTTCATCTGTGTGTGTGTGTGTGTGTGTGTGTGTGTGTGTGTGTGTGTGTGTGTGTGTGTGTGTGTGTGTGTGTGTGTGTGTGTGTGTGTGTGTGTGTCTGTGTCTGCGCGCGTGCTCGCATGCTCGCGCGCGTGTGTGTGTGAAGCACCACAGCATCTGGACGTCCATTTAGAGTATTTCCTCTCCCTGTGTCCTGCCAGCAGATTAGAGTGGGCTAATAATAGACCAAGCTATAGGCAGCACTTCGGACTCAATGTGTGTGTGTGTGTGTGTGTGTGTGTGTGTGTGTGTGTGTGTGTGTGTGTGTGTGCGTGTGCGTGTGCGTGTGTGTGTGTGTGTGTGTGCCTGTGTGCGTGCAGCTACTTTTTCCAGTTGTTGTCCAGGTACATTTTGGCTGCAGAATGCCAATTACCTAAGGAGCGCTCCGTAAAGTGCAAAGCTCCGCCAGGAGGCATGTCTTACATACCTTCCATCTTGCTGTCTGTCTGCGTCACAATGTTTGGGGTTGTGTGCATGTACAGTATGAAGAGTAACAGGCCAATGTTGGGAGGGGATATTATGGCAAAGCAGTGGTTCTCAAACTTTTTCATGTCAAGGACCCACAAATTGATATGCATTTGACCGCGGACCCCCCATCTGAAAATGTTTTGTGCCAGGGACCCACAGGAGTGCAGATTTATGTTAAAAAACGCGAAATTATTTTTTTTTTCATGCTATTTTTGAATAGCCAACGTATATATGGATAAAGTGGTTAAAATGAGTGTGATGCTGTATTAACTGCCTTTGCCCGGGACCCCCTCCAGGACCCCTGGGGGTCCCCGGACCCCACTTTGAGAACCCCTGCATTACATCATTATGGAGACAAATCTTTGGACACCAAGACATCTAAAAGTAGTGTGGCATGTGGTCAAGCCCTAGTCGCACGGAGCTAGTATTACCTGGGGAGACCTCTGGTCATTTGTAATAATTACAGAGGATGTCTGTGATTTTAATCCTGTGCGAATCGGCCATTTCTGTCATTTGTAATGTAATTATTCCAGGACAATTTACCATATTTTGGCAAACACAGAGGTCTTCTGATAATAGTAGTCCTTTGTGAATAGGACACGGGACAAACATGACGTTGCATTGTTATATTATGAAATGTGATGATTTCTTACAATATGGTACACATAAATCTGAACAGATTTCTGTCAGTCAATATTCAGTGTGATTGTTTATTCTGTGTGTAAATTATGTTTCTATACCGCCAGTGGTGTAAAGTAACTGAGTACATATACTCAAGTACTGTACTTAAAGGGGAATACCACTCATTTTCAACATTGAACTATGTCTTTAATATACCTTAGAGCTGTTGGAAATAAGAAAAAAGTCCCCCCCCCCCTTCTATGTTGCCTAGAACTGGATAATTGATTGAGGTCATGTGATCAGTGACGTACGCAGGGTATACTTTTGGCTGAGGGGTCACTTCGTGCCGTGCTGCGAGCTTGTACATCTGCTATTTTTTTAAATATTTGACAAATATCAAAAATATTTGGAAAATTTTGAATTATTTAGAATTTTAGTTTTTTACCCTAAATGTTCTCTTCTGGGGGTCCCTGGCAAAAAAAAAAAAAAAAGTTTGTGAACCACTTCGGTAATACGGTATCTAACAAGATACTGTGGTATACGGTATTTCTGCTAATCTGTCTGTCTGTCTGTCTGTCTGTCTGTCTGTCTGTCTGTCTCCATCAGAAACACAAGGTGGAGTTGTTCTACAAGCTGCGTCACGTGATGACCGAGCTGATTGACCTGAGGAGACAGCTGCTCTCCGGTCACCTGACCCAGGACCAGAGCCGAGAGGTCAAGAGGCACGTCACCGTGCGCCTGGACTGGGGCAACGAGTGAGCACACGCACACACACACACGCACGCACGCACGCGCACACGCACACACACATACACACGCACACACACATACACACACACACGCACCCGCGGCCACATATATATACATTTGGGGGTCCAAACTGCTCTAACATACATACACGTGTATACATTCACACATAGAAACAGATACACCACACACACGTGTGTGTGTGTGTGTGTGTGTGTGTGTGTGTGTGTGTGTGTGTGTGTGTGTGTGTGTGTGTGTGTGTGTGTGTGTGTGTGTGTGTGTGTGTGTGTGTGTGTGTGTGTGTGTGTGTGTGTGTGTGGATGGATGGATGATGGCTGCAGCATGCTCATCTGGGATGGATGCTGAGGAAATAAAGGTGAAATTGAAAAATAGATGGATTCAGCACTTGACTATAGGGAGCATAGACCCCTGGGAAAGAGAGAGAGAGAGGGGGGGGGGGTGGGATTCAATAATTTACTACCATTTCAATGAAACATTAATTGGAATTTGTGCATTTGTAAATGTGTGCTCGGGGTAGACAAAACAATATAATACAAATACACATCTTCATAAACATATAAAGATACTCTTAGAAAATAAATAAAACACGAGCGCCTGGTGCGTTAAAAGACACATGGGGACACGAGAGAGAGAGAGGGAGGGGGAGAGAGAGGGAGGGGGAGAAAGAGAGGGAGAGAGAGAGAGAGAGAGAGGCCTTCTTTGATTGAAAAGAAAGTGATGACGATGAACAGTGTTTCTCAGGGGTAGTTCACACATGCTGTGTGTGTGTGTGTGTGTGTGTGTGTGTGTGTGTGTGTGTGTGTGTGTGTGTGTGTGTGTGTGTGTGTGTGTGTGTGTGTGTGTGTGTGTGTCCGCGCACCCTCTCTCGAGTTAATAGGGCATATCTGACATATAACCGATGTGTATACTGTACGTCAAGTATATTGGAAAGTGTATGACCTTGTGATGTCTGTCTGTCTGTCTGTCTGTCTGTCTGTCTGTCTCTCTCTCTCTCCTCTCTCTCTCTCTTTCTCTCTCCCATTTGTGTCTCAATCACTATTCTATTTTTTCCACACGTCTTCCTGTCT
>NC_139944.1:11515911-11523411 GCF_963454915.1 Gymnoscopelus microlampas
AACGTTCATTCATGACCCGCCCTCACCAAACATCTGTCACACACAGAGTCCCTACACCAGTGCTTCTCAAACTATTGAGTAATTTGGCCGCGGACCCCCATCTGAAAATGTTTTCTCCTGGAACCTGGTCCTTGGCACAAAACTGTTTGAGAACTAATGATTTAGAAGGCATTTGTAGAATCGGCCTTAGGTATTTATGGGTTAATGTCTATGATTTCCTCCCCTTGGTAATTCAGGTGTAACAATGAAAACGAGTGGTACCAGATCCATGAGAACATCATACGCAAGTCCAGCACCAAGTACACAGCCCCCAGCAGCAACTACGGTACGATGGAGACACACAGCAGACAGAGAAAGTTAGCCAATTAAACCCAACATGGTTGAGCGGAGTCCAACAGGGCTCTATGCTAGTGTATTTTCTGTTTTCGTCCTGTGGGGAAAGGGAAAGCTTTCCCCACAACACAGATGCTGAGGTTTAGGTGGTTAGCCAAAATGTTGACCAATCTGTTACATAAATGCTGACCAATAGCTTTCTTCACAAAATGTGTTCATAAAGGTGTCCACTAACACCTCTCACTTAGTTCCAACCCAACTCCTCTGGGAAACTTTGTGGGAGGCAGTCAAAGTTGGGGTACCCAGAGGGCCATGGGCAAAAAAGTGGAACATTTTTAATTAGCCAATATGAACTGGGATGTCAATATATGGGTTTTTTGGGGGTGCTGAATCCATTCCAACCATATGTAGGTAAAAGACTGCCTGGCCATGAACTCGGCAACACCTACTTTTCAGAGTATGTGAGTGGTATATGAATATATGAGTGGTATATTTTGATTATTTGGGTTCCCAGAAAGTCAAATAAAGATGTAAAAATATTTTTCTACAGAGAGAAACAATCTGACAAACTGTTATGAATTAAACATGTGTCTCACATCAGTCGTGCGTGTGTGTGTGTGTGTGTGTGTGTGTGTGTGTGTGTGTGTGTGTGTGTGTGTGTGTGTGTGTGTGTGTGTGTGTGTGTGTGTGTGTGTGTGTGTGTGTGTGTGTGTGTGTGTGTGCGTGTGTGCTTCAGGCCTGGTCATCTCCCTCCAGTTGTTCCGTGGAGACATGGAGCAGGTTCGTAGGGACTGTCCGGTCATCTTCAGCAGAGGAGTGGCCGTCACACGCAAACTAGGCTTCCCTGATGTCATCATGCCAGGTGAGGATCACATTCACGCTAACGGTTGCACACATGCACCAATATAGTACCGGAGTCCGACGTCACTCACTTCCGTTACCCCCCCCCTCCCCCTGGGTCCAGTGGTGGAAAAAGTACGCGGATGTTTTACTTAAGTAAAAGTATCAATACTGCAATATAGAAGTACTCAGTTACAAGCAAAAGTCTGGAATTCAAAATGTACTTGAGTAAAAGTACAGAAATATTGGTATCAAAATGTACTTAAGTACCAAAAGTAAAAGTACTAAAATGTTTGAAAATAGCTAATCTACAAGCTCACAACTGCGACGCGTTGTGAGCCTGCTTGTAGACCAGCTACTGTATCGCCGCAGAATTCATTTTTTTAATATCATAAATGATACAGAGTCACCTACCTGACAGCCTGACTTTTTTTTCCTTCTTTTTCTCGAACACTTCTTATATCATGTTGAAAAAGTGTATGGGATTTAGAATGGAGAAAACAACAACTCTGAGACCCAGTTGGATAACAGAAGCGACGTCAGGACTTCTGTGCTCTATTCATGTTCACACACACACACACACACACACACACACACACACACACACACACACGCAGTCATGCTTATTTTGCATGCATGCGCAGCTGTACGCACGCACGCACGCATACACGCATACACACACTGACTTTTATTTGCCCAATGCTCTGGAAGTAATGCATATACTGTATGTCCTTTGTCTGGTGCAGGTGACATCCGTAATGACCTGTACCTGACACTGGAGCGAGGGGACTTTGAGAGAGGAGGGAAGAGTGTGCAGAAGAACATAGAGGTCACCGTCTACGTCCTGTACGCCGATGGAGACATATTGAAGGTAAGGGGGACATGCTACTCGTCGGTGCATGGTGGAAGAAGTACTCACAAGTGTTACTTTGGGCTGAAAAAACGTTGAAGACCCCAGGCTTACGGTTATGCAAGTATTACATTAATTTATGCCAGGTGCGTCCAGTGCAAGTGTTGATAAAATAGAATCAATATTTGGTTGCTGCATTGTCTATTTCTCGGTTCAAATATTTTCAAAAACGACATTGTGACATTGTGTTTGTTTACATGGCAGCCATGTTGGATAAGGCACAAAATCAAGCAATGCAGATTGATATGAGCTAGGTGCTCTAAGCCTTTGATTAGACAGCACGGCCTGTTATTGAGTTCAGCTGTCATTATTCAAAAATAACACACCGCTGAATTCTGTGATTGACCAATCGGAATCAAGCATTCAACCAAGCCGTGTAATAACAGAGAACAATAATAGGACTGAACCCATGTCCCTGTGGTGTCCCATTCTCAACGTCATACTTATTGGACATTATCCGAAAACTGCATTACTTAAAAACCCTCCAATTCCCATTGCAAGAACCTTCATCAGAAGCCCCCATGCCTCTGCTCTCCCACTCTCACTAGTTTGGATATCGTGACTTTTCCCAAACTGCACATTTCCTTTGCCTTCTCCGCCTCTATTTCTGAGTTGCACCCTATTAACGAGTTTCCATCTCTCCTCCCAAGACTCTCACATACTTCACCTCTCCAACTCGTCCTCTAATGATTTGTATTAGCTTCAGCAGAGCAACTTTCTTTACACAAAGCCCTCTGCAATCCTGCTTCCTACGTAGTCTTTCTCGCCTCACTCTCCATTCTGCATGAGCTAGCTTCATCGTTTTTATTTCTGTACTTGCCTTCGGCCTTCCTGAGATTACTTCCTCTCTCAACACCTCTTCCCACTCACTCCATGACCTATGACCTATGAACTATGAACCTATTTTAGATACCGATACTGTATAATCACCTGGAACAGCTCGATGCTTCAGAACAGCTTTGTTTGCCATTCACTATAGTGTACAGTCAGTGTAACGGTCATCACAGAGCAGGGGTGGGCAACTTTGATGATGGAGAGGGCCACTATATTTCCACCCTCACTCCAGAGGGCAGTGATGATATACAGTGAGTTCAGACCAAATTATTTTTATGAATAGATTATAAAAAATAATTGATAATCAATTTAAATTTAAAAAATAATCCATTTGAGGGGGACATTTAGACATGTTGCTTTTTTCCCTGTGTGACACTTTGTGAGCTTGTAGATCAGCTATTTTCGCACAACAAAGTATTAGAAAGGGCTAGTCAATTAGTCAATCATAAAAAAACGATTAGAATATTTTTTACATTGATTCGTTAAAAATAACTCATTATTTAAAAAAAAAACTATGTTTCTCAAAAAAGTAATCGATATAATAATCACTAAGAAAATAATTGTTAGTTGCAGCCTTAGTTTACAGGTGTAAAAACGTCCTACAAGCTTCGTCAAGGAATAGATGAAAGAGGTATTATGTTGTACCACCTATTGTTTTGAGACAGAAGATGCCTAACTTTTGCAATATACGCAGGTGAAAAAAGGCAGTCTTTGAAACGTGTTCTATGTGGGATTGAAAGGACATATCCTGTTTAAATGTAACTGCCAGATTCTTTACAATGGCCCTGGAGGCCAATGTAATTCCATCTAGGGTCAAATTATCATCAGCTAATTTGTCTCTAAGGTGCTTAGGGTCAAGTACAATAACTTCAGTTGTGTCCGAGTGTAGGAGTAGGTAATTCCAGGTCATCCAACTCTTAATGTCTTTAAAGGAGTAGTTCACCCCAAAAAATGACTGGTGGAGTCTCCAGTAGGAGTCTCAAATGCAGTTCAATTGAGTCTCCTACCGGAGACTCCAACGGTCATCAGATTATTGGCTTAGGAATGCGACAAAAACAAAAAAATCTCCATTAATTCAAGGCTTCATGGGGTGTGTAATTGATATAAAATAAGTAATTTTTGGGGTGAACAACTCCTTTAAGAAATGCTTGAGGTTTAGTTAGCTGATTACTTTCATCTGGCTTCATCGATAGATATAATTGAGTATCATACGCATAACAATGAAAATGTATAGTGTGTTCCCTAATGACTTTACCTAAATGAAGCATATAGAGTAAATAGTAGGCCCTATTGGTCCAAGCACAGAGCCTTGTGGGACTCCATATCTAACATTTTCACGTATTGAAGATTTATCAATAACGTTTACACACTGAAATCAATCTGATAGATAAGACCAGTTTAGTGCGGCACCCTCAATGCCAACCAAATGAAATTCAGCACAAAGGTCTAATAAAACAAATACAGAGAGGAGACCTTTGTCTCCTTGATGGTGTGCTCTAAATCCTGACTGAAAACCTTCAAATAAATTGTTGTTATGTAAAAAGTCACGTAACTGCTGCCTCCTTCTCCCTCTCCCTCTCTACCTCTCCCTCTCTATCTCTCCCTCTCTCCCTCTCTCCCTCTCTCTCTCTCTCCCTCTCTCTCTCTCTCTCTCTCTCTCTCTCTCTCTCTCTCTCTCTCTCTCTGTCTCCCCTCCCAGGATTGCATCAGTCTCGGTTCTGGGGAGCCCAACATCGCAGAGCACCGTTCCTTTGTTCTGTACCACAACAACAGTCCTCGGTGGGGCGAGGTGCTCAAGCTGCCCATTCCCATAGACCGATTCAGGGGCTCCCACCTGCGCTTCGAGTTCAGGCACTGCTCCAGTGAGTATAGGCTGTCACTCACGGCTGCAGTGCAAGCGCTGTGAGCTTAATACATTTCCTTTATCCACTTTTGTGTTTTAAGTGGTTAAAGGAAATCTATACATTCTAGGAATCTCTAGCCTGGTTCCAGACGAATCTGCCTTTGCAAAATTGCATGCACTTTAGCCCTCGGCAGATTAGGTCTGGCCCCCCTCCATAGAGATTTAAATTCTCTCCCTCCGCAGTTGTGCGGAACCAACCAGGGCCCAGTATCCAAATGTGGGCGGGCTTATCACCTTATTTGGAGCAATGACGTACAAGGAAGCACTGCTCTGATTGGTTCGTTCAAGGAAGCACTGCTCTGATTGGTTTAGGTCTAACCAATAGAGTCCGTTTGGATCTTTTTGTAACCGCCCCTTGGAAGAAAATCTACCGTTGATAGGGACCAGACTAATATCCACGCAGTGTGTCGTGTGATATTGTTTTTTTTCTACTCCACTGCATCTCAGATCCAAGTATTGTACTTTTACTCCACTATTATTATTAGTTATTAGAAAACTTTAGTTACTAGTTACTTATGGATATAAATTATAATATTGTACAACATACATCAACCACTTTCGCCCTATTTTATACCAAGGCTATTTGAAAATAGCTGATCTACAAGCTCACATCGCGACGCGTTGTGAGCTTGTAGATCTGCTATTTTCAAACATTTTGTACTTTTTCTTTTGGTGCTTTAAGTATATTTTGATGCCAATACTTTCGTACTTTTACTCAAGTACATTTTGAAATCCGGACTTTTACTTGTAACAGAGTATTTCTATATTGCAGTATTGATACTTTTACTTAAGTAAAAGATGCGAGCACTTTTTCCGCCACTGTTTGTCTGTCCACATACCTGCAGAACCACTCATCCAATCAGCTTCACACTTGGTGGGTGTATTGCTGAGGATCCAAAAGCAGTGCAGTGTCAAGTGTGAAGTCATTCGGATGAGCAGTTCTACAGAACTGGCCCCCGTCCGAACAGGCATGCGTTCCCATTCCCAACATCACTACTGCGCTAGAGAGAGATACATTGAAATGATAACATGGTCTGGGTTAATGGAGGTTCTACATATTTGTCCATAACTAGAGCAGACACCTATATAAATGAGGTGTAATTTGGTGCTTTCTGGTTTTCATGTGTTCTCATATTCAGATTTTTCTCTATATAGTAGGGCTGGTAACATTCCTCAGAAATGATATTTGAATATTTGTCTTAAAAATTGGCAGATATTCAAATATATTCGAATATTGTTATTATTATTATTAAAAAATACAAAAATGAAAAAACATTTTTAATTGGGTTTATTTGACAGGGACAATACAAAAAACAATGTATAAAGTGCTCGGATCCAATAAAACATATATATATATATATATTTTTTTTAAACTTCATTCATAGTTTTTTGTATTGTCCCTGTCAAATAAACATAAAATAAATGAATAATAATAATAATAATACTTTTCATATTCGAATATACATAGATTCCCATATTCGAATATCGAATATTCGTTTACCCTACTATATAGGGCAAAATCGTCAAGATTTGAAACCAATCGTAAATGTATTTATTTCTTACATTTCTTTCCGTCTCTCTTTCTTTCTTCTCGTGCCAGCCAAGGACAAAGGTGAAAAGAAGTTGTTTGGCTTCTCCTTCACTCCCCTGATGAGAGAAGACGGGACCACACTATCGGATGAGAGCCACGAGCTCTATGTCTACAAGGTCTGGGCCTGTCTGTCTGTCTGTCTGTCTGTCTGTCTGTCTGTCTGTCTGTCTGTCTGTCTGTCTGTCTGTCTGTCTGTCTGTCTGCCTGTGTGTCTGTCTGTCTGTCTGTCTGTCTGTGTGTGTGTCTGTCTGTCTGTCTGTCTGTCTGTCTGTCTGTCTGTCTGTCTGTCTGTCTGTCTGTCTGTCTGTCTGTCTGTCTGTCTGTAATAGTGTCTCTCTTCCTCCATGTCCCTGTCTCTCTCTCTAACCCAGAACTCTGAACTTATACTTAAAAAAAATAAACATCTTCTAAAATAGCAGGCTACGTTGTGAGTGACCTTGCACATCGTTATGACAACCACTTATGGACGTTTTAATTCTATAATGTTTCCACTCACTCTCTCCAGTGGTGGAAAGTAACTACGTACATTTACTCAAGTACTGTACTTAAGTACAATTTTGAGGTATTTTTTACTTTACTGGAGTATTTCCAATTTTCTGTACTTTTACTTCTACTCCACTACACCTCAGAGGCAAATATTGTACTTTTACTCCAGTACAATTATTTGAAAACTTTAGTTTACTTTGCAGATATAAATGATCATGTTATTAAACATACATTAATTAGCCCTACATTAGCCCTAATTTATACCTAGGCTATTTGAAAATAGCCGATCGACAAGCTCGCAACGCGTCGCATCGCGACGTGTTGTGAGCTTGTAGATCTGCTATTTTCAAACATTTTAGTACCTTTACTTTTGGTACTTTAAGTTCATTTTGATGCCAATACATTTGCACTTTTACGCAAGTAACATTTTTGAACGCAGACCTTGTACTTGTATAACAGAGTATTTCTACATTGTGGTATTGCTACTTTTAACTTAAGTAAAATATCTGAGAACTTCTTCCACTCACTCTCTCTCTCTCTCTCCCTCCCTCCATCAGTGTGACGAGAACAGCACCTTCACTAACCACGCGTTGTACCTGGGCC
>NC_139944.1:11528411-11535911 GCF_963454915.1 Gymnoscopelus microlampas
TGAGGACAGGACAGGATGCCAGGACGCATGAGTATATATACACATCACATTATTGGCTCAGGAACGCTACAAAAACCAAAGCCAACCAAAATGCCATGAATTCAAGGCTTCATGGGGTGTGTTTATTGATAGAGAATAAGTCATTTTTGGGGTGAACTCCTTTAAGTTCATCTGTAGTTTACAGTGACTTCTCAATACGTTTGATATCGTAGTCTCTTATAGCGCTCTGTAGTTTCCAGTTTAGACGTTTCTTTTGTGACCAGTGGTGGAAAAAGTACTCCAATTTAAAAAGTATCAATAGAATACTGCAATGTAGAAGTACTCTGTTACAAGTGAAAGTCCGGAATTAGAAATTGACTTGAGTAAAAGTACAAAAGTATTGGTATCAAAATGTAGTTTTCAAATGTATAAAATGTCAAAAAATCTTTTGAAAATAGCAGATCTACAAGCTCACAATGCGTCGCATTGTGAGCTTGTAGATCTGCTATTTTCAAATGGACGAAATGTATATACAGTAGGGCTGAAGTGGTTAATGTTTGTTTTATAATAATAATAATCAGAATCTACAAAGTAACTAACTAAAGTTTTCAAATAATTGCAGTGGAGTAAAAGTACAATATTTGCCTCTGAGATGTAGTGGAGTAGAAGTAAAAGTATTGAAAATTGGAAACACTCAAGTAAAGTAAAAAAAAACTCAAAAGTGTACTTAAGTACAGTACATGAGTAAATGTACTTAGTTACTTTCCACCACTGTGTGTGACATGTTCTTAGACCGTTAGTTTCTTTTGGAGAGATTCCCATCTGCTTTTTTAGTTGCTTTAATCTGATTCTCCATCCCTCTATGACACCCTATCCTCTGCCCTGAATCTTTCCTTTGCTGTCTATCCATCCCCTTACCAAAACACTTTGCCGTCCCATAACGCTCTCCTACATCCTTCTCGGGGCCCCAAATTGTCCCCCTCCCTTCCCACCTGACCAGCACCCCCACCACCACCACCACCAGTCTAGCCCTGGCTCGACCCCGGCCCCAGGCCCTTGTGTCGGGCTTACCGCCTCTCCCTTAGCTTCCAGCCCGGCCCTGATGCAGGGCCAGTCCCAAAGCCCTAGTGCCCCACCAGGACAGGCTCCCAGTAGTGTGCAAGGAGGCACCACCTGCTCTCAGGGGTGGAGCTCCAGCTCTCCACGCCCCTCTCCTCTGTCAGTAAGTAAAAAAAAAAAAAAAAAACGGTTCCAAGGAACGTCGTGACCCCCTCTCCCCTGTTTGTGGAACTAACGGCACACACACACACACGCACACACACACACACACACACACACACACACACACACACACACACACACACACACACACACACACACACACACACACACACACACACACACGCACACAAACAACCACACCCGCACCCTTGTGTAATGCCCCCTTACACTGGCACACGCACCCCCTGACACACACACACACCCATTATGCAGCCCCGTGATTGTCCGTGAAGGAAACGCACATTCCCTCACACACCTTTGCATATCACCTGTCCTTATATATACATAAATCATCAGACCCTGTGATGCTGGCCTCAAGCACATGTCTTCAGTCATAATTATCATCCCCACCTTTAAAGGGATATTTCACTTTCAAACATTTTTGGTGTCATTTTAGCGTCTACTCTGGCTTTTGTGATTCCCCCCAGACGGTTTTTAAGTTGCTTGATCCAGTATTTATAATATTTTTTTTTAAATTGCGGAAAATAATATAAAATAATCAAATGAAATAAGATAAATGAAAAAATGAATTGAAAACACACGGCCCACTCACATATTAGAAGGACAATATCAGTCACCAGAACCAATAGGACGGGTGTTTTCAAGTTACAATGGGTTTGTATAGGAAGGGGGTGTGTCTGATAAAATGAATATCAAATATCTAAATACTGAATCAAGCAACTTAAAAAACTTAAAGCACAAAAGCCTGTGTAGACGTTAAAATGACCCCGAACATGTTTGAAAGTGAAATATCCCTTTAAGCACCAGCCCATGTCCCCTGTGTCACCACGGCCACTGTCAGTCCTCAAAATGTGCTTTCAGCAACATCTGACTGATTTCGGTAACAAAGGTCACATCATACCAATATAACTTGGTCTCTCTCTCTCTCTCTCTCTCTCTCTCTCTCTCTCTCTCTCTCTCTCTCTCTCTCTCTCTCTCTCTCTCTCTCTGTGTATTTGCTATAGAGTGGTGACTCATGCTAACCCTTCACTTGCTAACTCTATCATGCTAACCTAACACCATAATGCTGCTCACATCCTAAACAAGTGCTTCTCAAACTTTTTTAATTACAAGCAGGCCCATGCAGTTTGCTATGCATGTTAGGCCACGGACCTCCATAACTCCGGTTCCATTTGTACACTGTCAGAGTTATGGGGGTCCACCTTACAGAGCTGTAAGGGTCCATTTGGTTCCTAGGTGTCAGTCATTTTGGTGGGGACCCCCTGGGAACCCTCTCAAGGATTGAGAACCACTGTTCTAAGCAACACAGAACCACCTAACTGCCTTACCGTTGCTTTCTACACACTAAACTGTGTGAGTCTGTGTGTCCGTGTGTGTGTATTGTCTTGGTTTGGAACTGTGTAATTAACTTCTTCAATCATGAATATTCACAGGCTATTTTACTATGTTGTTGTGTAACCCTTTTCTCCTTTGCAGTCTGCAGTCAAGGTACTTCTGAGGACAAATTCACACACACACACACACACACACACACACACACACACACACACACACACACACACACACACACACACACACACACACACACACACACACACACTGTGTGTGCGTGCCTGCATGCGTGTGTGTGTGCGTGCAGTGTTTATTACCACTGTCTTTCTCTTTCACAACACTCTCTCCCTCTCTCTCTTCTCTGTTCTCCTCTCTATACACCTAAACAGTCCATTTGATCATTAATGGCTTTCTTTTTGTTTACATTTCTCCCTACTCATTAAAATGTTACCAAACGTGCCTGAAAGAATAACTAATGCAATGTTGGCTAAACCACACTGTGCAGTTAAAAAGTCATGGATGTTTCGCTAATTCATCTTTTCTTCAGGAACCTTTTTCAGACAGACTTTTCAAATAAATCAGCACTTAAAAAATGCATTAAAACGCAATGATTGGTGACTGTTGGCTCTGACAGTTAGGGCACAGTTGGGGGGGGGGGCAACAGAGAACTGATTATGGTCAAGTATTTTCTCTTACAGCGAAAGGACACAATGACAGTGAGAGGGTTTTCCATATTTCTATTTTGACATTTATTTATGTATTCTCCTCTGGACAGGCGGCTCTGTTGAACTCCTTCCCGGCCATCTTCGATGAACTCCTGCAGATGTTCAGCGTGCAGGAGGTGGCGGAGTTCGTGCGCGGCACGCTGGGCAGCATGCCCTCCACCGTGCACATAGGACAGTCCATGGACGTGGTCAAACTGCAGTCCATCGCTCGCACCGTGGACAGCAAACTCTTCTCTTTTCCCGGTAAAAGGCTTTTGTTTCTTTTTTTATGGATGAAGATTTGACAGGATGAACAGATTTAAAACATCAACGTTAATCAAAACGAAAAGGGGGGAAAAAAAGAAGAAGAATATTTGTTATATTTATTTTATCGTCTCTGTTGGGTGGAAACCTCATTATGTCTTAACCCATTAATACCTGGAACGCACTGTCACTTTAGATTTATTTGGCTATTCAAAAATAGCAGATATACAAGCTCATAGAGCTTGTATATCTGCTATTTATATATCTATTTTTGAAAAATCGTGAAAATATTTTTTTCGAAAAACTATTTTAGAAAATGTTTAGAAGAGGCCTCAGGTCTTAAAGGGTTAAACAGTTAAAAGTTAGAATATGGAGATAAGAGGTTTCTGCCCGACAGCAACGATATAGTAGCTATAATTGTAAGTAATCAATGTGCTATCTTTTTCCTCTGTGTGTTAATAAGCATGTGCATCCAGTTGTATAAATGAAGCATCGTGTTAGTTCATGCAGGGAACAGGAGTCATATAGACCCCTTAACAGACGGCGTCACACTGATAAGAACCAGTATGCGTGCAACCAGTATGCGTGCAATGAAACCCATTCTATCAGGTCTCGCTAGGACGCGCCTCACTAGCCAACACACAAGAGGGGGTTGGGGTGTGCTGAAACCAGCGCACCCCGAAACAACAGGTTGGAAATTGATTGCGTGAAACAATCACCTGTGCGTCTCCTGTGCGTCTCAATGTTAGTAAACAAATAATTGGTCTATACGCCCCAGCTGTAACCAGTCTGCTGATTGCTTTCAATCAGCCACGCTTTCCTACACACCAATCACACCTCATTCCCTCAACAAGGCGGTCTGTTTAAATACGACTCCCTTAGCCTTGTTCCCAGCCTTATTACATCATCTGCGAAAGAAAAGCCTCGTCACGACCTAATGCAGAGAGTGTCTATAGGGGCGGGACTTCCGTCGTACGTATTTCCCCCGGAAATGATCTTTTTCGACCAATCACAACACTCGTTTCATTCACGGAGAATGTAAACAGATTTGTAAAGTGTCAACGTCATTTCCTTGTGCGGTATTTCCGCCAAATTCCGGTACTTCCGCTTAGACACTCAACCGGCTAGGTCTTGCCCAGCATGCAGCTCTCTCCTACACTGTCCTATCTCTGCTTTTCAATTGCTGCCACACACTGCTGCTGCTGCCGGCAAAGCTTGCCTCCACCACCCCAGCCTCCACCTTACAGTTATTTAGTCTTGCATTACTCAAACGTTTAAACTGGTTAAACTGAAATTCATGTGTGCATGGCTCTAAAGTAAACAGAAATTCATATTTGCATGGCTCTAACTGAATTCAACGTTCTACAGCTTTAATGTTCAACTGCATTCAAGTTCGCATGACTCAAGTTCATCTGATTAAATGTCTTGCTATGGGGCCCGCTCTTGTATACCTGTGGGAGGGGGGGGGGTTGCATAGCGTTCCCTGATTTTTGCTTAGCATGCTGCTTAGCAAAATGTACGGAACGTCTTAAAGAGCGGAGCCATTAACGCCAAGTTTAACTGTAATCCATTTGATGCAATAAATGGTAAATCTACTTGTGATGTGGATGTAACCTTCTTTTGATCAATGTTTGGATCTATTATGTAATATGCTTTCTGTGCAGATCCTAATAAAATAATTAAAATTGTGTGCGTGGATGTGTGCGCGCGCGCACGCGCGTGTGTGTGTGTGTGTGTGTGTGTGTGTGTGTGTGTGTGTGTGTGTGCGTGTGCGTGTGCGCGTGTGCGTGTGCGTGTGCAGAGTCTCGTAGAGTGCTCTTACCGGTGGTGTTGCATCACATCCATCTACACCTCAGGCAGCAGAAAGAGCTGCTCATCTGTTCTGGAATCCTCAGCTCTATATTCTCCATCATCAAGACCGGCTCACTGGTAACACACACACACACGCACACACATACAGATACGTACAGTACATGGACAATGCAGACACACATGCTAAACATGCTAAAGCAATACAATTACATTACGATTACAGGTTTCAGTTTTACTAACTAGCAA
This sequence comes from Gymnoscopelus microlampas, assembly GCF_963454915.1. Classification (NCBI taxonomy): domain Eukaryota; kingdom Metazoa; phylum Chordata; class Actinopteri; order Myctophiformes; family Myctophidae; genus Gymnoscopelus; species Gymnoscopelus microlampas. The sequence continues at coordinate 11,533,991 of NC_139944.1, forward strand.
CTAAAACCGAAGAGATTTTCTCTTTGATTTTAGTTAAGTTGTAAACAGTACAGTTTCAATTTTAGTTTTCATTTTTATTTCAGTAAACTGAAAAATGTGTTTTCACTTTTCGTTTTGGTTTTGTTAGTTTTAGCATTGTCCTGTTTTATAGTTCACTATAGCTGTGGTTCTCAGATGTTTTCAAGTCAAGGACCCCTAAACTGATATGTATCTGCCGCAGACCCCCATCTTTCGATATTTGTCGATATATTTTAACCACTTTATCCATTTATATATTGGCTTTTCAAAAAATAGCAGATGTACAAGCTCGCAGCACGGCACGAAGTGACGCGCTGCGAGCTTGTAGATCTGCTATTTTTGAATAGCCAACACATAAATGTATTTAAGTGGTTACATTGATTGTGATGCTATTTTAACTACTTTTGCTTGGGACCTCCTGGAAACCTCCCCAAGGACCCCTGGGGGTCCCCGGACCCCTCTTTGAGAGCCACTGCACTATTAACCACCCTGTCCGTCCGTCCGTCCGTCCCTGCCGCAGGAATCGTCGGTGCAGGAGGAGGTGGAGATGATGGTGGAGTCCCTGTTGGACGTCCTGCTCCAGACGCTGCTGTCGATCATGAGCAAGAGCCAATGGCAGGACGGGGCGGTAAGGGGCCAACGCTGTCCGCAGTGCACAGCCGAGATCACTGTTAGTAACTAACAATACCACTACTATACTACTACTGTCATTATACCACTTCACCTCCATCCATACATTCATTCGTTCATTCATTTTTTCATTTTTTCATTTTTTCATTTTTTCATTTTTTCATTTTTTCATTTTTTCATTTTTTCATTTTTTCATTTTTTCATTCAATTCCGTTTTATCTGTCCGCCCCTGCGGTCTGCTCTAGACCCCATCTTTCCTACTCTGCAGTGCAGTCAAGGCGAGACCTGGCAACCCTTCTGAAACAGTGACATGATTGGCCGAAATGAATCTAATGCTGCCCTTATCACCGCATGTAAAGGAATAGAATAGAAACACGGTCCGGGAAAAGGCCGAAAGATTATATTGATTATTAGATGATTATTTTAGGATCTTTGTGGACATTTTTGAAGAAAAACATCATTTGAAGAAGAAACATTTTAATACAAAAGTTTTGAAGCATTATTTTTATGTTAGCGTCCATGAAAATGTTGTCTATTGGACCTTTAAAGCAGTGGTTCTCAACCTTTTCAGGCCATGCCGTGACCCCCCCAAAATAATCATATTTGAACTCGGGACCCCACCCATCCCCCCCTTGACAACGTATCAAGTTTCACTCCTTTGGGTGATCCATCCATCCATCCATCCATCCATCCATCCATCCATCCATCCATCCATCCTTATAGCTCTCTCACCACCCACTACCAACTCTGTGTGATCTTTCTCATCCCTCCCTCCATGTCTGGGTCAAAATGTTGCTTATTTTCCGGTGGAGCTATAGGCTTGCTTTTGTCCTATATTTCAATGATTCTCAATAGTTTTCGTGCCAAGGACCCCAAAATGTACATATATTTGGCCGTGGACGCCCCATCTGAAAATGTTTAGCACCAGGGACCCCCAGAAGAGAAGATTTGTGTAAAAAAAAGAAAAAATCTAAATTATTCAAAGTCTTCCAAATATTCTTCGAGATTTTTCAAAACATAAAAAATAATAGCCAACATATAAATGGATAAAGTGGTTAAATGATTGACTTTGAGAAGCAATGCTATATTTAGTGGTAAGACTAAGCTATATATAATTGAGTGCAGCCCATTGGTCATCCATGCCACCCCTCCTTCCATCTTTGTTCTCATGTCATCTCATCCTGTATACGCACAGTGATTGCTTCAAACTGATTGGTGGCTTGTGATTGGCTGACATGTGTCCCCCCCCCTGGCCTCCCATTGGGCAGGGCGA
>NC_139944.1:11540911-11673411 GCF_963454915.1 Gymnoscopelus microlampas
TCAGAAAAAACTCGGGATAACTCGGGGCTACACACACACACACACACACACACACACACACACACACACACACACACACACACACACACACACACAACTGCTCTCATTGCTTCGTATATCTGTCCACAAAATATTGATGACTGTTTGTTGATGACCCATTTACAGTAAATGAATGGGTCAGTGGAAGTATTGTACTCCATTCATATTTGAATGTTCAGGTATCTCTAGTATAACGTTATTGTATCTACACGTCCTGTTCTGTTCCACTTTAACCCATTAAAACCGGGAAAGCATCTGTGTCATTTTATACTTTGACTATTCAAAAATAGCAGATCTAAGCTCATAGCGTGTCACTTCGTGCTGCGCTATGAGCTGAAAAATCGTGGAAAAAAATGTAAGCAAACCTTTTTGACTCAAATCTTTGCTTCTGGTGGTCCCTGATAAATATTTTTGACATGAAAGTCTCCTCTCCTCTCCTCTACTCTCCACTCCTCTCCCCCCCTCCCCTCCCCTCTCCTCCACATCCCTGCAGGTGAGAATAAGATTCATTTCATCCCTGGTATGATTGGTCCATTCCTGGGAGTGACACTGGTGCCTCAGGTTGAGGTACGAAACATCATGATCCCCATCTTCCATGACATGATGGACTGGGAGCAACGCAAGAATGGGAACTTTAAACAGGTGTGCGCACGCACGCACGCACGCACGCACGCACGCACGCACGCACGCACGCACGCACGCACGCACGCACGCACGCACGCACGCACGCACGCACGCACGCACGCACGCACACACACACACACACACACACACACACACACACACACACACACACACACACACACACACACATACATCCATTGTAAGAAGAGTGCGACGGAACTAGACTCTAGACGGCCACATAGACACTAACTAGACAGTATTGGTTTAAGTTAAAAGTTGAAGTACAGTAACACTCATTATTATACTGGTTTACCTCATAATAAAATACTAAATCAAGATGACACTCTGTTCTCTGTCTGTCTGTCTGTCTGTCTGTCTGTCTGTCTGTCTGTCTGTGTGACTGACTGACTGACTGACTGACTGACTGTCTGTCTTCAGGTGGAGGCTGAGTTGATTGACAAGTTGGACAGCCTGGTGTCTGAGGGGAAAGGGGACGAGAATTACCGAGAGCTGTTCAGTCTGCTGTGAGAAACAAACACACGCGCACACACACACACACACACACACACACACACACACACACACACACACACACACACACACACACACACACACACACACACACACACACACACACACACACACACACACACACACACACATACACACACGCGCACTCACACTTCGTCCTCCTATGCTTCTTGTATGAAAGTATATGAATCTCTCTCTCTCTCTCTCTCTCTCTCTCTCTCTCTCTCTCTCTCTCTCTCTCTCTCTCTCTCTCTCTCTCTCTCTCTCTGTTAACACATGTTTCATCTCTGTGTGCTTTTAACACTGTCTTTTATTTCACTCTGTGCTGCGTGGGATTAGAACCCAGTTATTTGGTCCCTACCCCAGGTAAGGTCCTGTACTCACAGTTATGCTTGAAAACCAGCTCATTGCGCGGCACCGAGTGCCTCGCTATGAGCTTGTAGATCTGTTAACATTGCGAACATTTGTAACTTAAATCTTTGCTTCTGGGGGTCCCTGGAACAACATATTTTATATAGAGTCCGCAGCCAAATCATTTTGGTGGTCCTTGACATGAAAACGTTGGAGCACCACTGATATAGCAATACTGTTAGGGTTTAGAAACATTTTTTAGATATGTATTTGGCCGTGGCCCTCTGCTCTGTGCTATACAACTCTCTATAGGTCTAGCTCCTAACAAAGATACCATTGGATCTTAAGGAAACATCCGACTCTAAAAATGTTGTCAAATTCTTCGATGACATCATTTTCAATAAAATTAAATAAAGTGTCATTACTCTGACTCTTAATTGTGTTTTTTGTTTACCTCGTAGCTTGCTGGAGAAGATCGAACAGGAGACGTGGAGAGAGACGGGGATATCGTTTGTCACGTCTGTCACAAGGCTGATGGAAAGACTGCTGGACTACAGGTCAGTCATCACACTTAACTTAAACTCTATATCAGAAACCTCTTATCTCCATATTTGAACTTTTTGTGTTTTTTGTAAATTAACGCCCTACTTAATCATACTACAACGTCACACAAAAGCCTTGGAAGTAGTAGTTGTAGTAACATGTTAAAGCTTGTGAATCTGCTACTGTTTTTTTTAAAAGATTTTTTGGGGGCTTTTTTATGCCTTTATTGATAGGATAGAAGGTTGACAGGAAATGGGGAGAGAGATGGGGAGTGACATGCAGCAAAGGCGGTCGGGATCGGGACTCGAACCTGTGACTCGCTGTCAGGCTACTTTGGAGCCTAGGTGCCCTGTTTTGGGCTCTATACTTGGGCCACTCCTTTTTCCCCCTCTACACCAAATCTCTTTGTCAAAAATAGCCGACCTTCAAGCTTATGGATGCAGGGCCCTATTTGCCGGCGCCATACCCATTATCCCCAAACTTCTTTGCCATGTTTGATGTACAGTAGATCGGCTAGTTGAACTATTTGAAAATGTTTTTAAAAATAGTAAAACAAATGGCAAAGAAGTTTAGGGATAATGGGTAAGGCACCGGCGAAAATATGGAGGTATTTTAACCGGGAATTCACCTCAGAATAGGGCATAGCAGTGGCGGCCATTTTGTGGTCAAATATTTGATATTTTTTGACACAGAATCAAATGTTTCATGGTCATGATTCGCCAGGAACCTGGATGGTTTGGTTCCAGGCTTAAAATAATGTATATAAATATTTTTGGAAATCTATATGGGCTTTTTTGGAGTGGAACCAGAAAATGGCCACCACTGCTATGCCCTATAGCTATGCTAGATGCTAGGGTTCAGGACACGCAAGGTTTGGGCCAATGGTTGTAAACCAGACATTCTCTTTGCAAAACATAACTGTGTCCTCTTTCTATTCCACAGGGACTGTATGAAAGGAGACGAGACTGAAAACAAGAAGATTGGTTGCACCGTTAACCTTCTGGTGAAAACTCTTATACTATTTATTTATTTATTTTTGGCAAGCGAGACCATTATACTACAGAGTATAAAAATATGGCTTTACAAGATGACATGAATCTGCAACAAAGGGGGAAAAAAATAATAGCCACCTTTATTAAAGTGGCTATTATTTAATCAGAATCAGAAGCTTTATTGTCACATCACAGGTTTACAGAAGTAAAAAAGTGGCTGAAATTCATTGTCGTGCATATTTCCCATCGTATTGTTATATCCATAGAAAAAAGAAAGGGAAGAAGAAGAAGAGGGGGTTCAAGGGGGAAAGGAGATCAAAGATCAAAGAAAGCAAACAAATTATCTACATGTTCATACAGTAATTTTGATGCCAATACTTTTTTACTTTTACTCAAGTCCAATTTTGAATACAGGACTACTTTTAAATGGAGTATTTCTCCATTACTTAAGTAAAATGTCCGCGTACTACTTCCACCACTATCTGTACACACATGGCTACAGCTGTGCTCCCTACATTAACCAGTTCAGCCCTATTTGAAATTGTAACCATTGTTCAAAAAAAGCATAAATAACTGATCTACAAGCTCACAACACAGCATTTTCACATAATCTGCTAGCTTTGAAAATGTGTAAAAATGAAAATCTTGGGCTATATTGTAATGCCGAAAATAGGGAGGTCAGGATTAATATGTTTAATGCCGTGATTTAATGTCATATTGACACCTTCCAAGTGGAAGACCGTTTGAGTGACATCATGCAATGACATCACAATGTCATCATAACAACCATGTCCTTCAAAATGACATAAAAGAAATGTCATTTAGCAACAAATCCAGCTGCGTGTGGTAGCCTCTGAAAAACACTTCTGATCAGATTGTCTGCTGTGTAGCGTGGAAGAGTACTAGAACGTGCCTGGATTGTGATTGCGCTGGCGATTCAATTCACTATCAACATTCATCGGCTTCCTTGATTGGCCAACCCAACTCGTCGGCATTGTGGATTTGTCAAACTTTGTGAGCCGCTGAACAAATAGAAGCAACAGTGCAGGAATCTACTTTTACAGAGCAAGACTTCAACTACAGTGTGAGAAATGTACTGCTGGACGCTGCATCTGAGTGGAGGAACAAAGGGCTATACGTCTTATAGATCTAGTTGTTATAATGCTGCTGTTGCTGTGGACCACAAGGTGTACTCCTTTGAATGCTTCCAATATTATGGCAACATTTTGATACCACAGATTGAAGTGTATGTCTTCAACACAGTGCCTTTACGGTGGATGAAGTTGCCCCTAGTGACAACTGGAAGAGGAGAACGTCCCCTTGAGGTTCCTTCCAAGTTCTCTGGCTACACAGCTGTGCTGATAGAAGATATCATCTACATCTGGGGAGGGTATCCTTACTGCAACATGATTTTTGCATTTGATGTCGATTCCCACAGATGGTTCAAACCCACGATTTCGGGGACTGTTCCAGAGGCAAGAACGGACCACTCAGCCTGTGTCCTGGGGAAGGTCATGTATATCCATGGAGGATTCAAGGCGATGTCTGGATACTATAATGACATGTACAAGTTGGACACCACCACCATGGTCTGGTCTTTAATTAACACCAGAGGCACTCCACCACCTGCTACATCACATCTCTCTGCCACCATCATCGGGACGATGATGTTTGTATGTGGGGGCTTTGGGGGCTCCCTCTACCGTGACTTTTTCAGAGTGTTTGACACAAAGAACAACTGCTGGCTGAGCAGGCCTTCAGCACAGCTTCCTTTCAGAGGAGCCTACGGTCATTCAGCCTTTGCCTACAAAGGAGAGCTGTTCATCAACTGGAACCCGAACTTCCATATGTGGAAATTCAACCCAGAGACTTTTTCCTGGAAGAAGGTTGAGCCCAAGGGGAAAGGGCCGTCTCAGATGTATCATTCGAGCTGTTGCATGGTGGGAGATCGCATCGCCCTCTTTGGATATAATGGCAATGGATTCAACTCACCCGCTGGTGACCTGTACATCTTAGACGTAAGTCCTAGCCTGAAGACGATATGCAAGCTAGCAGTTATTCAGTATGGTCTGGAGCAGTTGGAACTCCCACACGACATCAGGTGGGAACTGGCAGCCATGACTACCAACAACAACTAAAACAAAGTCCACAGAAGTAGTGCTGACAGGTGGCGCCCAACCCAAACTCAGAATCAGCTTTATTGTCACATCACAGGTTTAAAGAGTAAAGAAGTGGGTGGAATTTGTTTTTGTGCATAGTTCCCATCGTATTGTTATTTAAATAGATTATATAGAAGAAAGAAAGGGGGAGGGGGGAAGGAGATGAAACAAGAAAAAAAAGGAAAAAAACTAATAATCTACATATTTACACAACGTACCTGAGATAAAATATAAATGTGCGTGAGGTTAGCAGCAGATGTATACTGTGCATTATATACTTATGGACATTAGTTAAGGTGCTAGAAAAAAACACAAAAGACAAGTCAGTGAGTTGGGATTAAGGTGCAAAAATGTCAGTGCGTGTCGACCGCATAATCCACATAAAGTAGACTGACACTGGTATAATCCGCAAGTAGGTCCATGAGGAAGAGCAAAGAAAAAAAAGTCAAGTCACTTGTCGGTATTAATCCACAGTTAGGTCCAAGGAAGAGGAAAGGTCTGAGACCAGCCTGACAGCACCGCCTGTCATCAGACTGCTGAACAAGGCTTATGCCTTGTCCGGCAACTGTTCAAGAACCTGGTGGTGCTGCTCTTGATATGGCGGTAGGCCCCCTTGCTCGGCCACGGTCGTTTTAGGGGGTTGAACAGTTTGTGACTTGGGTGGTGCTTGTCCTTGATGATACGCTGGGCTTTGACTACACACTGCTTTTTGTACAGTTCCTGGAGCGCTTGGGAGCTCGCCTCCCATTATGCGCTCTGCCAATCGCACTACTTGGTGTAGGCTGATCTTTTCTCGGGCAGTACAGTTCCCATACCAGGCCGTAACACAGCCTGATAGAACGCCCTCAACTGAGCTGTTCTAGTACAGCCTGAGGATGCGGTGTCCTAATCCGAACTTCTTCAGGCGGCGGAGTCAGTACAGTCGCTGCTGAGCCTTTTTGTGTGGTGTGTGTCTCCCATTTGAGCTCCTCCTCGATGTGCACTCAGAGAAACTTGAACTCGCTGACCCTTTCCACTGCAGCGGCATCGATGAGGATGGGCGCATGATCTCTCCGCGGCCTCCTGAAGACCACGGTCAGCTCCTTGGTCTTGTCCACGTTAAGGGCGAGGTTATTCTCCCTGCACCAGAGTGCCAGTGAGTTGATCTCATCTCAAAAATTCAGACTCGTCATTGTTGACGTTTCGACCTATCCTTGTCGTGTCATCTGCGTACTTTATGATGGTGTTGGAGTCATGAGAACGACAGGTCTGCAGTCATTCAGGCATGTCACTTTAGGTCTTTTGGGGGCTGGCCACAATGGTTGACATTTTGAAACCTGCAGGGACCACAGCTTGGGAGAGGGAGAGGTTGAAGATGTCAGGGAAAAAAAACACCATCTGGTCTGCGCATGCTTTAAGGACCTGGACTGGAATCCTATCAGGTCCCTCCGCCTTCTGGATGTTGACCCCGTGTGAAGGCTTTGCACACGTCGTTCTCCGAGATGGTTAGAAGGCTGGTGTCCTCCGCTGGTGCTGCTGATGGTCCTGCTTTTTTGACAAAAAAAGTCAGAAATTCGCTGTGTGATCGCTGTGCAAAAGTGCTTGTCTGTCATGACTCCTTATACTCCCAACGGTGTAGATAAAAAAAAGAAAGGCTAAAACATACTAAAAAAGGAAATAACGTGACAATGTTGTGGAACTCACAAGGGAGCAGCCCTCTCTCTCTCTCCATTGGCGCTCCCATCATCAAATTGAGTTAAAAACTGTGACCCATTAAGAACTGAGGCCGATTCTACAAAGTGCCTTATAGTTCTCAAACTTTGTCGTAATTCAAAACACTTTCAAGATTTTTCTAAAATAGCAGATGTACAAGCTCGCAGCGCGGCACAAAGTGGCGCGCTGTGAGCTTGTACATCTGCTATTTTTCTAATATGACACAGATGAATCTAAAATGACACAGATGCTTTCCCGGTTTTAATGGGTTCAATTCAATGATGAAATAGCCACCTTAATAAAGGCTGTTTAACTTTTTCACCTGAAGAGTGCCCCTGTTTGTTTTCCCCTTTGCTGGACGTTTTGAGTCCCCCAACCAAAACCTTCATCATACATGTTTTGGACTTCCGAGCACACCAGACTCTTTTTTTTCCCCTCATGACTTTTGAATCTTTTCTGGTTACTATGGCTGAGTCTTTCTTATACCCCCCCTTATTATCGGTATCGGTTTCTGACATCTTTAGAATCTTACAATGGAGGCTAATGTTGTTGCTTGTTAAGTCATTCCATATTTTGTGTCGTTGTGTTTTTTCCAGAACTTCTACAAGTCTGAGATCAACAAGGAGGAGATGTACATCCGCTACATCCACAAACTGTGCGACATGCATCTGCAGGCAGAGAACTACACAGGTATACTATCGGGCGCGCACGCAAAGAATTTACGAGACGAGCATTGCAATTAAGTCCCAAGAACAGTTTCCATGGAAACAGCGTGCCGTAGCGCATTCCGCCCGCTGCTTGCATTCACGGCTTAACTTTTTTTTCTCTATAGACGATGCATAGCACCTAAAAACAATGGAAGTTAGGTTTTCCTCCCAGCTTCGAGTGTGCCAACACACACACACACACACACACACACACACACACACACACACACACACACACACACACACACACACACACACACACACACATACATACATACAAATATACACACAAACACGCAAGGACACATAGTGCTACTTGAATTCCATGGCCACTGTGTTGTCCGATAGACTGTTTAGTGCTGGCTTGTCTTGATCGTGATTCTCCCTGGGCACCATATCCAGGGATGGAGCCGAGGCCACACGCACACTCCAACCTGAATCTTTTCCTAATTGTAAAACAAATCTCTAAACATCATGTTTCAACCATAAAGCAACCATTTATCTTGTGAGGACCAGGAAAATGGTTCCTCACAATGTCTATTTCTCTAATTCTACTATTATACTTGTGGGGAGACATTTGTAACCTGGGATCCAGCCTGATTCACTATGTTCGGCTGATCTTTTTTCTCACTTCGCTTCTCAGTCTGGAGTGAGAAACATTTGACCCTAGTAATACAAACACATACACACACACACACACACACACACACACACACACACACACACACACATGCACACACGCACGCACACTCGCACGCACGCACGCACGCACGCACGCACACGCGCGCGCGACACACACACACACACACACACACACACACACACACACACACACACACACACATAATGTCAGTCAGTTGACAGGTTTAAGAGCCTGTTAAAAACACATTTGTTTCGTAAGCATTTTGTCATATGTAGTTTTTACCTGACTCACTTGTGCAGGTCTATGTGTTGCTATATTTTCTTGATGTGTTATTGCTCTTACAGCATGTGCCTTGTTTCGACTCGTTTTTAACTTGTTTTAGCGTGATTGTTTATATTGTGGTCCGTTGCACAGTGCCGCACAAAAACATTGTTTTTGAAAGGTGCTTTACAAAATGTGTCCCACAGAGGCTGCGTTCACCCTGTTGTTGTACTGGGAGCTGCTGCAGTGGGAGGACAGGCCTCTCAGAGAGTTCCTCCATTACCCCGCTCAGAGCGAGTGGCACCGCAAGGAGGGGCTCTGTCGCAAGGTCATACATTACTTCAACAAGGGCAAGGTATGAAACATACACATGCATACAGTACATACTGTATATGGGCAGTGGTTCTCAGACTTTTTCATGTCAAGGACCCCCAAATTGACATTTTGAACCCCCACACATGAAAAGATGTATTGCCAATTTGCCAGGGACCCCCTAGAAGAGAAGATGTATGTAAAAAAGAAAGTATTCAAAATGTTCCAAACATCTTATATTTAAAAAAACAGCAGATGTACAAGCTTGCAGTGCGGCAATTATACAATTATACCCCCGAGTCATGACTGATTTGAGTTTTATACATGAGGTCAAGGTGTGTCTTCAACCCTTCCACAAATTCATAACGTGTCATATTTTGTATGGAATTTCTAGTGTAAGAAATGTAGTGAGTACATGCACAAACTAATTGTGTGTGTGTGGGTGTGGGTGGGTGTGTGTGTGTGTGTGTGTGTGTGTGTGTGTGTGTGTGTGTGTGTGTGTGTGTGTGTGTGTGTGTGTGTGTGTGTGTGTGTGTGCGTGTGTGCGTGTGTGCGTGCGTGTGTGTTGCAGTGTTGGGAGTATGGTATACCTCTGTGCAGGGAGTTGGCGTTCCAGTATGAATCTCTCTATGATTACCAGAGTCTCAGCTGGATAAGAGTGAGTCCATATCTGTTCCTATATGTTCTCTCATAAAGCTTCATTTACTATATATACTTCATCACACAGCGGTGCCACTCAACCCAAGGAGAAGACATCTTCCACACCGCCAAGCAATACCGTCGTACTATGGAGCAGAAATTAGACCTGTGGTTCTTAAACTTTTTCGTGCTAAGGACCGCCCCAAATTGATGTGTATTTGGCCAGGGACCCCCATCTGAAAATGTTTTGTGCCAGGGAGACCCCCAGAAGAGAAGATTTGTATTTTAAAAAAATCAAAATTATTCAAAAGTTTTCGTGGTCAGATGGGTGGGCCGCGTGCATGTTCAGAGCATGTGTTATTTTAATGAGCAATCGATTGGTTTCCAGCTTGGATCAATATGGAACCAACTAGTATACTCTTACAGGGATATTTCACTTTCAAACATGTTTGGGGTCATTTTATCGTCTACTCAGGCTTTTGTGAACACCCCAGACAGTTCATTGATTCAGTTTTTAGATATTTGATATTCATTTTATCAGACACGCCCTCTTCCTATACAAACCCATTGTAACGTGCAACTGCAACTACAACTGCATTTGTAGTTGAAAACACGCATCCTTGGTTCTGGTGACTCATAGTGCCCTTCTAAAGTTTTTTTTGGATTACTTTTATTCATTTTATCACATTTTTTTATTGTATTTTATTATTTTCCTTTTCCCCAAAAAGTATTCAAAAAATATGTAAAAAGTAATGGAAAAAAATGGCCCCATGATAGCACATAGGCATTTGCCTAGCTTGCCTAATCGCTTAAAAACGTCCCTATGTGTGTGTGTGTGTGTGTGTGTGTGTGTGTGTGTGTGTGTGTGTGTGTGTGTGTGTGTGTGTGTGTGTGTGTGTGTGTGTGTGTGTGTGTGTGTGTGTGTGTGTAGAAAATGGAGGCAGCGTACTATGATAACATCATGGAGCAGCAAAGACTGGAGCCTGAGTTCTTCAGAGTGGGTTTCTATGGACGCAAGTTCCCCTTCTTCCTCAGAGTGAGTTACTTTGATTGATTGATTGATTCAGTGGTTCTCAAACACTTTCATGTCAAGGATCCCCAAATTGATATGTATTTGTGCCAGGGAGACCCCCAGAAAAGAAAGTTTGTGTTAAAAAATGTTCCCAAAATGTAAATAGCAGATGTACAAGCTCGCAGCGTGGCACAAAGTGACGCGCTTTGAGCTTGTAGATCTGCTATTTTTGAATAGCCAACATATACAAATGGATGAAGTCGTTAAAATGATTATGATGCTACAGTATGTTAACTACTTTTTGCTTCTACCAGAATAAGGAGTTTGTGTGTCGGGGCCATGACTACGAGAGACTAGAAGCCTTCCAGCAAAGGATGCTGGGAGAATTCCCACAAGCCATTGCGATGCAGCATCCCAACCAGCCTGACGAGGCCATCCATCAGTGTGATGCACAGTGTATCCTTCTGAAACTTAAAGGGAAGAGTTGTATATCGTCTCTGTCGGTTGAATATACTGTACCTCATACTGTATGTCCAAAACTGTCACTTTTCCCTGAAAGACCGACCAAAGGGGACAAAACTAAAACAAGCAGGCAGGGCAGCAATTCACGAGCAGTGGTGTAAAGGAACCAAATACTGTACTTAAGTACATTTTTTGCAGTAGTTTTACTTAAATGGAGTATTTCAAATGTTCTGTTCTTTTATTTCTACTACAGGCAAATATTGTACTTTTACTCCAATACAATTATTTGAAAACTTTAGTCACTAGTTACTTTGTAGATTTTGCCCTATACATTTCGGCCATTTGAAAATAGCCGATATACAAGCTCACGATGCATCGCGATGCAACGCATTGTGAGCTTGTAGATCTGCTAGTTTCTAAAGCGTCTTTAGGGTCTATAAGTATATCATGCACAGTATACATACATTGCTGCTATGCTCAGGCACCTTAGTTTGTCTCTTATCTCAGGTACTTTGTAAATATGTAGATAACTTGTTTTTGGCCTTCTATTGTTCTCTTGTTGATCTCCTTCCCACTTGCCCCCTACCCCTCTTCTTCTTCTTCTCTCTCCCCACTCTTCTTTCTACGGAATCTAACGTTGCGATGGGAGTGATGTACAAAAACGAATTTCACCCACTTTTTTACCTTGTAAACCTGTGATGTGACAATAAACCTGATTTTTCTAAAGTTTTTTTTTGAAAACTTGTGAAATGGGACAATAAACGAATAAATACATTGAAATGACTCAATTTTGCTGGACCTCATGTTAGCCTTTATCTGTCCTTAGTGCTGTTACTGTGCGTCTTTGAGAATATAAGTCACAGGCTACATTGATTATACTTGCATGTTGTATTTCATTCACGATTCTTCTTCTTGTATTACTGTACGTTGCAATAGCTCTTTCTCAATAGACATATGGGCCGGTGTTGTTGGTGTCGTGTTGTGTGTTGTATCTCATGGCTAGTATTATCCATTGTTGGGTTATTATTTCCTTGACTATCCATCCGCCGGTCAGACCTGCAGATCTACGCGGTGACGCCGGTACCCGAGAGCGTGAGTGTCCTCCAGATGGACCGCGTTCCCGACCGCATCAAGAGCTTCTACCGAGTCAACAACGTGCGGAGGTTCCGCTACGACCGCCCGTTCCATAAGGGACCCAAAGACAGAGACAACGAGTTCAAGGTTAGTTTAGGAGGGGGTGAATGAAAGCACTCTTCTGCTTTCACAGAATATGTTATAGCAAGGGTTCCCAAACTTTTAAGGCCGCGACCCCCCAAAATAATCATTTTTGAACTGGGGGACCCCCCACCCTGACAAGCACTTGGAACTGTAGGCATTACATTTAGTTTGACTCGGTTCCACAGATAAATCTTGTGAAAATGGGCAAATTACAAGCTCACAACGCCTCACACTGCGAGGCGATGTGAGCTTGTAGATCGGGCTATTTTCACAATGTTTCCTCTTTCTTACGTAATATTAAGTAAGTGGGGAGCGGGTCATTATTGAGAAATAAACCCCTACAGGGTTTATTTCTCAATAATGACCCACTCCCCATTGATTATCCCTTGCAGAGCCAGGGATACTGTAGATACAGTTAATGGTGTTTTTTCCACTATACTGTATCTGATGAGAAGAATCACATAATGTGTGATGTTAACCATGTGGAGTAGTGTAAATGCATTACATTTACAAAGGCATACGTTATATACATTTATATGTATAAATGTATATCTTTTTCATGTGTCTTCCAGAGTCTCTGGATAGAGAGAACCACTCTGATCCTCAGCCACCCTCTGCCTGGCATCTCTCGCTGGTTTGAGGTGGAGAAGAGAGAGCTGGTGAGTACACACACACACACACACACACACACACACACACACACACACACACACACACACACACACACACACACACACACACACACACACACACACACACACACACACACACACACACACACACACTAATACTAATACTAATAATTTGGACAGTGATTTTATGAATACTATTTTTAATACATTTTGCCAATTCTTTACCGTAAGCCTAAAGCTGAGAAATAGCAGATCTACAAGCTCACATTGTGTCGCGCTGCGCTCGTCTTATCTCATCACGTGTCTCTGCGTATCAGGTGGAGGTGAGCCCGTTGGAGAACGCCACCTACGTGGTGGAGAACAAGAACCAGGAGCTGAGGACGCTGATCAGCCAGTACCAACACAAACAGCTCCATGGCAACATCAACCTCCTCAGCATGACGCTCAACGGAGTCATCGATGCCGCCGTCAATGGAGGCGTCGCCCGGTACCAGGAGGTAAAGGAGAACACACACACACACACACACACGTTTGATATCGTCACTGTCGGTGCAGAAACCTCCTATATCCATATCCAAACTGTTTGTGTTTTTTGGGGTGTTTTTTTTTTGCTAAATTAATACCCTACTTGATCACACTACAGCATCACACAAAAGCATCAAAAGAGCTCGAAACTGTGACGCATTTTTTAAGCTTGTAGATCTACTACTTCTGATGCTTTTGAATTTGACTCCTGAAATGTAAAAGTAAAAGTTTTGGACGTATGAGGTTTCCACCCGACACACGATTTGATATCTTTATTTGTGTTCACATTCAAAGGTAGGGAGTAGGGTAAGTGATATTTTTTGGTTAAAACAAAATTCTTTTTTTACTATATTTTCTGATAGTAATCCTTGCTATAGGGTGTTTGTTCAGTAAATGTAATCTGTATCCTGACTGAGTTCTCTATCCTGATTGGTATCCCAATCCGAACATGCGTTTTCTGTTTAATAAAGAGCTGGAGAGACATGGAGACCCCCTGCTACTGAGCTACAAGCAAATAGTCTCTGTGCATGACTGTAGGCCATGAATCCTTCAGTTTCCCATAGTCCCAAATTCCTGCTTTTGTTTGGCTCCTCTGTGTCATATCATAATGTATTTCCCGTTCAAATCTGCAAATCAAATAATTAATGAACAAACATTCAAACTGTATGGACATTTTTAAATAGATCAACAAAATGTATAAATAAATAGCTCCCCAACCCATACCATAATTGAAAAAATACAAAGCACACACAAATAAAGAAACGAGTTACAGTGTGATCTGTGAATGCATTTCAGCTGGAGCAGTAATCGCCGGTCAACCTCTACATTGTTGGTCTTCTAATCATGTGACTACTTGTCCACAGGCGTTCTTTGACAAGGAATATATCACCAGTCACCCTGAAGACACCGACAAGATCACCCAACTAAAAGACCTCATGCAGGAGCAGGTAAGATAGAGACAAAGCCTACAGTATGTGGTCATGTGTATATTTATTTAGCGAATGCAAAGTCCTTAAGCCAAGCAGTCGCCTCCTGGTCTGCTGTATGGAGGGTGACTAATCCTCCTAGCTTTCAGCCTTTGGAGAGGACAAACTTCAATGATGTGCTCCATAGTTTGCTCCTCTCAAGCAGGAAATGAAACCCCCAAAAAGAATATTACTGCATCAAAAGTAACCAAAAAACTATACTATAAAAACTTATCAAACATTGGCCAAGTTGTCAAATAATATGAGAAAGAGGCAAAAAAATCTAATAGAATAGAAAACGCGCTCTAGTGGAGTGGAGAACCAAATGTTGTCGTCATCATCTCTCTTCCTTCCACAGGTTCACATCCTGGGCGTGGGCCTGGCAGTACACGAGAAGCTGGTGCACCCAGAAATGCGTCCCCTGCACAAGAAGCTGATTGATCAGTTCCAAATGATGAGGAGTAGCCTCTGCCATGTGAGTGCTGGTGGAAAATACTACACCGCTGATGGATTATTCTATTCTATTCTATTCGGGGTATCGTCTTGCTTAAAATAACTTTATTGACATTGTCAACGGGTAGATGTCATGCCCAACACCAGGATTTCTCAATGGAAGAATTAGGTGCCCAGATGTACTATATTGTATTATATTAACATACAACAATATCCTCACATCCCAGCAGTTGGGAATCACTGTGTTAGACCCTCGCACATGCACATGCACATGCACATGCACATGCACATGCACATGCACATGCACATGCACATGCACATGCACATGCACATGCACATGCACATGCACATGCATCAGTGTGTGAATATTCAGATCTTGTGTTCCAGAGTCTCCCTGGTTTCGATAAAGCTGGTTCAGGAGCCAACACTCCCAGAGGGATCCTGGCCTCTCACAGTCCAATGAGCCCAGAGAGCTTCAAACTCATGCACAGACACAGGTCAGTGTAACACACAGACACGTGCGCATACGCACGCACACACGCACACATTAAAATGTCTTTATTTGCGTCCACATTTATAAAATACATTTTAAGGGCCCAAATATGTTTCTGTTGCTTCTGATGAAACAGTGTCAAGTGTACAGAATGTAAACAGATTATTATTACCAAACATACATTAACCACTTCAGCCCTATATACATTTCGGCCATTTGATAATAGCAGATCTACAAGCTCAGCTTGTAGATCTGCTATTTTCAAAGGATTTTTTTTTTTACACGTTATACTTTTGAAAACTTGTGAAATGGTACATTCTACATAATGAGTACTTTCTGCTTTTGGTACTTTAAGTACATTTTGATACCAATACTTTTGTATACCTATTCCGAACTTATACTTGTTGTAACAGAGTAAGTAAAGAGCAAGTAAAGGACAAGGTTACCCGTCTTCCATGTACACATCACATGGTTACATTACACAACATCAGGAATCAGGAAATGTACACACCAGTGTAAGCATGGTAGGATATGGCTGTGATTCCACAATACACTGTAACTGTGATGACACAATATTATTCTAGCTGGGGAACCCCTTGAACCCCCCCAGGGACCTGTGGGCGTCCCCGGACCCTCACTCTGAGGACCAAAAGCCTTTCCCACAATCCTTTGCACCATGCCATACTTCACACTCACTGATGATGTCATCATCACCACGCCATCACGCTTCACACATGGACATCTCTGTCTGTCTGTCTGTCTGTCTGTCTGTCTGTCTGTCTGTCTGTGTGTCTGTCTGTCTGTCTATGTGTCTATGTGTCTGTCTGTCTGTCTGTCTGTCTGTCTGTCTGTCTGTCTGTCTGTCTGTCTGTCTGTCTGTCTGTCTATGTGTCTGTCTGTCTGTCTGTCTGTCTGTCTGTCTGTCTGTCTGTCTGTCTGTCTGTCTGTCTGTCTGTCTGTCTGTCTATGTGTCTGTCTGTCTATGTGTCTGTCTGTCTGTCTGTCTGTCTGTCTGTCTGTCTGTCTGTCTGTCTGTCTGTCTGTCTGTCTGTCTGTCTATGTGTCTGTCTGTCTATGTGTCTATGTGTCTGTCTGTCTGTCTGTCTGTCTGTCTGTCTGTCTGTCTGTCTGTCTGTCTGTCTGTCTGTCTGTCTGTCTGTCTATGTGTCTGTCTGTCTGTCTATGTGTCTATGTGTCTGTCTGTCTATGTGTCTATGTGTGTGTCTGTCTGTCTATGTGTCTATGTGTCTATGTGTCTGTCTGTCTGTCTGTCTGTCTGTCTGTCTGTCTGTCTGTCTGTCTGTCTGTCTATGTGTCTGTCTGTCTGTCTGTCTGTCTGTCTGTCTGTCTGTCTGTCTGTGTATCTATCTGTGTTGTAACACTGCCATATTTTCTCTTTTTCTACCATTCCATTTCTCTTCTCTCCTCTCATTCCTCTCATCCATCCTGCATGGCTGCTTCGTCAATTCGTTCTTCCCGCACATCCCTTCCCTTTTTGGGGTTTCTTGCTTTTCCCCCTCTCTCTCCTTCCTATTTTCCCACCCCTTCTATCCCTATTTTTTCCTCCCTATCTCCTCTTTTCCTTCCCTTCTCTCCCCTCTCTCCCTCCATCCCTCTCTCCTCTTTCTCCCTCCATCCCTCCCTCTCTCCTCTCCTCTCCTCTCCTCCCCCGGCGTCCCCTCCAGTCCCATAGCTGTGTTGACCGCAGTGAGAAACTCTCTCTCCTCTCACCAAAGCAGCGAGGCCGGTGGGACCATAGGGAACCTCCTCATCCTGGCAGACGGCGTGGTGGTGGAGCACCCTGACGACTTCTACCGCATGCAGGTGGGTCAGGGGCAGCGTTGCCATGTTTGCTTATTATAAGCGCCTGTGGGCTATTTTACACATCTGTGTAACCACTTAAACCATTATTTTAAACTTTGGCTATTGAAAAGTAGCAGATATACAAGCTCATAGCACGACACAAATCTTTGCTTTTGGAGGTCCCTGGAACAACATATTTTGAGATGGGGGTAGGCATTAGGCAGCTTTAATACATATCATTTTTGTGGTCCTTGACATGGAAAGGAGAACCACTGACATAGAAACAGAAGGTTTTTCAGAAAACTGTAAAAAAAATGTAGCTTGTAAATATTGGTAGTTGCGGGTTACTTTTTTTGGGGGACTTGTTTGTAAAATGTAGTTGCTATTTTTTTTGTCCCACTAGTGAGAGCACAGGGCTCTAGTCTAAAGGATGGAAATGGTTGTTGGTTCAAACCACTTTTCTTCCAGTTGGGTGTAAGGAGCAGCATAGCCTCTAGAGGCTGCTAGCGGGTCTTTTAGACTCAGTATTGTTTAGAGAAATCCTCTGCATCGTAGCTGTTGTTTCTAACTTTTTGATTTGACTGTGATTTATACATGTATCTCTAGTAATAATGCTTTACCTCTTCCCCCTTTGTATGATCTTTCTACAGCCAAGCCCCTCCTCCTCCAGTCTTAGCTCCACCCATTCAGCTCCCTCTCAGATGATTAACTCCACCCCCTCCACCATCAGGGGTAAGAATCTACTCGGATGGGTTCCAAACCACAGAAATCCCTCTGATCTTCACAAAGTCAACTGATAGAAAGAGGGATATAGTTGTACATGCATATATGCCTGTATCTTTGTACCATTGCATTTAATTCCCTAATAAATAAATAGAAAGGTAATCATCCCTTTTCTTTCAAAGCAGTATTCCAATTCTGAACCTACTTTCACATTAAAACTTTCAGAGTCTATTCCTAGTGCAGCTTTTCTTGTAAGGACCATGATCTATATATGCCAGGAAATGAGGCTCTGGATAAGAACACCAGCTAAACACGACAAATGTGTTGATTTTGAAGTTTATGATATGGAGATATGTTTTAAATCTAATGTGGGGGTACACTTATATTTGTGTGTGTGTGTGTGTGGGGGGGGGGGGGGGGGGTCAATATATTGTATATAGGCCTATTTCTGACCAGTTTCTGTGAAACTTCTCTCTTTCTTTACAGTAGGCTCTCCTTCTCTGCCGGACAAATACAGACACAACCGAGAGATGCTGATGTTGCTGCCGCCACACAGGGAGAGGCCCAGCAGTGCCATGTACCCCAACATCAATGAGAATGGACAGGTATGTACCCCAACATCAATGATGACAAAACATTTCTGACAAGCATGCAGTTCAGTAGAGAAGTGGTTCTGAACTCAATAAATAAACAAATGAGTAAATAAGTACCTAAATAAGTAGGTAAATTAATTAATTCATGAATACATATGTGCTGTTATCTAGAAGAATGCAGCCATTCATTAATCCATCTTTAACTCCACCTGTCCATCTGCCTTAGTATTGGTTTGAATAGATTTAAAACATGTTTTACTCACTTTGAACTATGAAGTTCAGTGGGATATGCTCTGGTTGATTGAGCATCATCCCACTGATGTCTTATATTTATTTATTGTGTTTTTCTGTTCACAACTGAATTATAAACGGTTAATCACTTTTAAAACTCTTGAAACGTTACCATATAATTAAAGGCTAATATTATTGGGTCACTATTATGTACTGTATGGGGGCTATGGATAATATCGTCTCTGTCGGGTGGAAACCTCGTATGTGTTTCAAGTAGGGTTTAACATTTTCCGGGAAATATCAAATTTTAATTCCCGGGAATTTTCAGACCTTTTCCCGGGCTTCCCGGGAATTCCCGTTAAAGTGTAAAAAAAAAAAAAGTGCCCACTAAAATGCATTTATATACTTAAATACCCAATTTTACATCGAGGTGCCCAAATGTCCCTATTGTGTCCAGTGTCCACCTATGAACTTGCACTAATAATGACTTAAGTTGATTTTTTAAATCAAATAAATATAATATATAAATATAATATAGTGCCCTGGTGGAGATCTGCCCTGTTGCGAAGCAGCGGGTGAAGACGATTAACTTAAACGAGGAGCTGCGCTGTGCAGCCAAAACGCACTCAAACAATGTCAAACTCTAGCTGCTGAAATAAACGTTCCATTTGTATCATTATTGACAAGAGAACAGAACATGTTGTTTGCAAAATGATTATTTATTTATTGTCCATCAGAGCGCCGGTGAGGTCACAGCTTATCTCTACTTTTGTAGGATATTGATTTGATACCCTAAACTTGTAATTTGTTTGCAGTTATTAATTTATATTAGGCTAGGCTACTTGCTGGATATTAAGACTCCATTTTGGGATGTCGGCTGTATGTTGTCAAATGTATTAATCTATATTTTGTTGTTGATCAAATGTCGGGTTTTGTAGTGTGATTTTGATGTGCACATGCATGCGCTGCCGCCCGCTGCCACTGACAATCAATGAGACAGACAGCTGTTGTGCAGTTCACTTGTTGTACTGGGTAGTTAGTAAATGGTAGTTTGAACGTTCTAAAATGCAAGTGTAGGTAGGGTAGGCTACATTAATGATGATAAAACAATCGGACCACATCGGTCTAATAGCCTACTTTCGCTCTCTCTCTCCCTCTCTCTCTCTCTCTCTCTCTCTCTCGCACGCGCTCTCTCTTGCTCTCTCTCTCTCCAGCTCTCCCGTCTCTCCTCTCTCTCTATCAAAAGCATTGCTTGGCTTGCGCGCATTTTAAGCTGGAATATAGGCTCGAAATCAAACCTACCCACTGTTTATGCAGCGTTTCACTTGATGTTGAATATCAACTAGTCAACTGGTGTCTACCGTATTGACAGCAGAGGAAACGTTGAAATCAGCGTGCGCAGGGCAGACATGGGGCATCACGGCCACTTGTGTTTTAATTTGTTCATTACTGTTACATTCAGTGCGTCACATATTGGTTCACAACGGGACGATGGGACCCTGCCCTGGTAAAGTAACTTGGCTAATTATAATAGTAATAATTCCTCCGCGCTGTAGATTGGCCTTTCTACTAATTAGTATTCATTTCTAACAAAAAAAAGAAAAAACGGGATCCCGGGAACCGGAGTCAGTTCCCGGGACGGTAAATAACCTCGGGATTCCCGGGATTCCCGTATCCCGGGAATCCCGGTGTTAAACCCTAGTTTCAAGCTTGTGGATCTGCTGCTTTTGCGTGACGCTTTAGTATGATCAAGTGGGGCGTTAATTTACGGGGGAAAAAACACAAAAAGAATAATGGAGATAAGAGGTTTGTGCCCGATACAATATGATGCTTTCTGTGATGGTACAACAAATCTGATGTCATGGTGTCTTTCTCCAGCCCACCAGCTTCCAGAGAGCATTGTTCCATCAGGTGATTGGTCCCTGCAAGCCCTGCAGTGACCCCAACCTCTCTGTTGCTGAGAAAGGTAGGTACACGCCTGGAATTCCCTCATTTTACAGTCAAGGCCACTTGGCCTTTGGTGCCAGGGCAGGAAGGCCATGAAATAAAACAATGATTTTAAAGGATATACTAAAGAAAAACATCACATGGATGCAACTGGGACGTATCATCAGTGTTGTAGCCTGGGGTCATCGGGTGTTTCGGGTCTCGCAACATACAACATACACCCTCGCCCAGGTGACCCAGCCAGGGTTGATCAAGCCCCGACTTACGTCCCAGTAGCTACCCACGGTCAGTCCTATAGGGCAAGACAGGGCCACTCAGTCCGCTTCTCCGGAAGTACTCTGCCGGGACTCGTGGAGGGACTAGGCACTGTGGGTTGTCTCCTGGCCGGGCTCCTCCTTCGTCTCACCAGGTCCAGGACCTGAGCGCTGCACCAGATCCGCTGCACCACCCCGATCCAAACATTTCCTTCTGGCGTGATGGTTCCTTGAGCCGTGGTGGTACTGCAGGCTCCACTTGCGGATTGATTGAATGGCCCTCCTAAAGGCCTCACCGTGGGTTTGTTGGGCTTCTTCCTCACGGAAGACACAGCCTGGGGCGCTAACCCATACTGCTCCCGGGATGCCGTCTACATTCCGGCTGTCAACAGTCTCTCCTGTGGTCACCAAACTATTCCTGGTTGTCACATAGTCTATTCCTATGAGCCACTATAAATAGAATAACTACTAAAGAAAAACATCACATGGATGCAACTGGGACGTATCATCAGTGTTGTAGCCTGATATAGTTCACCCGAAAAATAACTTTTTTCCTATCGATTGGATATTTTGGATGATGATTACGAGAGCCATGGCCGTCATGTCTCACTCTCCCCTCCTCTCCTCTCCTCTCCTCTCCTCTCCTCTCCTCTCCTCTCCTCTCCTCTCCTCTCCTCTGTAGTTCTCACTACTCCCAGTAGTTGGAGTCTGGACAGTGGCACCAGAGACACTCTTCCGTTCCTGGCGGCTCACGTTGGCAGTGTGATGGCACCTCCTGTACCCCCACGCAGCCTACCTCATGGTAACACAACTGCTCTTATACTACGCGCGCGTGTGTGTGTGTGTGTGTGTGTGTGTGTGTGTGTGTGTGTGTGTGTGTGTGTGTGTGTGTGTGTGAGAGATTTGGAACGTGGTTCAACTCAGTCTCTGCTCTGCTCTGCTCTGCTCTTCTCTTCTTCCATTTTGGTGTTTTAGAATTTGAATCCTGAAAAGTAACCGTTTTGAACATATGAGGTTTCCACCTAACACACAGAGACCATATTGCAGATTGGTGGCAGAATGTCCTCCTCACCTTCTCATGATTTCGCCCATCTTTCCACCATTGTGAGGACATGTGGTTCTCACGAAGATAATACTAACTACAAGTTCACCCACAAACCTCCATTATGCTCTACACACCTACCCATTTGCCTCCATACATCCTCCTATCTATCCCTTCTTCTCTATCCTGTCGCGTCTCCTCATTTTCCTCTCCTTCTTTTCCACCTCCTCCACCTTCTCCTCATATGTGTTGTGGTGTCTGTGCCTCTTATCTCTGAGCGGCTCCTGCTGTTGTCTCCCCCTGTAGGCCAACTCCTGTCGATGCACTTTGACGCTTTCCACCAGCAGCTCAGCGACCTCCCTCCAGCTCTCCCCGCGCGCTCCTTAAGAAAGGTACCCTCCTCCTCCTCCTCCTCCTCCGTCTCCTTTTCCAGTCCTCCTCTGCTCTCCCCCCCCCCGACCCCCCACCAGTGTTGCCAGACTTTGCGAGAGAAATAAGCAACCAGGTCTATGAACACAAGCCTAAAAGAAGTGACTATACACTTTAAACCTATACTGTATACCTGTACTGGCATTGGCTATTTGAAAATAACCGATCCACAAGCTCACAACCAAAAACATTTTGGAAAGAAAATGTACGAATATTATTGAAACATTTTAACAACACAAATTGTATTAATTTGGGGGTCCTTGACATGAAAATGTTTGAGAACCAGTGGTTTAAACAACATTTAGGAATCAAGCCCAAATATGCAACTACACTTTAGAAACAAGCCCACAAAAACACAACCTGCAACTACCAATATTTACAAGCAACATTACAGAAAAGCCAAAGTCCAAAGTCGCTTATAATAAGCAGACATGGCAACCCTGTCCCCTACTCTCCTGTTTACCGGTCTGTTTGGATGCTGCTTTGAATGTCTGTCTGTCTGTCTGTCTGTCTGTCTGTCTGTCTGTCTGTCTGTCTGTTGTGAGGTTTGGTTTTGTTGGAAAAGGTTGTGGCTCCTGAACTGGCCATATCATACCCATGATGCATTGTGTTAAAAGCGGATTGCCTAAATTCAGGTTCCAGGTATAATGTTAAAATGGCAGGTAGGTATAGTATAGGTATTAGGTTAGAGATGGTTGACAAGACATGGTTGTGTTTAGGTGTTAATGTAGGCATGGGTTTGGTCTGGTTGAGGTCAAAGTAACGATCTGGATTGTGCATGACTTCTCTTCTCCTTTAATTTTTTCAGCAGAAAAAGGCACTCTTGACAGCATTCTTTCTTCTTAAAGGGCGTTTGGTGTGTACACACAGCCTAACACTCTCTCTCTCTCTCTCTCTCTCTCTCTCTCTCTCTCTCTCTCTCTCTCTCTCAAGTCTCCCCTGCACCCTATACCTGCCTCGCCCACCAGTCCACAGTCCAACCTGGATGGCAGTAACTCCACGCTGTCGGGCAGCGCCAGCTCCGGCGTCTCCTCCCTCAGCGAGAGCAACTTCGGAGGCCCCGCCTCCTCCTCGGACCCTCCCCCCAGCCGCGCGGACACCCTGGAGTCGGTCCCCGGCGGCCAGGCCTGGACCACCGCGGACCACCAGGAGGACCCCGACTCCCTTTACCTGCCCGTCCGCTACAGCGTGTCCGAGCCCGAGGTCCTGGACGCCGCCAAGCCCCCGCCCTCCCGCAGCCACTCGCAGCCGCTCGGCCTCGGAGAGGTGTCGGCCCACGGTGCGGAGACCCTCCCCCCCCAGCCCCCCCACGTCCTCCCCCAGTACCACCACTACTTCTACCCGCACTACCACCACCAGCCGCCCCTCTACCACCACCACCACCAGCCCCCGCCCGTGCTGCCCCCCAAGCCCTACCTCAGGGAGGGGTGTATCCCGGAGGAGGACCCTCCCCCTCCTCCTCCGACCCCGACCCCGGCCCCCGCGCCCAGAGCTGTGCCGCGCAACATCTCCCAGCCCGCCATAGGAGGAGGAGCCAAGGAGGAGCAGGCCAGGGTGGGGTGGGAGCACGGCGTGGGCGAGGAGTGAGTCTATAGGCTCTATGCACAGCAGCCATATTGGACAGAAATTGGGCCCCTTTCCTTGCTTCCTTCACAGGTGTTACCAATGACACTAATGAAGGCTCTGTTCCATTTAGGGTAGCACAGTGGTTCTCAAACCTTTTAATTTCAAGGACCCCCATGGAACCAAATGGACCCTCCCGGGTCCATTTGGTTCCATTTGTACACTCTCAGAGTTACACCCTCTCAAGGAACCATGAGGGTCCCTGGACCACACTTTGAGACCCACTAGTATTTCTAGTGAGCCAACATGCACAATATCAGCACCCTGACTCTGTTTGACCAGAATGGAACAGAGCCTTCATTAGTATCACTGGTAACACCTGTGAAGGAAGTAAGAAGAGGCCCAGTTTTTCTCCAAAATGGCTGCTGTGCATAGAGTCTATTAGACGTTTGGCCAACGTGGTGCATGGACTCCATTCACACACAGAGAGAGAGAGAGAGAGAGAGAGAGAGAGAGAGAGAGAGAGAGAGAGAGAGAGAGAGAGAGAGAGAGAGAGAGAGAGAGAGAGAGAGAGAGAGAGAGAGAGAGAGAGAGAGAGAGAGAGAGAGAGAGAGAGAGAGAGAGAGAGAGAGAGAGAGAGAGAGAGAGAGAGAGAGAGAGAGAGAGAGAGCTGGATTAAGGTTTATGTTAAAGGTCATAATGTGATGTCAAGAGAAAGGGACCAGGTCCGTGAATGCTGGATTTCCTTCATGCATATTTTGCATAATAAAAAAAAGAATAATAATTTTAATCATTGGTGTAATGAACACAGCTGAGGAAAAGTGCCCTTTCATAGCATGAACAAATCACTGCATTCGCTCTCGAAATTCATTCGTTTATTGCATTTATCGCAACATCCTTTTATAACGTTATCCTCAAAGCGAATGTTTTTTTTTTGTGTCCGCCTAACTGGATGAATATTCAAAAAAAATAAGCCAACCATATCATTTGATCTAATAGAGACAGAGATGGATTTTTCTTTTTTGATTCTATACAGTAATTGCACAGACTCAAATATGAGTTTGATTTTAACATAAGTATAGAGTCATGAGACACATACTGTGTGTTTTTGTACTTAACTTCACAGAGACAACATGGCTCGTAGGTCATCCATCAAACACAAAGGGTCAAGGAATTACTATTGGGCGATGAAAACCCTGATTCCATCCTATTGATGCCTCTCTTTTCAAATGTCATGAGCAGCACTTTAAAAGACACGAACATGGCACCAAAACCTTCTTTCTGCAACTCTCCGTGTATTTTTTATAAATGCAGAGTATATTGGCGGGTGGGGAGTAGATTGATGTAGCTCGTAGTGGATGAGAAGAGTGAAAAACAATAGACTGAAAAGAGAAAGGACATGATGAGTCTAGAGAGGAGAAGGGAAGCAGTGGAGTTGGAATGATGGTGTGCACTGTAAAATCCTGAGTTTTTAATTCAAATCAGAGACCGTACAAATGGAATGGAAAGATGAGGGTCCATTTGGTTCCATTTGTACACTCTGGGAGTTACTAATGGATACATTAACACGGAGGATTTGGTTGTGTATTTGCTCCGATACTACTTGAATGAATCCTCACTCCCTTAGTTATTGAACTAAACAGGCCACCTACAAAAAAAAAGATGGCTCCTTGTATATGCAAACCTCGCAGCAACAACCCAAGGGGCTGGGTCAAAAGATGTCACTCTTTGTTTTCAGTTTGTTTCCACGAGACAAGTCAAGGCTTCCTCTCATAAGCCTCACAAAGGTGAAAGGAATACGTATATATAGTATATATATATTTTACGAAAGATGGCAAACTACAAATATATTCTAAACTATATAGATATATTTAATATAGTATAAATAACCATATATATCATATGATTTAGTGTATTCAACCTGGGAAAGTTGTTAAAGTTATGTAGAAATATGCAAGACAAATACAGCCATGGGAGTTGCTGGATGGTTGGTGGTGGCCACTCCTCTAAAAGTGGGACGTTTAGTGGGACGCGACGTCAGCCCCCCCCCCCCCCCCCCCCCCGTTAAACAGATTCATAAACCCAGGGGTTTACTTCAAACGCATCCTAGAAGCTGAATGGATTCAGCTTGGATTGTGCACAAGCAAAGTAGTAGAGTGAAATAAAATTAATAAACAAAATCGAGAGGTGTGTGCATAGAAAAAATAGCCAACATACAAGTTCACAATGCGTCGCGCTGCAATGCGTTGTGAGCTTGTAGATTGGCTATTTTCGCCTTTTTTTTAACGCGTGACACCGTTGTGTGATGAAGTATAACATTGGGCTTAAGTGGTTAATGGATGACATTTATATAGAAAATGTACATAGAAAGTTTTATATAACAACTATCCACATTTATATCAGGGTACCCTTTTTGTATGCATGATAATTCAGTGAAAGCCGCCATATAACTTGGGACTGTGCTGTCCTGGCCATAGGGAGAGCTAAACTTGTAACCACTGGAATATGTGTAGTGATCATTTCGTCTGTTGGAATTGAATTGGAATCATAACAGAGTCAAGTACAATAAGTGGTAGCTGTAGGATTTTGGTCTCATTGGCAGAGGTGTGGACTAACTGTGAAGATTAGAACTCTTTGAGAGTTTTGTGCAAGAATTTTAAGTGGCCAGCACTTTCTTATATTCAGCCACTATTGGTAAACACTGGACCTAATTCAATGGACCGTCTTTTTCCCCTTGTCAATGTATCTGTACCGAACTGAGCGATGAAGACTAAAGAGGAACCGTAGACTAGAATGTTTCTACTAAGCCTAATGTATGGTAAGTAATTCCACTATACGTACTTTCAGCCAACACAGAAGCAATTTGGGATCTGTTGAATTGCCTGTCAGAAAGAACTTGTTTTCAGGGTTGAAAAAAAGGGTGAAACGATCACCCATCTCATTAGGCTGAATCACTGAATGGTTTGCTCTTTGGTTTTCTTAACCACATGTAAATACAATGCAATAGGTTTCCGTTATTGTTATAGGACACTATATCCTGGACACTATGAACAATATGAAAGACGACGGGAGAATTTGGGGATTCTTCTCAACGTGATTCAGTGAGCAGACGTGACAGTATCTTTACTTGCAAAGGGCATTATTTCACTAAAGCACTGAAAGAAAATGTGGTTTGTCGTCTTTGAGTGTCAATAGACAATGTGGTGTTTTTTTTGTTTTGCTTAGTTTTCTCCAGAGAGTGTTTTAAAATGGTGTTCTTAACAGCCGTGCTCAACTATTTATAGCATTTATCCCGGCGTATGGCCTTTTTCTTACCCAAAGGGATCGATATAAATGCTCATGGCAATGCTCTAAGAACATTATGGTAAATGTTTCTTGTTGCCCGCTCTTTTACAGTTGTTTTTTGACTGTACAGTACATGTGAAAATCATGACAGTCTGAGGTTGAATTAAGTTGAATGAACTGAATGAGGGTCAATATACAATTATCATTTAATCCGTTCAACCAGGGAACGCATCTGTGTCATTTTAGGTTTTAGCTGTAACCATTATTTTATACTTTGGCTATTCAAAAATAGCAGATATACAAGCTCATAGCGCGGCACCGAGTGCCGCGCTATGAGCTTGTAGATCTGCTATTTTTGAAAAACCTTGCAAATTTGTGCAAATCTATGAATATAGATTTGGGGGTCCCTTGGAACTAAATATTTTCAGATGGGGGTCCGCGGCCAAATACATATAATTTTGGGGGTCCTTGACATGAAAAAGTTTGAGAACCACTGATATAGCAACATTTAGATTTAGAAGACATTTGTGGACACGTTCCTGGATTGAATGGGTTAACCAATGATATGTACATGACAGTGTGATTGGATTACCCATTCACCTGGCCTCTCTGTTTGAATTGAGATAGGTTGTCTTCAACCAGCCAAATGTTTACATGAGAGCTGAAAGATTGTCACATCTACTCAATAGAATCCCTCACAGAAGACTTAAGTAGACTTGGGTTCACGACTGATTGATCGACTCGTTTTCAAAACGACCATGTCAAATTCTCTTGGTGACTATATGAGAATCAACATGCTTTTTGTTGTTGTACTTTTATTAACCTGCAAAGATCATGCGTTTTTATGTATTTTCACTGATCATTTTCCCTCCACATTGAAATGAGACCAGATTAGAAGAAAAGGGTGATAGTTCCAGTCTGCTTTTCTTCCTCCAACAGGGTATGTCCCTCGTGACCTTCAAAGGATTCCATTACAGTCCTAACCTCACAATACATACCCATACAGTATGAGGACATATATAGTGTATGCAACATTTTTATAAACATGGTACCTGTACTGTGGGGTAAAGTCAATACTTTATAGATAAAACAGTGCTTCTCAAACTTTTTCGTGCCAAGGACCGCCAAATTGATATGTATGTGGCCGTGGACCCCCACCTGAAAATATGTTGTGCCAGGGACCACCAGAAGCAAAGATTTGTGTTAAAAATTAACGTCTTTTAGAAAAAAGATTTTTCAAAAATAGCAGATCTACAAGCGCGGCACTCGGTTTAGCCAAAGTACAAAATATGGATAAAGGGGTTAAAATGATTGTGACGCTTTAATAACGAATTTTGCCGGGGACCCCCTGGTCCTGGTAGGACCCCTGGGTCCCCCCACTTTGAGAACCAATGAGATAAAACAGTGTGGCTCATTGTAATTGTAATTGCAAGTTTCAAAGAGAGGCCACACTGGTACCTGTTATTTCAATCCTCCATACTTCAAAACAAACTTCCCATTTTTAACCCATTAAGACCAGGGACGCATCTGCCTCTCATTTTAAGATTTCTTTGGGCTATTCAAAAATAGCAGATCTACAAGCTCATAGCGCGGCACCGAGTGCCGCGGTACAAGCTTGTAGATCTGCTATTTTTGAAAAATCTTGAAAAAATATTTTCCAGATTTAAAAAAAAAAACTGTTGAGATTTAGATTTCTTTAAAGAATCGCCTCAGGTCTTAATCGGTTAAAGATATTTGTTTTAACAACAATACTTTATGGATGCCCTCCCACCATGGATAGAAGTCTAGAATAGAGACAGGCCAACACTAATGGACTGAACACAGTTATGACGTTGATGATCTTTGTTAGATGTCTTTTGGAAATTGTTTTTCTTTTTTTCTTGTAAATGCTATAGTGGATAAAGCGAGGGAGGAATGCAATGTGTAAAGAGAGCTGATATTCAGAGCATGGCCGATGATCACAGCTTGCATTCTGGGTGTACAGAGTTAGAAGCGAGTGTATGTACAGGAGAAACTGAAGGTGAACCTTGTATAGATTGTGTTTAATTGTCTTGCCTTGTACTTTCTGATGTAAAACTGTTTTTAAACCTAGACGATGACAACAGCCAACAAATATATACAACTTCCTTTGTGTCATATTATTGTTATTATAGTTACTATAATAATAATAATAATTGTTATTATTATTATTATTATTTGGGAGTAGTGGATTTTGTGGAGTTTTTGCATCAATGACAAGTCCAGCTGGTTACTACGAAGGGATTTCTTTCTACAACGATGCAAAGAAGCATTTCTTGTACTGTATATATCAAACATTCTCAATTTTGTTAGCATGGGTATGAAACTGTGACGTAAATGACTTTAGATGTAAATACTTACTCTTTTTTTCCTACTCACTTAACTGCTGTGTTGTGGATTTATGATTAAAAGGATACTACACCCAAAACTCTACATCTTTTTTTATTGATTACTTTACCCCGTTATGGAAGTCCATAGGTCCAAAAAATGTAAATAAATACTGCAATGAAATACATAAAAATGCAATTAAATAAATAAATGTATTTCTTTATTGCATTGTGCATTTGTGAAATGTCCTGGTCAATTTGATCTATTACATAAGGTACATTGGTCATTTTTTAATTATTCCCAACCTATCTAATTCCCTGGAGACTCCCGGAACTTCCAGGAGAGGTGGGATGTCTGCTATTGTTCGTTTCTGGAGTACTCTGAAATAATAACTACAATACTATTAACTACAAACAAACAACTCGAAAGCACTAAAAGACACATTTGGGGTAGAGCAGTAACGTTACATGATGCAGCTTTAAATGCTGACATAGTTCAGGGCCCTATTCCACGAAAGGTGAATTAAATAAGCCTTAAGGCCTTAAGGCCTTAAGTTAAATCCAGGCTTGACAAAGTCGGGTCCGTATCGCCTGGGGCCTGTTCCTCGAAAGGTGAATTAGAGCTAAAGCCTGGCTTTAACACCTATCCTGGCTTAATTTAGCCAGGATTAGGGCTGAATCGGTTCCATGAAAGCTGAATTATCTTGAAGATTAGCTTAGCCAGTTCACCCTGGCTAAGTTTAGCCATGACCCGATTCCACGAAAGAGAATTGAAGCAAGCCTACCTTAGTTACCATGGCAATTTAGCTGTGAGGTTAGCCTGGTCAGGAGCAGGCTAACAGCCAAGTATACTTAATCCAGTGCCTTGTTCTTCAAGTTTTTCCACAGTTAATTCAAAACATGTGTTTGTATATGGACTCATTTTAATGACTGCATTCAAATAAAATGAAATAAATACAATAAGATATAATCAAATTAATTATATTACTGAAATAGTGTGTGACCATGAATCATAATTGTTTCACAATGACTCATGATATGTCATTGTCACTCTGTTAACACTATAGTTCATATTGTTGTTAGATGTTTGATAATATATTACAGATTTTTTTTAATATTATAAAAAAATGTCTGACATATATATATATATATATATATATATATATATATATATATATATATATATATATATTAAACAATTATTAGTTACGGGTTTAAAAGAGCCTCACTGAATGTAAGTCAATGAGGAGTATATTTTAAATTATCAATTTCTAGTCAATGGAGAAATTATTTTTTATTTCTTGTCCACCTTTGGAGTTACCAAAATGTATAAAAATGCTTTGAAAATAGCAGATCTACAAGCTCACAACACATCGCTTTGCTACTCGTTGTGAGCTTGTAGATCAGCTATTTTCATAGGGCTGAGGTGCTTAATGTATGTTTTGTAATAATAATAAAAATGTACAAAGTAACAAGTAACTAATGTTCTCGAATAATTGTAGTGTAGTAAAAGTACAATATTTGCCTCTGAGATGTAGTGGAGTAGACGTAAAAGTATTGGAAATTGGAAATACTCAAGTAAAGCACAAACACCTCAAAATTGTACTTAAGTACAGTACTTGAGTAAATGTACTAAGTTACTTTACACCACTGCATCCTCCACACAGGAGTAGATGACTTTTAGTGTTGATGGCTTGAAAGCAGTCTGGGGATCAATTCACTCTGAAGGGTGAAGATCCGGTTGGAAAACGGAAACGGAAATAATGCGTACATGTACGCGTTCAACACACCG
Organism: Gymnoscopelus microlampas; assembly: GCF_963454915.1. Taxonomy (NCBI): domain Eukaryota; kingdom Metazoa; phylum Chordata; class Actinopteri; order Myctophiformes; family Myctophidae; genus Gymnoscopelus; species Gymnoscopelus microlampas. The sequence goes on from NC_139944.1 coordinate 11,572,172, forward strand.
GATCCAGTAGGCGGGGCTCTAGACCGGATTTGAATACAGGTTTAAATTGGACGCAGGCGCGCCCCGGCTGGTTCCTACTGTTTTGTTTGCAGCGTGCCACGCTGCTCTGTCGCTGTCGAAGGTAAACTAATGTTTGATTTATATCAACATGACACGTTTTTATCCACTGATATCTAACACCATTATTATTTAAGCATTCGAGGTGTTCTAGGACTGTGAATTATTATGACACCAAACTGGACATAAATATGAAATATTGTGTTTTACAACCGAGGGAGAAAATGCATCAAACTAGTCATTCTATGTCGAGTTTGACTTTTACCTCATAGATATGCAAATAAGTCAACATTGATAAAATACATCTATTATAAGTCTTGATCCAAGGCTACTGTCAAACAAACATTTGTGCCAAATGATCACAACTAAATTGTCACCCAAAGTTTAAACCTTGTAGATCTAACCCCGCCATACATGCATTACATTAATGTGGGTTTATAATCTATTTAGGCCTTGGATCCAGACGGTGCAGGGATTTTATTTATGGTGATTGAGCTGATGTTTGTTGGTAGTTTTAAACGGCTCGTAAATCCCCATAAATGAACCCAATCCAACACATAAAGCGTTTAAACCCAAAGCCACGTATGTTACCCGTCCATATGGGTCAGGTTTGTTCCGTAATATTACTTAACGTTGAATAAATACGTGTTTTAATCACGCGTGTGTTTGAACGCCGTTCTATTTCCACATTCACTTGGAGTGTAATACCTGCGGTCACCTGCTGCAACAGCCACTTTCACAAATAGTGTGGTGTTCTGTGTTGTAAGGCTCGTGCGTCTACATGTCTGTATACATTGTAAATATAAAGTGATTATCTTAAAGCCACAGATGTTATCCGTACATACGGGGTGTTGGTGTTCTCTTGATATTCAGTATAGTTTAATAAAGAAATGTTTTAATCCCGTTTGTGGATGAAGTGAACAGCATTGTATTTCCTGGATTACATGGGGTGTAATACTGGCGTTTACCTGCTGCATCAGCGCCACTTACACCCATTGAATGATATGTACATGCATAGCCCCAATCGGAACCTCTCCCTCCGCTGTATGGCTCCGAGATGAGGTTCCACGTTTGTGGGTTCCGTTTGAGCAGGACATTTTCAAATGTTGTCCACTTTACATGTTTCTTACCCCTTTTTGCACATCGTATCTAAAAAGTAAAGGTTTTCTAAAATGCTCTCAGATGTTTTAACTTCTAGCGCGCAATAAAATCTATCCAACGAGTTGAAAAAGGTGTTTAAATAGCTTCTCTCCTAAATGTTTTTAAGACATACCCGGAAGTTGCGCCCGCAGAGGCTACATTGCTGATTCCCCTACTGGTGAAATGTTGAATTGCACCTTCCTAATGCATAATATTATGGAACCGGCCGAGGAGAGAAGCTATTTAAACGCTTTTTTCAACTCGTTGGATAGATTTTATTGTGAGCTAGAAGTTAAAACATCTGAGAGCATTTCAGAAAACCTTTACTTTTTGGATAGGATGTGCAGAAAGGGGTAAGAAACATGTAAAGTGGAAAATATTTGAAAATGTCCTGCTCAAACGGCACAGGGCCACGTAGGACCTCACCTCGGAGCTACATAGCGGAGGGAGAGGTTCTAATTGCGGCTAATATATACAGTGATATTCTGACAGACCATATTGCAACATTTATTAATTGAATAATACGGAATATTACTGAACACAAAGGGTCCGTATGGTGGGATAACATCTGTTGTAGCTTTGGGATAAACACTTTATATATAGAGTAATATACATTTATCAAGATGTTTGAGACTTTAACATGGAACTAACTACACACACTATTTTTTTTTGGAGTGTTCAAGAATGTAATAGATAGGATCATAATTAGCCCTGGTCCAGAGCGTTAGTGAGTTCTCTCTAACGCTCTGCCAGGCGCTCGGCTCTGCTTATAGACGAGGAATTCCACTTCCTTGCGAAGGCTCCAACAGTAGTAAAAAAAAAAAAAAAAAACACTTCACTACTCACCAAAACAAAGAAAGTCTATTCTCGGAGGTGGGAAGCCTCTCAGCACCCCACCTTCTCTGTATAATACACTTTTTGACTAGAAAAGAAAATATTTCACCTGAAGGAAAAATCTGGTCAATAGAAAAAATCCATTGACCAGATCTGTAGAGGGCGCAGTGGAGCAACCAAAAACAACATTTTCTTCCGGTGAAATATTTTCTTTTCTGGCCAAAAAGTGTATTTTACAGAGAAGGTTGGGTGCTGAGAGGCTTCCCACCTCTGAGAATAGACTTTAAACAACATAAAACAACCTGTTTTGGAGAGTAGTGAAGTGGTTTTGTTTATTTGTACTACAGTTCGAGCCCTCGCAGGGCAGTGGAATTCCTTGTCTATAAGCAGAGCAGAGCGCCTAGCAGAGTGTTAGAGAGAACTCACTGACGCTTTGGACCAGGGCTAATTATGATCCTATCTATTACATTATCTACTCATTGCTATAGAGTTTGTTCAGTAAAAGGAGTCTTCATGTCTCTCCAGCTCTTTATTAAACAGAACATGCATTTTCAGTGCCCTCTCCTGATTGGCTTAAATGTTGTCATCTACCTGAACGTATGTACTTGGATTCTGTTTATTAAAGAGCTGGAGAGACCCCTGTGACCGAACAAACGCTCTGTAGCAATGATTACTATCAGAATATAATACTTTAACCTTTAACAAAACAAAAACTAAAAATGCCAAAAATATAATACCCTACCTTTAAAGGTTCTATGACATTCATTTTCCCTTTTTTTATTTTTTATGTTTTTTTGGGGGGTTTATGACCTCAATTACACCCACAAAATCTGAACTTTGAACATTCAGTGGATTTTCTGTGGTCTGGGGTTTTCTGAATAATTAGGCTGAAAAGTGATCTGAGCTTGGCCCTTCGACAGTGAGGTCACTGTCGATTAATCCCGCCCACTCTCCTCCTCGCCCCTCCCCTCCCCTATCCTTTCCTTTGGGGGGGGGGCGGAGCAGAGGCGATGATTGACAGGCAAAATCCCTCACCAGCGACACCCGCAGGCAAAGATTTATTTTTTCATTGCAGTTGAAAAGGCTTTAGAAATGTGAGAGAAAAACACCTGCCATGGATCAATGGAGTGGATTTTATTGTTAAAACTTTCTATACACGTTTGAAGGACCATGACAAAGACTTTTAATGTGTGGTAAAACTGAACGTCATGAAACCTTTAAGGAGTATATAATGTCTTTTGTTTGGTTCTTTTTTTTTTTTTTACAATCTTAATATTATATTCTACAATATATTAAATGTAATATTGGTGTATATCTGTGTCTTGCAGGTTAATCATGTGGTGACCTTCTGCGGAGCGGACTAAATCTACTTCATACAGTGAGTTAAAAACGCTGAGTCATGGCTTCTAGCTATGACTCAGCGTTTGACTCGCTGTATGAGTTCTTCAGTGAAGGTCCTGGATGGATGGAGTCATCAGGAGATAGCTGGTAATAGAGTGTCTGTAACTCAGGACAAGGGGCAGGAAGATGGAACTTCGACACAGCAACGAGCCCTGAGAGCTGAAACGTATAACGGTGCCAACGAACGCTCTCCGTTGAGATACAAGGCGTACGGTGCTCGGGACGTGGTGCCATACAACCTACGCGGCTCTATTAATACCAGCTATCTTCAACCGAGCGGTGGAAGGCCCCACACGGTACGTACCTGGAACACCTGGCCAGTATAAACTAGGGCTGTGTCACCATTAGAAAAGTTGATGATTAATTGTCACACAAATGATTGCGATTTAACGATTTAATTGTGTTTGACTTTGAACATTGGTACATTATAAATACAAATTTGATCTATTTTTGGCTTCTAGGGCTTCATAAACAACATTTGCACCAGACAGATATGACAAATAATATACATAATTTAATTACTTTTATACTTTCAAAAAATAAATGAATAGTGGAATTAGCCGAGTGGAAATGGCCGATCTACAAGCTCAAAACGTGTGGCGATGGGACACATTTTGAGCTCGTAGATCCACTATTTTTGGAAAATGTTTGAAAATATATGAACATTTTTAACATGGTAATGATCATGACGATTATGCAAAATACATTTTTAATTCTGATATCGAAAAATAATTGCAATTAGGCATTTACGTAATAATTGTGACGGGTCTAGTATAAACCGGGAGGCATACGATAATCCGACATCCCATTTCTCCGACTATGTGGCATCCGCGTGCGGTTAGGGTTAGGGTTCGGGTTTGGTATAGGGTTAGTATTGGAAACGTCGGAGACTGATAAGCTGTGGGGGTTATCAGACCACACTTTGAGAATCACTGGTCAAACGGCTGAGAGGTGAACCAAGACTGTCTGTGGTTGTTTTCAAGCCAAATTCCAACCCTCAAAATTCTGCCTCCAGTGTTATGGAGAAATTGGTGACCTGACAAAAGATGTGTCCATCTTGTGGACTTCACATAACGTCAAACACACACAGTAAATCACTGGTGTTTATGAACGGTTGCTCGGTTAATAAACAAAACAGTATTTATTTAGATTTGGACATTGATCTTTATGTGAAGTCCAACGAGATGGTCGCATGTTTTCTGAAGGTCACCAATTTCACTAACACATCATTGTAGGAGGGGGGCACAAACTGGGAGTTTGCCATATTGGAAATAAATTGGGCTCGCTTCCCTTCACAGGTGTTACCAATGATGCTAATGAAGGCTCTGTTCCAAACGGCCCACGGGTGTTTAAAGGGATATTTCACTTTCAAAAAAACGTTTGGTCATTTTATTGTCTACTCAGGCTTTTGTGAGCCCCCCAGACCGTTTTTAAGTTGCTTGATTCAGTATTTAGACATTTGATATTCATTTTATCAGACACGTCCCCTTCCTATCTAACATGCTAAAAATGGAGTTTGAAGTTAATATGGGTTTGTATAGGAAGGGGGCGTGTCTGATAAAATGAATATCAAATGTCTAAATACTGAATCAAGCAACTTAAAAACGGTCTGGGGGGCTCACAAAAGCCTGAGTAGACGATAAAATGACCCAAAGTTTTTTTGAAAATGAAATATCCCTTTAACTCCGAGTGTACAAATGGAAACAAATTACGGGTCCATTTGGTTCCATCTGCACACTCTTAATTAGTATCGTTTGTAACACCTGTGAAGGAAAGTACGGGAGAGGCCCAATCCTTGGTCAAATGCATTTTCATTTGGGGTCCTTGATATGAAAACCTTTGAGAGCCACTGTTTAGTTGTTTCTAAAACTGGATTAAATGCTAAGCATTGTATATTTACTTGAAAATGGTGTTTGATACAGGAATAGTGGGCACGTCTTTGTTAAATTGGCTATTCTTGTTTCTCAAATGTTAAACAAATTAAGAATTTGCTAAATGGTCTTAAGTGATGTAAAGTATACATGATGTGAACATGTGTACTGTACATCATTATCAGACCTAAACGGACCCTTCAACGTATTTTCTGCCCAGTGGCTGTAGGCGACAGGTTTTGTAGCAATTGTAGATATATTATGTCTATAGCCTAACCCACATCGGGTCACGTGACGTCTATTTACGTCCTAGTTTCCATTAGGAGGGGATCAGTCTATTTTCTCCATTGACTTACATGCATTCTGCTCATCAGACACAAGCCAGCTAACGTCTTATTTCGAAAGATAAAGTTATTCTAATACTGTGTGCTGTATTATTATCTTGTTTACTTGATGATGTTATTGTTCTTTTACATCTTACCATTTGGAAATTGACTTTAATAGATAGATTGAGAATGCTAGCAATGTTACCTGCCTGTGTAGAACACATAGGCTTATTTTAGCATTTCCTTTTTATACCAATATATATACTCGCCATACAGTGGTGTAAAGTAACCAAGTACATTTACTCAAGTACTGTACTTATGTACGATTTCTTAGGTATTTTTTACTTTACTGGAGTATTTACAATTTCCAGTACTTTTACCTCTACTCCACTGCTTCTCAGAGGCACATATTGTACTTTTCACTCAACTATTGCATTGTGAGCTTGTAGATCTGCTATTTTCTTAAGATTTTTTTATACATTTGAGAACTGGGACATTCTACATATGTACATAATGCGTACTTTCTACTTTGGTACCTTAAGTAGCCTACATTAACATTTTGATACCAATTCCTTTTACTCAAGTAAATTCTGAATTTCTGACTTTCACTTGTAGCATATGTGTGTATGAATGTATGAATGGTCAGAAATTCAGAATGTACTTGAGTAAAAGGTATTGGTATCAAAATGTTAATGTAGGCTACTTAAGGTACCAAAGTAGAATGTCATTATTATGTAGAATGTTCCAGTTTTCAAATGTATAAAAAATCTTAGGAAAATAGCAGATCTACAAGCTCACAATGCAATAGTGGAGTGAAAAGTACAATATTTGCCTCTGAGATGCAGTGGAGTAAAAGTACTGGAAATTGTAAATACTCCAGTAAAGTAAAACTTGAGTAAATGTACTTGGTTACTTTACACCACTGTATGGTGATGTGTTCTACACAGGCAGGTAACATTGCTAGCATTCACAATCTATCTATTAAAGTCAATTTCCAAATGGTAAGATGTAAAAGAACAATAACATAATCATCAAGAAAACAAGATAATAATACAGCACACAGTATTAGAATAACTTTACCTTTCGAAATAAGACGTTAGTTGGCTTGTGTCTGATGAGCAGAATGCATGTCAAGTCAATGGAGAAAATAGACTGATCCCCTCCTAATGGAAACCAGGACGTAAACAGACGTCACGTGACCCAAATAAATGGCCAATTACACATTGAAGTGCCCACTTTTCCCAGGTGCCCACTCTTCCGGTTACATAATCGCAAATTATTTGAGGTAATTGCAATTATTTTGCATAAAATCGTCATAGTTTCCAGTTCATAAAATGGAGGAAATGGCCGATCTACAAGCTCACACCGTGCCGTGATCGCGACACGTTGTGAGCTTGTAGATCGCTTTTTCTTTTACATTAGAAAGTCAAGTCAGGTAATATGGCATTCATTTAAGTTATTTGTCATATCTGCCCTGTTTACGAAGTTTAAAAGCCAGCCAAAAATATATTTTTTATGTTCAATGCCAAACAAACACAATTAAATCATTAATTGCAATTATTTGTGACAATTAATGAAGTAAAATGTCATAATGGTGACACAGCCTGTCAGTGACTAGGTTATGACATGTCACTATGGCTTCCAAAATGTCACCCTGTAGGGCCGGCACAACTCAACCTTTTGTTTTCTTTTTCTTGTGTCTTTACAGAACATGAAGAAGACATCTGTAGATGGCAGGAAAGGTAGGAACCTTTTGATTTCTGCTGCTGCTTGTTAAGGGGGCTACATGCTACATGCTACCATACCATGTATGTCGTCATTCGCGTCGTCTATCGTATAGTTTCACGTCATTTGCGTTGCCACAAATGTCTGTCCAAATCACATTTATGTGATTTATTTATCGTTTCACGTAATTGTTCGGCTAAAGCTTTGGTCACATCGGTCCACATCACATACGACCATATGTGGTCGTAACTTCTCCTCTTTTCCTCTATTCTTTGCTTTAATAAAGCAATAGAAAAATGATTTGTTTTTATTCACTTTTGTGTCTGAGTTATTTGATCGATTTTTTATTTTTGTCTTTACTTCTTTTCACAAACACATTTCTTTCTTCTTGCCTGTCTTTTGCACTAGTTCTTCACTAGTGGTTTGTGTGTACAAATGTATGTGATGTGGAGGTATGTGATTTATGTCGGGTATCATTATGGTAGCATGTAGCCCCATTAACACTGTGTTTACATCCATCTGTAGGTCTGTGCAAACTAATAGAGAAAGCAAATGATGTCCGACGTGTCATTTGCTTCCTTTCTTAGTGTTTTTTTTTTTCATTTGCTGCTGTTTGAGTCGTGGCTGCTGTTGAAGGTAAGTGCTAGTAGTGACATGGTCTATCATTGGTTGTCGGGCAGAAACCTTGTATCTCCATATTTAAACATTATTTTTTGTAAATACATTTCTTTACTTGGTCATACTACAGTGTCACACACTAAAGCAGTACAAACAGCCGATCTACAAGCTCACAAAGCAAAGATCATGATAATTACATTGGATCCATTGGAACACAGTTTATTTTGTGTGTCCATTTTAACCCATTAAGACCTGGAACTGTGTCATTTTTAGATTTGAGCTAAAAAGCATTATTTTACACTTTGGGCTATTTTTGAAAAATCGTTAAAATGTGTGCAAATCTTTGAATATATATATATATTTTTAAAGCTAACATTTTTAACTCAAATCTTTGCTTCTGGGGGGTTCCTGGAACAAAATATTTTTATGGGGGTCCGCGGCCAAATACATATCATTTTGGGGGTCCTTGACATGAAAAAGATTGAGCACCACTGATATAGAAACATACGTTTTTCAGAAAACTGTTGAGATTTAGGAGACATGTAGAATCGGCTTCAGGTCTCAATGGGTTAAAAAGTAACAGTTTTGGACATAAAAGGTTTATACCTGACCTCCATACTTTAACTTTCCCTCTTTTCTCTTCTCTATTATTTGCTTTAATAAAGTTATTACTTTTTTTCCCCCTAGTGTGTCTTTGTGTGGTTTTTGTGTGTACAAATGGAACCAAATGGTCCATTTGGTTCCATTTGTCGCACTGACAGTATACGTATACTAGGCTGTTTATGTAATGACAGGGTACAGTATATGTAGGCTCACACTAAGCTGTATAATATAGTGACAGGGTACAGTATATGTATACTAGGTTGTATAATATAGTGACAGGGTATAGTATATGTGGCTCTTGGTCACATAGCAAACTCACATAGTTAAACCTATTTGCGCTTCATCTATTTTTGATAAAGTTAAAAATATAGCTTTTTTTTTGCCCTGTCATAGTATCAAGTAAACCTTTTTTAGTGTCACTTGCGTTGCGTCATTTAACGGGTGGCGGGCCAGCGGTTTGCGTCGTTTGCGTTCAATGCCCGTCATTCGTGAAGAATAAGTAAGAAGGGACTGGACCAGTGTTTTTTTATTATTGGGTCACGGCCAGCGTTTTGATTTGTCGCGTCTCAGGATTTCACGTAACATCCGTGCAGGTAAGTCATCACGTCAGCCCACATCACATAAGTCCATGGTGTGGTGTAGTGTAGTGTAGTATGTGATGTGGATTGATGTGATGTATGTGTTGTCATTTCACAACACATGCGGGTAAAAATTACATTTGATTTCACGTCGCTTCCGTCATATGCAGGTAAGTCTTCATCACGTCAGCCCACATCACATATGACCGTACAGGGGGGCCGTATGTGATGTGCATTGATGTGATGTATGTGTTGTGTTGTGTCATTTCACAACATATGCGGGTAAAACATCATCACGTTACGTCCACGTCATGACGTACCTCCACGTATGAACATATGTGGAGGTATGTGATGCATGTCGTCCTTTACGTCGTGTGTCGTTTCGCTTAATATGATTTGCGTTGTACCGTTTAAGGTTATTTGCGAGTAAATCACGTCAGGCCACATCACATTACTGGTCAGTTAATGTGATGTGGATTTATGTGATTTTGTGATTATTTCACGACATTTGCGGATAGCTCGTCATTCACATCGGTCGGCAATTTTTTCTTTTAGGCGAGGTACACACCGTTGTTTACAGTAGGTCAGAACAGGAAGAGATGTAGGGCCATCATTCATATCATATGCATTTAACCCATTAAGACCTGGAACTGTGTCATTTTTAGATTTGAGCTAAAAAGCTTTATTTTACACTTTGGCTATTCAAAAATAGCAGATATACAAGCTCATAGCGCAGCACCGAGTGCCGCGCTATGAGCTTGTAGATCTGTTATTTTTGATTTTTTTTGAAAATGTGTGCAAATCTTTGAATATATATATATATATATATATATATATATTTTTTTAAAGCGAATATATTTTTTTACTCAAATCTTTGCTTCTGGGGGGGTCCCTGGAACAAAATATTTTGATGGGTGTCCACGGCCAAATACATATCATTTTGGGGGTCCTTGACATGAAAAAGTTTGAGAACCACTGATATAGAAACTTATGTTTTTAAGAAAACTGTTGGGATTTAGGAGACATGTAGAATTGGCTTCAGGTCTTAAAGGGTTAATGACTTTGGTTATTCCTGTTGCTTGTGTTTTATGTTGTGTATTAATGTTATTCATAGTGTTGTATGTTGTTTGCTAATGTCATTCATAGTGTTGTATGTTGTGTACTAATGTCATTCATGCTGTTGCTGTATTGCTGACAAATATTGGCACAATTGATTTTAGGTTGCGTCATTTGCGTTAAAGCTTAATCACGCCAATCCACATCACATATGACCAGTATGTGATGTGAAGGTGTGTGACGGATGTCGGCATGTGCATCACGTGTAGTTACTCGTTATTTGTGCCGTCATTTGCGAGTAAAGCTTCATCACGTCAATCCACATCACATAATAATAATAATAATATAATATAAACGATACATACAACCATACGACCAGTATGTGATGTGGACTTCGTTTCACGTTGTTTGCGTACAATGCTCGTCATTTGGCAGGAGAATAATTAAGAAAATGGACGATTTTGATGCTGGACTGAGACTGATGCAGAGAACATGAAGCAAAGAATGCTGCTGCCATTGCGTCATATGCGCCTCGTATAATTTGTGTCAATCGTACACAAATGATGTAAATTATACGAGTCTCTCTCTCTGTCTCTATCCCTCATCTCTCTATCTCTCCCCCTGGTAAGTATGTTGGTGAATGTAATGCACATTACAAAGTGCTTTGGTTAAAGGTACTATAGATAAATGCACCATTTAAATTGTAAACTCTGAATTGAACTCATAGGCATCAGCTAGCAGCCACTGTGACACTGTGTAAGAGGCAGTTCAGTCACTGTAGACTGTATTACTCCTGGAAAATAAAATAAACATTAGTCATAACTGTGTGATTGCATTCTAAACATTACAGTCATAACTGATGTCATTCAAAATGTGTAAGCTCTATATTTAACAGCTACCAGGCATTGTGCCACTGCAGAGGTTCCCAAACCTTTTAGCTCAGGACCCAAACTAGTGAAGATAATAGATTTGCAAGCTCACAACGAGCATGTAAATCTATTTTCACAACCTCTTTTTTTTTCTTTTTTCTAATTTATTGCTTAGATTTGTTGTTTTCACGAAATAGCACATGTTCTATTTTGCTTGCTTCTTATATGTGCTTTTAATTCATTTTAATTTTACTATTTGACCCCAGGAAAAATAGTCACTGTTTGAATCTGGATCTGAAATTAACAATAAACAAGCAATGGCAAAAACACACTGGAATGTAAACATTTCAGTGTAAAGATTTTCATAACGTTTTAGCTCGAGACCCAAAAGAGAAATGTGATGTCTCCCTGGGACCTAGTGAGAATAGCAGATCTACAAGCTCGGCTTGTAGATCTGCTATTTTCATTACTCTTATTTTAATATTTTCAATGGAATTTCTTTGATTTTTGTTTTTAAATGTATCGGGTTCTTTTGAAACATAAGAACGTTTTACTACTCTAAATATTTTATTTTATTCATGTAAAACAAATAGGATACTAAAAGGAAAGAGGAATATTTACTGACTGATCTCAAAAACAAATGAAAACTGGCAGAAATAAAGACTCACTCCATAAAAACCTTAAGGAAAACTCCTCAGACAGAGACTAAGAACATATATTTTTATTTTATTTTTTCTATGTTCATCAAGTGCTCCAAGTGCTCAAAGTGAAAAGTGCAGCAACACACATTTAGGTCGTAGGACCATCGTCGGTGCTATATCATCAGATGTAATCATTTGCAATTAAAGCTTCATCACGTCAGTCCACATCACATAATGACCGTAATGTAGTGTAGTGTAGTATGTGATGTGGATTTATGTGTTGTCATTTGTGGGTAAAGCTTCATTATTCATGCCGGTCAATAGGCGAGGCACTGACGATGGTCCTTTGACCCAAACGTTTGCTGCTGCACTTTTCACTTTTAGCACTTGGAGCTCTTTATGAGCATGAAAAATTAAAACACTAATATATTTACTTAGTCTTTGTCTAAGGAGTTTTCCATAAGGTTTTTGTGGAGTGAGTGTTTTCTTCAACCGGTTTTTATTTTTTATAAAGATGTTAACATGGCTACCTATTTATGGTCTGTAAATGATTACATTATTACAATTTTCAAAAATATAAAATTGGTTGGAGGAGTCGAGATTTTATTTCACACTTGTAAGTTTTGTGGACATTTTTGTTTTTTGATAACAAATATGATCTAAATGACGTTTACCTGATTAAAAGCATTATCAGGTTTTTATTAAAACAATGTCCACAGAGCTTCAAAGAAGTGCTAAATAAAATAATGTTCCTCTAAAAATGACAATCTAATTGTGAAACTTAATTACATGTTGCTCATGTACTTAATCCATAGGGTTAGGTTTTCATCTGCCGTAGTTGTAGATCTTTAATTAAATGTTCATTTCTGCTGTAGTTGTAGATCTTTGAAATGTGTAAATCAGTGGTTCTCAACCTTATTCTGGATCTGACCACTTAACATGGCAGCCGTGTTAAGTGGACAGATGGGTGGGCCTTTTCACAGCATGCTTTAAAGACCAATCAATCCATTGGTACTAACTTAGTATAAATTATTTATTTAGTATAACTTTTTTATGTTAAATCTTAATGTTTTTGCCAAATATTTAGGAGGAGAACCACTGGTTTAAATTTCAACTAAATGTAAGTTGTATGTTAAACAAATGATTCCCCTACTTTATGGAATTGCTTTTCTTTTTTTAATTTACTTTATGAAATTAGTTTGAGCTTGTAGATCTTCACTCTTGTAGATTTTCATTATTTTATTTTTATGGAATTTCTTATTTAGCATTTTCTTAAATTACATTATTTTGAATGTTTTTCTTTATTTTGTGACATTGATCTTGTAGATCGGCTATTTTCACTTTTTATGTTTTTTGGACATCAAAATGTGTAAGCTCTATATTTAACAGCTACCAGGCATTGTGCCGCTGCAGAGGTTCCCAAACCTTTTAGCTCAGGACCCAAACTAGTGAAGATAATAGATTTGCAAGCTCACAACGAGCATGTAAATCTATTTTCACAACCTCTTTTTTTGTTTTGTTTCTAATTTATTGCTTAGATTTGTTGTTTTCACGAAATAGCACATGTTCTATTTTGCTTGCTTCTTATATGTGCTTTTAATTCATTTTAATTTTACTATTTGACCCCAGGAAAAATAGTCACTGTTTGAATCTGGATCTGAAATTAACAATAAACAAGCAATGGCAAAAACACACTGGAATGTAAACATTTCAGTGTAAAGATTTTCATAACGTTTTAGCTCGAGACCCAAAAGAGAAATGTGATGTCTCCCTGGGACCTAGTGAGAATAGCAGATCTACAAGCTCGGCTTGTAGATCTGCTATTTTCATTACTCTTATATTAATATTTTAAATGGAATTTCTTTGATTTTTGTTTTTAAATGTATCGGGTTCTTTTGAAACATAAGAACGTTTTACTACTCTAAATATTTTATTTTATTCATGTAAAACAAATGTAGGATACTAAAAGGAAAGAGGAATATTTACTGACTGATCTCAAAAACAAATGAAAACTGGCAGAAATAAAGACTCACTCCATAAAAACCTTAAGGAAAACTCCTCAGACAGAGACTAAGAACATATATTTTTATTTTATTTTTTCTATGTTCATCAAGTGCTCCAAGTGCTCAAAGTGAAAAGTGCAGCAACACACATTTAGGTCGTAGGACCATCGTCAGTGCTATATCATCAGATGTAATCATTTGCAATTAAAGCTTCATCACGTCAGTCCACATCACATAATGACCGTAATGTAGTGTAGTAGTGTAGTATGTGATGTGGATTTATGTGTTGTCATTTGTGGGTAAAGCTTCATTATTCATGCCGGTCAATAGGCGAGGCACTGACGATGGTCCTTTGACCCAAACGTTTGCTGCTGCGCTTTTCACTTTTAGCACTTGGAGCTCTTTATGAGCATGAACAAATAAAACACTAATATAATTTTTTAGTCTCTGTCTAAGGTGTTTTTCTTAAGGTTTTTGTGGAGTGAGTCTTTTCTTCAACCGGTTTTCCTTTTGTATAAAGATGTTAACATGGCTTCACATTTATGGTCTGTAAATGATTCAATTACAAATTTCTAAATGTTTTTGTTTGGAAGAGTCAAGATTGTATTTCACACTTGTAAGTTCTGTGGATATTTTTGCTTTGTTTTTTTTGATACAAATATGACATATTGTTTACCCGATGATTAAATGCATTATCAGGTTGTCATTTAAAAAAAAAAGTAAAACAAAAAATCCACAGAGCTTTAAAAAGTGTTGAATAAAATAACTCTTTAAACGTTTTTCTTTTCTTCTAAAATGTTTTTCTTTATTTTGTGACATTGATCTTGTAGATCGGCTATTTTCACTTTTTATGTTTTTTGGACATCAACAATATTCCAATATGTCATATCTGCTCCATTCAGAACAAACCAATGTCATTTTCAAATGTATTTAATACATTACAATGTTCAATGAACCGTAATCCACAGGCCAATCACCTGCTGGAAGCTTTGATTGAATACTTAATTAACAGGTTGGCGGGGGTTATTTACTCATGACCCAAGAAAATGTGTCCACGACCCATTATTGAGTCCCGACCCATAACTTGGGAAACAGTGGACAAGGGTCCATTTGGTTCCATGTGTTTCCTTAAATATATGAGGTTCCTTTGAAAAATAACGTTTTATTTCTGTACATTTCTTTCTTTTTTTTATTGTAGGAAACTAAAAGGGAAAAGAGGAATATTTACTGACTGTAGCTGATCTCAAAAACAAAGCAAAACTGGCAGAAAAAAAGACTCTCCACAAACTCCTTAGACGGAGACAAAGAAAAGCTATTTTTATTTTATTTGTTTCATGATCATAAAGTGCTCCAAGGGATCAAAGTGAAAAGTGCAGCAGCAAACATTTAGGTCATAGGACCATCGTCAGTGCTATATCATCAGATCTAATCATTTGCGGTTAAAGCTTCATTACGTCAATCCACATCACATATGACTATAGTGTATGTCTGGTGTAGTGTAGTGTAGTGTAGTATGTGATGTGGATTTATGTCTCGTTTCATTTTGCGTAATTTGATTTGCGTCTCGTCTTATCATTTCACGTCACTTCAGTCATGTGCAGGTAAGTCTTCATCACATCAGTCCACATCACATATGACCATAGGCGCTGTATGTGATGTGGATTTATGTGTTGTCATTTGCGGGTAAAGCTTCATTATTCACGGCGTTCAGTAGGCGAGGCACTGACGATGGTCCTTTGACCCAAAAGTTTGCTGCTACACTTTTTACTTGGCTCTTGGAGCACATTATGAGCATGAACAAATAAAATGCAAATATATTTTCTTAATCTCTGTCTAAGGAGTTTAACTTAAAGTTTGTGTGGAGTGAAAACATGGCTACGTATTTATGGCCTGTTCATGAATTTTCCATGGCCAGTCATTTGGGATCAATAAAAGTAGGAAAAAAGGCTGTTATTCTAGTCCGGACTTGTCCTTTAACATGGCAGCCTTGTTAAGTGGATAAACTAAATTGGTAAATGGATGAACTGTGACGGGATAGATGAGGGAGGTCAGCAAGAGTTTTTTTTTTTGTGCAAATATTAATTTGAATATCTGTTAGTTTATTGTATCTTATCTGTATTTTGTTTTATTTTTTCTCCTTTTTTATCGTTGTAATGTTAATTATTGACATGTATTTTGGGTTATTGTTTTCCTGTTTTCTTCTTGGTCGTCATGACTTCATAGGCTTGTCAAAATTACATAATAGCATTAGTCTTTGATGGATAATATCATTGGAAATTATGTAATATTTGCACAAAAAATATTTCCGTTGTAATGTATGTTTTGTTTTAACTTCCATTTACCGTATTTGAATGTGATGTTTTTTTGTAATTGTATTTATTTGTTTATTTCTTTCTTTCTTCTTTTTTTTATAAAGGCGCTATATCACTAAACATTACCGTATCTGATCTCAATAGGCTCATTATCTGTAACTGTACAGCTGTGCTGCTTCAGGAATTCTGTGACCAACAGCGTAGCTCATCATTGTTGTAATGTGAAGAGACTCATCTTCAGACTCCACCTCATCCTGTAGCCCTTAGATGCATTTTGAGCTTGTAGATCTGCTATAGGGTTAATGTTTGTATGTTTTGTAGTAATAATCAAAATCTACAAAGTAACTAAAGATTTCAAATAATTGTAGTGGAGTAAAAGTACAATATTTGCCTCTGAGGTGTGGTGGAGTATAAGTAAAAGTACTGAAAATTGGAAATACTCCAGTAAAGTAAAAAATACCTCAGATGCTGGGTTCATTTGTTGACCTGGCATCCTATAGTTTCTATGTACTGATTATTAATTTATTATACCGTTTAGACTGATGCTCGGTTCTTGGTTTACCTGTGATCCTAGTTTACTGAGACACTACACTGTCTCTGCATTCTATGTATGTGTTTACCTTGTTTATTGTGAGTCACTCTGGACAAAGAGTATAGATGAATATCTACATTGAAAATTGTGAAGTGACTTTACTGTTGAAATGTAAATGAATGAATGCTACCATGTGATTTGTAAATAACAACATAAAAACAAAGGCTCTGGTGTGGTTCTCCTGGTTTACCGGGATGGGGTTCAATTCCCTGCAGTGCCCTACTCATAGTGTTGTATTTACCATTTTTATATGGTCTGTTTTATTTATGTTCATAGTGTTGTATTTACCCTTTATGGTTTTATGTTTTATTCTTTATGTTCATTGTTTTGTATTTACCCTTACATGGTTTGTTTAATTCTTTGTTCATAGTGTTGTATTTCCCCTTATGTGGTTTATTTTATCTTTATGTTCATAATGTTGTATTTACCCTTACATGGTTTGTTTTATTCTTTATGTTCATTGTGTAGGGTTGGGATCTTTCATTATCATTATAATTGTTGATGACCAAATGGACCATTACGGGTCTGTAACAATTTAGTGTACAAATGGAACCAAATGGACCCGTTATGGTGGTCCTTGAAATGTAAAAGTTTGAGGACCACTGGTATTGTAATGGTTTATCAGACGTGAAGTCCACACACCAGCTCTGACAGTGTGATGGATACGGTTCCAAATGCTAACGCAGCTACAAGCTCTTAGCCTGTCTCAAAGTGGGGTCCGGGGACCCCCAGGGGTCCTTGGGGGGATTTCAGGGGGTTCCCAGCTAAAGTAGTTAAGGTAGCATCATAAACATTTTAACCACTTCATCCATTTACTAGAGTCTCGGGGGGCTACGCCCCCCCCTCGACCCCAGCCGTTGCGCGGGGCTTTGCGTTCGCTGGTGCCTACGTGTGTCTGTCTTTGTGTCGCTGTAGCACAGAGTGGGCATTAAGATGGGATGTATGCTCCTTTAAGGGAGGTGGATCGTGGGATTCTGTTGTTTGCAAAGAGGCATTGTGAATATTGGCTCATTGCAGACTCACCTTATTGCCACCTGATCGTGTGAGTGAGTGTTGTGTGTACGTAGGGCGGAATAGCTTGCGGGGTTGTGTGCTTTTTTGTTTGCTATTGGGCCTTGCATAGGAATGGATATTTTGAAAAGTTGTGCGTGTGAGTTCAGGGATTTGTAGGTTGCCATTGAGAAAGTGCAAAGTCTTAGTTGCAGGTTTGAGATGAGGCCGGGGTTGTTGTCTTTGTGGCTGTTTGCGGGTAGTTGAGTTGCGTGGTCGGTGTGGCCTTTGTTGGCTGTGTTGTGCTTCCATGTCAGTGGCCTGGGCCGGTGTCTGGCGTGTTCCTGGTGTGCAGCTGAGAAGGAAAGACAGTGGAGTTAGATGAATAAGTGGAATGTGAAATGAAGGCATGAAGGGGCCATGTGTTGTATGGAGGAGAATGAGAGTGGTGTTTTTTTAGTGGTGAGGTTGTGAATTTGCATGTCAGTGTAGTGGATGCATAGTGTTTGACGATGAATGTGAATGCATGCATAACCAGTGGCCGCAGCTTGTCGCAATGAGCGTCTACGTCTCTGTGCCTGGCTTTGCTGTTCCCGCCTGTGTGTCTTCTTTGCGAGGAGTCGAGCTGAGAAGTAAAGATAGTTGGATGTGAGGGGGGAAAAAAACACAGTACTGCTATATGCATGTGAGGTGTGGTCATGAACGGTAATGCTGTCTTTGGGATAGATGTGAGAAATAATGTGCAGTGTGTTTGGGAGGGATGGGAGAAATGATGTGCTGTGGTGTTGGTGGTATGTGCAGCTGGGCAGGCAAATGTAGATAGGGGTGTGGGTGGAGAGAGTAGTACATGCTGGCGTTGCATGTTGGTGTGTATGTAGTGTGGTGTGCTGTTTGTGGAGGGGGAAGCAGTGTATTAGTTATAGGGCATGTGTGAAATGACTCTGCCGTCATGTGGAATGTGAAGTGCATGGAAGTGCAGAGGAGGGGCAACTGAGGAGCAGAGATAAGGGCAAAGAGGGCTGTGTGTTGCAGACAGAACATGCACACGCACACACACGCAATGCACAGGGAGACACATACCCAGACTGTGAGCATTTATGTGGTGTGTGAGTATAGGGTGTATGACAGTGCAGTGGAGAGAATGTGTGCAAGAGTGGAGAAGAGCATAAGTCATTACCTTGTTTGGGATACAGCTGCAAGGAAGGTTGTGCTGTGGCTGCAGCCTGGCACAAAAGTCTCAAGGAGCGTCTCGGTGTGTTGGGCTGCGGTTGGTGCTGCTGGCAGCGTGTGTTCTTTGCGAGGAGTTGAGCTGAGAAGTGAAGACAGTTGGCTATGAAGTAGTGTGAGGAGCAATTATGCAGTGTGGATGAGAGGTGCGTGAATTGGCAGTAAGGCAGTCTGTGTGATGTAAGTGATAGATATTGGGGGCTGGTGTAGTAGGTAGCTAGTGTTCAGTGTGAAGATGTACATGTGTGGGGTGGAGACTGAAAGAATTGCACACACATGTATGTTGCGGTGTATATAGTGTGTGGTGCTGTTTGTGGAGGTGAAGCAATGTGAAGGTGAAAGGCAATGAGGGCAAAGAGTGTGGCGAGGGGTGTGATGTGAAGGCCAATGCAACAGCAGAGGACGTCCACCTGAGGACAACAGATCTGCGCAAGAACGTCTGTGTCGTGCAGACAATAGAGTGAAACACAGACACTCTGTGTGACAGAGAGACACAGACACACAGACACACACACACACACACACACAGACACAGACACACACGCGCGCACACACAGACACACAGGCTGTAGTTGTGTGTGCATGGTGGTGATGTGAAAGAGTAGGTAGTACATGGATGACCGTGGAATGCATGAGTGGAAGTAATGAGAATTGCATTAGGCAGTACCTTGCTTGTGAGGCAGCTGCAAGGAAGGGCCTGCTGTGTGTGCAGCGTGCTCCGGTGTGTGGTGACTGTGTTGATGGTGTTGTTGTTCTGTGCCAGTAGGCAGGTGTGTGCTGAGGCGATTGGGTTGATGGTCTGCACCTAATAATGGAAGACAGTTGAGGTGGATATATTTGTTGCATTGGAAAGGCAAGTAAAGGCATCAATGAGCAATGTGTTTTTGACACGGTAGGTGTACTGTGGAAGAGAAGTAGGTGAGGGTGATGTGGTGAGGATGTGCAATAAAGATGTCCCTGAAGTGAAGAGAATGTGTTGGAGGGTCAATGTAATAGCATGAGTCATCACCTGTGGCATGGGGCTGGGTGAATGTGCGTGTCCATGTGTCTGGCGGCTGTTGCTGGTCGTGCGGGTGTGTGTCCTTTGCGAGGAGTTGAGCTGGGAAGTGAAGATAGTTAGAGATGAGGTAGTGGAATGAGCAGTAATGGCATGTGGATGTGATTATTGCAAGGACGGCTGCGTGTTGCAGACGATAAAGGGCCACGCACATAGACAGACACACAGACTGGCAGTGTTCCTCTGTGTGCATGTTGGTGATGTGAGGGAAAAGGTTGTACATATGCTTTTGCGAAGAGAATGGCTGGAAGTTTGGGAATGCAGTAAAGTCTACCTTGGCTGTCAGGCAGCTGCTATGAAGGGGTGTGAAGCTGGCGTTGTGGTGTGGCATCATGACCGGCATCTGAGAAGTGATGTGGCATGTACAGTATATGAGGTAGACATTGGATGAAAAGGATTAAGTGCACTTGGGAGACGTGGCGTGCTTTGGGTGGACATAGAATGTGCGAGAAGGTGAGTGTAGTCATGATGGGAAAGTGTGCGCCAGTAATGAGCAGTAATGCGATATATGTGAATCAGTGAGACAAAAGAAGTGGTGGTGTGTTGTTGTGCTGGGCAGAGCATATGTTGGTGATGAGAGATTATAGGTGGGAAATAGTGTAGAGTGGAAAGACTGCATGGAAGGGATGAGGACAACAGAAGTCATTACCTTGGCTGTCAGGCTGCTGCGGTGAAGGTGTGGGAGGTAGGGCTGGTGGAGTGATGTCGTGCTTGTCAGCTGAGAAGTGAGGTATGCATGTTAATAGGTGTTGAATAGGATTGACTGCATGTGTGGTGACACACACACATATGTATGCATAGTGGCTATGGCATGATGTGTAATGCTATGCGCAAGGGAAGAGCTAAGGACATGCAATGGAGGGGACTGCATAGTGAAAGAGACGTACAGAGAAGGTGGTGAAATGGAAGTACTGCATTACCTGATGTGTGTGGCAAGCGTGGCCGCTTGCGTCGTCTAGCCAATGCAGGCCTTTTCCTTTTCATGACTGCCAGACAATGTGACGGTCCCAAGCAGGAGTGGGGTGGTTGTAGGTAAACTGTGAAGTAGGGAACATTGTGAGGCAGTGTAAGTGTGGTGTGACACCTTGTGAGGGCAAATGAAAGTGTAATAATGGTGTGTACAATACAGCAGCGTTCCTCATAGACATGCTGTGCAAAGTGCTGTGGCCAGCGAGAAGCAGCAAAAGGCACAATAGGATTGACAACGTAAAAGAGGTCCGAAGAAAACAATGTCTTGAAAGTAATGGGTCCAGACAACATAACAGCCAGTGAGGCAAAGAGTGAAGAGATGAATTAGAACATAGAGAGTGGGAAGAGAGGAATGGAACTGAGTGCTAGAGTGAAGGAAGAAGTGTCGGCGTGTGCTTAGAAACACACGTGCAGTAAGTGGGGCCACAGACAACGTGTGAGGAGATGGGTGTGTATGGCGTTGTTGTGATTCAGTTAGATGGAGACATGGTGGCAGTTGTGGTGCGCAACGGCTCCTTAGTATAGTTTTGTGTGTGAAGAAGTTGTATTGAATGATGTACTGCCTTGGCATGAGATGACATTACATTGTTGGTATGTGAAGGCGTGATAGCATGTGAAACATTTGTAGTGGCAGTGTGTTAAAGAGCAGTGTGCTGAGGTGGTTTGTAAACATGTTATGGCATTAATGTTAGCAGTCATGAAATACAGGGGGAAAAAGCAGAATCCGTTTAGAAAACAATCATACATGTGCATAGAAAGAGTGTGAAATAGCATGGAGAAAATGCGAGGTTGTAAAAAGCATTGGGATAAGATGGGAAGATGAAAGAAAGAGGTGAAAACATGAGTGTTAAAAAGGCATTGCACATTACATTGTTGGTTTGTGAAGGCGTGATAGCATGGGAAACATTTGTAGTGGCGTTGTGTGAAAGTGGTGTGTGCTGTGGTGCTTTGTAAACATGTTATGGCATGAATGTGAACTTGTGAAGAGGCATGAAATAGAGGCAAAAGAATGTGCATCCGTTGTAAAGACAATCGTACATGTGCAATAGAAAGGGTGTGAATTAGCATGGGGAAAAGGCAGCGTTGTAAAAAGCATACACATAAAAGCGAAGATGAAAGAAAGAGGTGAAAACGTGTTAAAAAAGCATTGCGAAGTGCATTGTGTATGTGAGTGTAAAGAAAGGCTCCATACTGTGCATGCAAGGCGATACAGCAGTTTGTTGGGGGGCGGGGGAGGGCTGGCCGTGGAATGTGGCGGACAGATACAGAGCGAGAAGGAGTGGGGGGGGGGGGAGTGGGGGGGGGGGGGTAGTAAACAAAGAGTGCGGAAGGGATGGTAGGGTTGAAGCAGCAGCTTGTTTGGGGGGTCGGGTTGGACTGCGCGAGGAATGTTGAATGTGGAGAAAGTAAACACAGAGGCAGAAGGAGGTAGGGGGGAAGGGGAGGTTATGCTGGACGTGGTAATGGCGGTGGGTGACTGGAAGTTGTAGGTGAGAGCCACGGTTAGAGAATACAGTGCAAAGACGGTGTATTGAGCGAATGAGGAGCGCTGTTATTAGCGAAGGCAAGCACGTAGTGTATGTGTAAATGGACGCGAATGGTAGGCGTGAAGGCAGAAGGTGAGGTAATGTGCAAGCATAGTGCCGACGTGCAAAGGGAAGCACACATAGGGTCGCGGTAAGTTCAGGATGGAATGAAGCGTGAGTTTGTTAGCATTGTACTGACCTGAATGGATGGTGAAAGTAGAGAAGAGTCGGTGCAATGCAGAAGAGGTCTTGCTGGTCGTTGTGGAAGTAAAAGCATGTGTGTGTGGAGAAGCGACGTTGTGGCGACTGTGGCCACTGTCGTCGTGGTGGTGAGCAACAGGAGGTAATGGCGTCGCTGTTGCCTGGTCGGCGTGTTGTAAGCGCTGTGTGCGGGAGTTAGAGTGAGGAGGAATGGACGGTGGCAACGGTGGGCACTGGCGTGTGGTGAGGAACAGCAGGTTGTGGGAGGTGTAATGGTGTTGCCTGGTCGCCGTGTTGTAAGCGCTGTGTGCGCGAGTTAGAGGGAGGAGGAATGGGTAAAATGTGTGGTTTGGAGGGACATTTTGCGAGCAGATCGCTTGTTTCTGTCCCGTGAACCTGGCATCCCGGACTGAATGTGCTCACGGTAAAAGGTGCGGAACTGTTTCCCCTGTCTCCCCTTCTGTTCGGGTCGAAATGTGGTGAGTAGAATTAATCATGTTGCGAGGTGGAAAATATGTAGTGAGCAATGAGAGGTGCCCTACGCCACCCGTAAATTCAGCGCGCACGCCGTGGCTACTGTGGTGGCGAGATGTGGTGTGTCGGTGTTGTGTTTACTCGACAACAGAGCTGCGGGTATAGCGTCAGTGGCGGGGTGGAAGTCACTCCTCAATTATATAAGTAGATATGTTTATCGTGCCGCGCTGTGAGCTTGTACATCTGCTATTCTTTGAACATTTTGATGTCCAGAAGTGCTTGTCTGTCATAACTCCTTAGACACCCGACGGTGTAGGAAAAAAAGAAAAGGCTTAAAAATACTAAAAAGGAAAAACGCTGCCACGCTGAGGAGTGTGTACGGAAGCAGCCTTCCCCCTCCATTGGCGCTCCCATATAATGATGTCACATGTGTACTTTTTATAGAATGTCATATCAGAAGACAGAGCCTCGCAGCGTAAAGAATAGTTATACCCTTCCAGTCAGAGCTCCTATGTCTTGAAGGACCCATGTCCGTCCCGATAGAGCGAGCTCTGAAAGCACAGAGATGACCGAAAGGAGCCTTGCCTTTAGGGAAGTGTGTTGTTAGGCTTATGTTCTAACATTAATCGAGTATTGAAGTCCTTGGAATCTATAAGCGAATAATAGTTGCCCCTTCCCTACCGGCGTCTATAAGGTATATGTTGCATTCTGACTTTGACTCTTGCCTTGAAGACTACTGTGTCCGCCGGAATATGACTGGAGAGACTAGGAGACTCCTGTTACTGAAAAACAGTTGAAAATAACTTTATACTTAACTTTTTATTCTGGGTGGAAACATTCGTCAAAAATAGCAGATCTACAAGGCTATAAGCTTGTATATCTTCATTTGTTGTTTCTGGTTTATTATTGTTGTTGAAGTTATTGTAGTATTAGTCTGTAGTAAATTCTGAAAAACAGCCACAACAGAAACCTGTGATCTGTAGAACTTTGTAGTGACTTTTTTTGGTCCCTAACATTCATCGAGCTCTGGACTTAGTAAAAAAAAAATCACCATTGTGTCACTACCGAAACGAAAGTTTGTCACTACCGAAACGAAAGTTAAATCCGAAAAAATCACTAAGTGTGGAGGCCAAAATCGTCCCCCCCAAAACCTGTTAGGAGTATGTTTCAGGCAATTTAGAGTTGATTGGTAGTACTTTGTAGTGTAACATTTTTTTTTCACCATTGTGTCACTACCGAAACGAAAGTTTGTCTTACCGAAACGAAAGTTAAATCCGAAAAAAGCACTAAGTGTGGAGTTCAAAATCGTCCCCCCAAAAACCTGTTAGGAGTACGTTTCAGGCAATTTAGAGTTGATTTGTAGTACTTTGTAGTGACTTTTTTTGGTCCCTAACTTTCATCGAGCTCTGGACTTAGTACATTTTTTTTTCACCATTGTGTCACTACCGAAACGAAAGTTTGTCACTACCGAAACGAAAGTTAGTCTGTATGTCTGTACGAAAGTCTGGTGTATGCTTCTCAACAAGTTGCTCAGGGATCAAAAGTAGGATGACCATCTTTTCAAAAACCCAAACTGAGACCCTTATCACTTTAATCCGTGTGACACCACTGTGATCACCAAAATAGCTGATCTAAAAGCTAACAACGCCTCACAATGCATCTGCTATTTCTGCTACTTCTGATCGTTTCTTTGACTTTTTATTTTTTTTATCTTCACCTGGTGTTTTCATCAGGATGGTCGTCGACTATTTTAGCACTTGGCACATCTCTCAGAACAAGTGTTATTTTAACTGTGGTGAAAACCGGGATAGTTTGTATAGTGAATGTTGAAAACCGGGACTTTTTAGCATTCGTTTGTTGGGACTCGGGGACACCCAGCTTGAAACTGGGACATCATCCCATGTCTTGTCACCGCTCAATAATGGAACATTATTTATTTGTGCTTATCAATCATACATTTTTAATTGCACTGTAATTCTTTTTTATTGTACTGTTTGACCCCAGGAAGAATAGTCACTGCTGAGGCAGTCACTAATGGGGATCTAAAATAAACAATAAACAACAATCACACTACAGTGTCACACAAAAGCATCAAAAGTAACAGATCTACAAGCTCGAAAATGGCGTAAAGCGACATGTTTTGAGCTACTCGATCTGCTACTTTTGCTATTTTTGAATTTGAATCCTGAAAAGTAACAGTTCTGGATATATGAGGTTTCCACCCGACGTTATATTGTGTCCTCCCTTCATACTTCAGCAAAACCAGTGGAGAACCATTGAATTAGTGGGAATTCTGCTGGTAGAGGAGCCTCCTCTCTCTCTACCTCCCATCCCCCTGACTCCCCAGTATAGTATACCTCCTCTGGGGTCTCAGAGAGCCCCACAATCCAGAGGGGTCCAGAACAGGAAGCTTAAGATCCCTCCCCTCCTCTCTCTCTCTCTCTCTCTCTCTCTCTCTCTCTCTCTGTGTGTGTTTGCTTGGGTGGGGGTGCGGGGCACCCAGATGAAAGAGCCAGCACACAGAAAAAGGCTTATCTGTTGTTGATTTTGGGCTTACACTCAAGCACAGGGTTCTAGAAATGTGTCGAGGAATTACAGGGCAGGATCACAGACCCCCCCCCCCCCCCCCTTTCCAGCTTTTATTTTACACTTTTTGAAATGTGTTTGAAACTTAGGAGGTATGTACTGTTTTCAGAGAGGAGAGTTTCAAAAGAGAAAGTTAAAACAGATGGAAAGCAGATGAACAAAATAAGAAGAAATTAGGAAACAAAACAGTTAACTGATAAATGCTCCAACAACTGAGTCTGGCAGGCAAATAGAATGTCAACCAGCTGACATTTTAAAACCAAGACAAGTCACTTGTGGTGTGCCGCAGGTTTTCACGGTGGATGTAGTGTTAAGATCCGATAAGATTCCAGTTATTTCTTGTCCAGCTCGCTGATCTTTTCACATTTCGATTCTCAACTCAGCAAGAGGTAGCCATTCTATCTGCATCTTGTTTGAATGACTGCTTTGTGCCAAAGAGGGAAACCATACCCAGGGGTCGGGCCTTTTCCTGCGCTGTAGTTCTTATTATGTATCTCGCCTCTATAATGCACCCCAGCTTGACTCTTTGAGACCACGCCCCTGCATAGAAACACGCCTGTCAATCACATTCCCTAGGAAATGCTTTTAAATGGTTGACTATGGTGAGAGATAGTGTGATTGACAGCTCAGGCACAGGGCACAGGCTGTGAGGGACAACTATTGACAGAATCCTCTGCCAGTGTGTTGGTTTGCATCTCATAAAACAGGCATTTCATTCATATCTGACTTGTCTCCTTCGGTGTAATTGATTCTTCGATAAAGTTGTTATATTTGATAAAATGTCTGGTACAGTAATGCTTTGTTTTGTTTTATGAAGCCAAACTAATTGCACTAAAGCATAATAAAGCAACTTGGAAACTTTGAAATGATGTTCACCACATCATTCCACAGTTAGGCTTTGTTCTATTTTAAGTCCTTTGATTTTCTGAGTTTCAGATGGTTAATTTACAGTGGCCTGGAAGTGTACACATTTCAAAAAGAACAAATGAGCAAATCATTTGCATCAAAAAATGAAGAATTAACAACTAATACTATATTACAGAGAGTGGGCTGGGCTCAACTGGGGAGATCTTGAAAGAACCGCTAAGAACCGAGTGAAATGGAGGACACTTAAGTCAAGTAAGTCAAGACTATATTATGTTGTAAAAGAAAGTATATGCTGTCATACTACGTTGGATGTTTCCATAGTGTAAAAGCAACATCACATGAAGCCACAACCTCCCCAGTTTGATTACAGAAAGAGAACATCAATTGCAGTCAAAATATCATCGCCGCCGCTAGCATCACTCAACGCCATTGTCGGGAGTTTACATCTTGAATTATTTAGCGGAGTGACGAATCTGCCGATCCACACAAACCATCTTTTGACCTCTCCCTTCAACCTCAAATATGCCCTTAAACATCTCATCGATGTGAAAGGCCTGGCTGCACAAGAGAAGGTGGAGATGCTTCACAAATCTGATGATTGGGGGTTTGAATCTTAAAGGTCCGGTGCAATGACATTTTCTGATATTTTTATACAACTAGATTCTGACAAGGAGCACGTTTTTAAGATTGAGTAATTAAGATTGTTTTTTTTAGGGACTTTTGATATGAAAATACACAAAAATGAGTTTAATTTGTTTTGGGCATCTATTGTTAGGTATGCCCATATAATAACGTGCAGCTATGAGTATCACACAGGTGAACAAAATCAAGATAAATTCATACTCATAAAAGTGTATATCCCTCCTCACACTTTCACTCACTCAATGACATATGTCAGTAACATGGTCAGTATCATGGTCAGTTAAAACTCAGTGTCAAAAGTAGCAGAAATAAGCGATCTACAAGACCCCAACATATCGTGTGTGACGTGTGTGTGTGTGTGTGTGTGTGTGTGTGTGTGTGTGTGTGTGTGTGTGTGTGTGTGTGTGTGTGTGTGTGTGTGTGTGTGTGTGTGTGTGTGTGTGTGTGTGTGTGTGTGTGTGTGTGTGTCTTTAATTTACAGAGAGGAGGAAACCAGACAAACTGGTGTCCTGTGCATTTAGGGGAATAAAAAATACCATTACATCACCCTAATAATAATAATTTGACCTATTTGATCCTGTGGCGTAGACTCAGTTTCCAGCTTTACCCAGCTGATGGTTTACCACAGTTAGGGGTCCAATGCCTTGCTCATAGACACGATGACACACTCCGATGAACTCTCCAGGTGGATTCTCTCTCCATTCAGCTATGAAGCCTCGCACTGCACCTTCCATCACCATGTCCTGAGACACTTGTTCAGACCTACAGTCTGTTCTGTGTTCAGAATGTTCAGGTTTTTTTTACATGCAATGATGGGGTCCTTTCCACATGCAGTAATGTTATGCTAGTAACACTAGGTTAGAGGGGAGTGCCGATGCGACGCGTTGTGAGCTTTTAGATCTGCTATTTTCAAACATTTTAGTACTTTAACTTTTGGTGCTTTAAGCAAATTTTGATACCAATACTTTTGCATTTTTACTCAAGTAAACTTCTACATTGCAGTATTGACTTAAGTCAAACATTTGAGTACTTTTTCCACCAGTGAAATTCATTTTATTTAAATGGATTTATGCCTGATTCAAACTTACTTTATACATAACTAAGCTTTTTTTTTTCGTTTCGGTAGTGACACTACCGAAACGAAAAAATAATTGTTCCCCCAAAAACCTGTTAGGAGTACGTTTCAGGCAATTTAAAGTTGATTGGTAGTGACTTTTTTGTGACTTTTTTTTCCCGTTTCGGTAGTGACACTACCGAAACGAAAAAAAAAAAGTTCCCCCAAAAACCTGTTAGGAGTACGTTTCAGGCAATTTAAAGTTGATTGGTAGTGACTTTTTTGTGATTTTTTTTTTCCGTTTCGGTAGTGACACTACCGAAACGAAAAATAAATTGTTCCCCCAAAAACCTGTTAGGAGTACGTTTCAGGCAATTTAAAGTTGATTGGTAGTGACTTTTTTGTGAATTTCTTTTTCCGTTTCGGTAGTGACACTACCGAAACGAAAAAAAAATTGTTCCCCCAAAAACCTGTTAGGAGTACGTTTCAGTCAATTTAAAGTTGATTGGTAGTGACTTTTTTGTGATTTTTTTTTTCCGTTTCGGTAGTGACACTACCGAAACGAAAAAAAAATTGTTGAAAAAATGCTGGTGACGAAAAATTACGAAAAATGCTGGTGACGAAAAAAATTCTGGTGACGAAAAAAATGCTGGTGACGAAAAAATGCTGGTGACGAAAAATGACGAAAAATGCTGGTGACGAAAAAATGCTGGTGACGAAAAATGACAAAAAATGCTGGTGACGAAAAAATGCTGGTGACGAAAAATGACAAAAAATGCTGGTGACGAAAAAAATGCTGGTGACGAAAAATGACGAAAGATGCTGGTGACGAAAAATGACAAAAAATGCTGGTGACGAAAAAATGCTGGTGACGAAAAATGACGAAAAATGCTGGTGACGAAAAATGACAATAAATGCTGGTGACGAAAAAATGCTGGTGACGAAAAATGGCGAAAAATGCTGGTGACGAAAAATGACGAAAAATGCTGGTGATGAAAAAATGCTGGTGACGAAAAATGACGAAAAAATGCTGGTGACGAAAAATGACGAACAAATGCTGGTGACGAAAAATGACGAAAAATGCTGGTGACGAAAAATGGCGAAAAATGCTGGTGACGAAAAAATGCTGGTGACGAAAAATGATGAAAAATGCTGGTGACGAAAAAATGCTGGTGACGAAAAATGACGAAAAATGCTGGTGACGAAAAAATGCTGGTGACGAAAAAATGCTGGTGACGAAACATGACGAAAAATGCTGGTGACGAAGAAATAATGGTGACGAAAAATGACAAAAAATGCTGGAGACGAAAAATGACGAAAAATGCTGGTGACGAAAAAAATGCTGGTGACGAAAAAATGCTGGTGACGAAAAATGACAAAAAATGCTGGTGACGAAAAAATGCTGGTGACGAAAAATGACAAAAAATGCTGGTGACGAAAAAATGCTGGTGACGAAAAATGACGAAAAATGCTGGTGACGAAAAATGACAAAAAATGCTGGTGACGAAAAATGACGGATAATGCTGGTGACGAAAAATGACGAAAAATGCTGGGGACGAAAAAATGCTGGTGACGAAAAATGACAAAAAATGCTGGTGACGAAAAAATGCTGGTGACGAAAAATGATGAAAAATGCTGGTGACGAAAAAAATGCTGGTGACGAAAAATGACGAAAAATGCTGGTGACGAAAAATGACGAAAATGACGAAAAATGCTGGTGACGAAAAAAATGCTGGTGACGAAAAAATGCTGGTGACGAAAAAATGCTGGTGACGAAACATGACGAAAAATGCTGGTGACGAAGAAATAATGGTGACGAAAAATGACAAAAAATGCTGGTGACGAAAAATGACGAAAAATGCTGGTGACGAAAAAAATGCTGGTGACAAAAAAATGCTGGTGAAGAAAAATGACAAAAAGTGCTGGTGACGAAAAAATGCTGGTGACGAAAAATGACAATAAATGCTGGTGACGAAAAAATGCTGGTGACGAAAAATGACGAAAAATGCTGGTGACGAAAAAATGCTGGTGACGAAAAATGACAATAAATGCTGGTGACGAAAAAATGCTGGTGACGAAAAAATGCTGGTGACGAAAAATGGCGAAAAATGCTGGTGACGAAAAATGACGAAAAATGCTGGTGACAAAAAAATGCTGGTGACGAAAAATGACGAAAAATGCTGGTGACGAAAAAAATGCTGGTGACGAATAATGACGAAAAATGCTGGTGACGAAAAAATGCTGGTGACGAAAAATGACGAAAAATGCTGGTGACGAAAAAAATGCTGGTGACGAAAAAATGCTGGTGACGAAAAATGACGAAAAATGCTGGTGACGAAAAAATGCTGGTGACGAAAAATGACGAAAAAATGCTGGTGAGGAAAAATGACGAAAAATGCTGGTGACGAAAAATGGCGAAAAATGCTGGTGACGAAAAAATGCTGGTGACGAAAAAATGCTGGTGACGAAAAATGACGAAAAATGCTGGTGACGAAAAAAATGCTGGTGACGAAAAAATGCTGGTGACGAAAAAATGCTGGTGACGAAACATGACGAAAAATGCTGGTGACGAAGAAATAATGGTGACGAAAAATGACAAAAAAAGCTGGAGACGAAAAATGACGAAAAATGCTGGTGACAAAAAAAATGCTGGTGACGAAAAGATGCTGGTGACGAAAAATGACAAAAAATGCTGGTGACGAAAAAATGCTGGTGACGAAAAATGCTGGTGACGAAAAAATGCTGGTGAAGAAAAATGACAAAAAATGCTGGTGACGAAAAAATGCTGGTGACGAAAAATGGCGAAATATGCTGGTGACGAAAAATGACGAAAAATGCTGGTGACGAAAAAATGCTGGTGACGAAAAATGACGAAAAATGCTGGTGACGAAAAAAATGCTGGTGACGAAAAAATGCTAGTGACGAAAAATGACGAAAAATGCTGGTGACGAAAAAAAGGTGGTGACGAAAAATGACGAAAAAATGCTGGTGACGAAAAATGACGAAAAATGCTGGTGACGAAAAATGGCGAAAAATGCTGGTGACGAAAAAATGCTGGTGACGAAAAAATGCTGGTGACGAAAAATGACGAAAAATGCTGGTGACGAAAAAAATGCTGGTGACGAAAAAATGCTGGTGACGAAAAAATGCTGGTGACGAAACATGACGAAAAATGCTGGTGACGAAAAATGACGAAAAATGGCGAAAAATGCTGGTGACGAAAAAAATTCTGGTGACGAAAAAAATGCTGGTGACGAAAAAATGCTGGTGACGAAAAATGACGAAAAATGCTGGTGACGAAAAAATGCTGGTGACGAAAAATGACAAAAAATGCTGGTGACGAAAAAATGCTGGTGACGAAAAATGACGAAAAATGCTGGTGACGAAAAATGACGAAAAATGCTGGGGACGAAAAAATGCTGGTGACGAAAAAATGCTGGTGACGAAAAATGACGAAAAATGCTGGTGACGAAAAAAATGCTGGTGACGAAAAAATGCTGGTGACGAAAAATGACGAAAAATGCTGGTGACGAAAAAATGCTGGTGACGAAAAATGACGAAAAAATGCTGGTGAGGAAAAATGACGAAAAATGCTGGTGACGAAAAATGGCGAAAAATGCTGGTGACGAAAAAATGCTGGTGACGAAAAAATGCTGGTGACGAAAAATGACGAAAAATGCTGGTGACGAAAAAAATGCTGGTGACGAAAAAATGCTGGTGACGAAAAAATGCTGGTGACGAAACATGACGAAAAATGCTGGTGACGAAGAAATAATGGTGACGAAAAATGACAAAAAATGCTGGAGACGAAAAATGACGAAAAATGCTGGTGACAAAAAAAATGCTGGTGACGAAAAGATGCTGGTGACGAAAAATGACAAAAAATGCTGGTGACGAAAAAATGCTGGTGACGAAAAATGCTGGTGACGAAAAATGACAAAAAATGCTGGTGACGAAAAAATGCTGGTGACGAAAAAATGCTGGTGAAGAAAAATGACAAAAAATGCTGGTGACGAAAAAATGCTGGTGACGAAAAATGGCGAAATATGCTGGTGACGAAAAATGACGAAAAATGCTGGTGACGAAAAAATGCTGGTGACGAAAAATGACGAAAAATGCTGGTGACGAAAAAATGCTGGTGACGAAAAATGACGAAAAATGCTGGTGACGAAAAAATGCTGGTGACGAAAAATGACAAAAAATGCTGGTGACGAAAAAATGCTGGTGACGAAAAATGACAAAAAATGCTGGTGACGAAAAAAATGCTGGTGACGAAAAATGACGAAAAATGCTGGTGACGAAAAATGACAAAAAATGCTGGTGACGAAAAAATGCTGGTGACGAAAAATGACGAAAAATGCTGGTGACGAAAAATGACGAAAAATGCTGGGGACGAAAAAATGCTGGTGACGAAAAATGACAAAAAATGCTGGTGACGAAAAAATGCTGGTGACGAAAAATGATGAAAAATGCTGGTGACGAAAAAAATGCTGGTGACGAAAAATGCTGGTGACGAAAAATGACGAAAAATGCTGGTGACGAAAAAAATGCTGGTGACGAAACATGACGAAAAATGCTGGTGACGAAGAAATAATGGTGACGAAAAATGACAAAAAATGCTGGTGACGAAAAATGACGGAAAATGCTGGTGACGAAAAAAATGCTGGTGACGAAAAAATGCTGGTGAAGAAAAATGACAAAAAATGCTGGTGACGAAAAAATGCTGGTGACGAAAAATGACAATAAATGCTGGTGACGAAAAAATGCTGGTGACGAAAAATGGCGAAAAATGCTGGTGACGAAACATGACGAAAAATGCTGGTGACGAAAAATGACGAAAATGACGAAAAATGCTGGTGACGAAAAAAATGCTGGTGACGAAAAAATGCTGGTGACGAAAAAATGCTGGTGACGAAACATGACGAAAAATGCTGGTGACGAAGAAATGCTGGTGACGAAAAATGACAAAAAATGCTGGTGACGAAAAATGACGAAAAATGCTGGTGACGAAAAAAATGCTGGTGACAAAAAAATGCTGGTGAAGAAAAATGACAAAAAGTGCTGGTGACGAAAAAATGCTGGTGACGAAAAATGACAATAAATGCTGGTGACGAAAAAATGCTGGTGACGAAAAATGACGAAAAATGCTGGTGACGAAAAAATGCTGGTGACGAAAAATGACAATAAATGCTGGTGACGAAAAAATGCTGGTGACGAAAAATGGCGAAAAATGCTGGTGACGAAAAATGACGAAAAATGCTGGTGACAAAAAAATGCTGGTGACGAAAAATGACGAAAAATGCTGGTGACGAAAAAAATGCTGGTGACGAATAATGACGAAAAATGCTGGTGACGAAAAAATGCTGGTGACGAAAAATGACGAAAAATGCTGGTGACGAAAAAAATGCTGGTGACGAAAAAATGCTGGTGACGAAAAATGACGAAAAATGCTGGTGACGAAAAAATGCTGGTGACGAAAAATGACAAAAAAATGCTGGTGAGGAAAAATGACGAAAAATGCTGGTGACGAAAAATGGCGAAAAATGCTGGTGACGAAAAAATGCTGGTGACGAAAAAATGCTGGTGACGAAAAATGACGAAAAATGCTGGTGACGAAAAAAATGCTGGTGACGAAAAAATGCTGGTGACGAAAAAATGCTGGTGACGAAACATGACGAAAAATGCTGGTGACGAAGAAATAATGGTGACGAAAAATGACAAAAAATGCTGGAGACGAAAAATGACGAAAAATGCTGGTGACAAAAAAAATGCTGGTGACGAAAAGATGCTGGTGACGAAAAATGACAAAAAATGCTGGTGACGAAAAAATGCTGGTGACGAAAAATGCTGGTGACGAAAAAATGCTGGTGAAGAAAAATGACAAAAAATGCTGGTGACGAAAAATGCTGGTGACGAAAAATGGCGAAATATGCTGGTGACGAAAAATGACGAAAAATGCTGGTGACGAAAAAATGCTGGTGACGAAAAATGACGAAAAATGCTGGTGACGAAAAAAATGCTGGTGACGAAAAAATGCTGGTGACGAAAAATGACGAAAAATGCTGGTGACGAAAAAAATGCTGGTGACGAAAAAAATGCTGGTGACGAAAAAATGCTGGTGACGAAAAAATGCTGGTGACGAAACATGACGAAAAATGCTGGTGACGAAAAATGACGAAAAATGGCGAAAAATGCTGGTGACGAAAATAATTCTGGTGACGAAAAAAATGCTGGTGACGAAAAAATGCTGGTGACGAAAAATGACGAAAAATGCTGGTGACGAAAAAATGCTGGTGACGAAAAATGACAAAAAATGCTGGTGACGAAAAAATGCTGGTGACGAAAAATGACAAAAAATGCTGGTGACGAAAAAAATGCTGGTGACGAAAAATGACGAAAAATGCTGGTGACGAAAAATGACAAAAAATGCTGGTGACGAAAAAATGCTGGTGACGAAAAATGACGAAAAATGCTGGTGGCGAAAAATGACGAAAAATGCTGGGGACGAAAAAATGCTGGTGACGAAAAAATGCTGGTGACGAAAAATGACGAAAAATGCTGGTGACGAAAAATGACGAAAAATGCTGGTGACGAAAAAAATGCTGGTGACGAAAAAATGCTGGTGACGAAAAAATGCTGGTGACGAAACATGACGAAAAATGCTGGTGACGAAAAATGACGAAAAAATGCTGGTGACGAAAAATGACGAAAAATGCTGGTGACGAAAAAAATGCTGGTGACGAAAAAATGCTGGTTACGAAAAATGACAAAAAATGCTGGTGACGAAAAATGCTGGTGACGAAAAAATGCTGGTGACGAAAAATGACAATAAATGCTGGTGACGAAAAATGGCGAAAAATGCTGGTGACGAAAAATGACGAAAAATGCTGGTGACGAAAAAATGCTGGTGACGAAAAATGACGAAAAATGCTGGTGACGAAAAAATGCTGGTGACGAAAAATGACGAAAAATGCTGGTGAGGAAAAAAATGCTGGTGACGAAAAATGACGAAAAATGCTGGTGACGAAAAATGACGAAAAGTGCTGGTGAAAAAATGCTGGTGACGAAAAATGCTGGTGACGAAAAAATGCTGGTGACGAAAAATGACAAAAAATGCTGGTGACGAAAAAATGCTGGTGACGAAAAATGACAATAAATGCTGGTGACGAAAAATGGCGAAAAATGCTGGTGACGAAAAATGACGAAAAATGCTGGTGACGAAAAAATGCTGGTGACGAAAAATGACGAAAAATGCTGGAGACGAAAAAATGCTGGTGACGAAAAATGACGAAAAATGCTGGTGACAAAAAAATGCTGGTGACGAAAAATGACGAAAAAATGCTGGTGACGAAAAATGACGAAAAATGCTGGTGACGAAAAATGACGAAAAGTGCTGGTGAAAAAATGCTGGTGACGAAAAATGCTGGTGACGAAAAAATGCTGGTGACGAAAAATGACAAAAAATGCTGGTGACGAAAAAATGCTGGTGACGAAAAATGCTGGTGACGAAAAAATGCTGGTGACGAAAAATGAGGAAAAAATGCTGGTGACGAAAAATGAAAAAAAATACTGGTGACGAAAAAAATGCTGGTGACAAAAAAATGCTGGTGACGAAAAATGACGAAAAAATGCTGGTGACGAAAAATGACGAAAAATGCTGGTGACGAAAAAAATGCTGGTGACGAAAAAATGCTGGTGACGAAAAAATGCTGGTGACGAAAAAATGCTGGTGACGAAACATGACGAAAAATGCTGGTGACGAAAAATGACGAAAAAATGCTGGTTAGAGTTGATTGGTAGTACTTTGTAGTGTAACATTTTTTTTTCACCATTGTGTCACTACCGAAACGAAAGTTAAATCCGAAAAAAGCACTAAGTGTGGTGCCAAAATCGTCCCCCCAAAAACCTGTTAGGAGTACGTTTCAGGCAATTTAGAGTTGATTGGTAGTACTTTGTAGTGACATTTTTTTTGCTCCCTAACATTCATCGAGCTCTGGACTTAGTAAATTCATTTTTTCACCATTTACCGAAACGAAAGTTGGTCACTACCGAAACGAAAGTTAAATCCGAAAAAATTACTAAGTGTGGAGGCCAAAATCGTCCACCCCAAAACCTGTTAGGAGTATGTTTCAGGCAATTTAGAGTTGATTGGTAGTACTTTGTAGTGTAACATTTTTTGGTAGCACTTTACAATAATGACCCGTTATAAAGCATTTATAAACGTTTATAAGTAGTTTGTAGACTATTAACAAATCATTAACAACCTGTTTGTTGACATTTGTAAATGATTACTAAAACCTTTATAACTACGGTTACAAATCATATATAAAGTATTAGTAAGTAGTGAACTATTCATGAATAAGCCATTTATATACATTTGTAAAAGATTATTAAATCATTTGTAACGACCCATTCTAAAGCATCTATAAACGTTTATAAGCAGTTTGTAGACTATTAACAAATCATTAACAACCTGTTTATTGACATTTGTAAATGATTACTAAAACCTTTATAACTACGGTTACAAATCATCTATAAAGGTATTTTATGACTATTCGTGAATAAGACATGTATAATACATCTGTAAATGATTATTAAATCATTTGTAACTGATGTTACATAATATATACAAGCTATATGTAGCTTGTTCATGTTTAACATATGCTTTGTTAAACATTCCTAAAGTATCTATAAATCCTTAATACATGTTATTATGTGCCCTATAGTAAAGTGAAGACAGTTCATCATTTACAACTGTCTGTTAATGTGTTTGTTCATGTTTAACATGCTTTGTAAAACATTCCTAAAATATCTAAGACTATGCATTATTATAATCTACCAGGAAGGCTGTACTTGTCAGCCATCTGTTAGCTCAATGGGTTGAGACGCAGTATACATGATCCAGAGGCCATGAGTTCAAATCCCATTGATGTCTTTCCTATGATTCTTTCCTTTGCAGACTGGCTTCCAGAAGATCAACTGAAAACTACCAGGAAGGCTGTACTTGTCAGCCATCTGTTAGCTCAATGGGTTGAGACGCAGTATTCATGATCCAGAGGCCATGAGTTCAAATCCCATTGATGTCTTTCCTATGATTCTTTCCTTTGCAGACTGGCTTCCAGAAGATCAACTGAAAACTACCAGGAAGGCTATATTTGTCATCCAACTGTTAGCTCAATGGGTTGAGACGCAGTATACATGATCCAGAGGCCATGAGTTCAAATCCCATTGATGTCTTTCCTATGATTCTTTCCTTTGCAGACTGGCTTCAAGAAGATCAACTGAAAACTACCAGGAAGGCTGTACTTGTCAGCCATCTGTTAGCTCAATGGGTTGAGACGCAGTATTCATGATCCAGAGGCCATGAGTTCAAATCCCATTGATGTCTCTCCTATGATTCTTTCCTTTGCAGACTGGCTTCCAGAAGATCAACTGAAAACTACCAGGAAGGCTGTACTTGTCAGCCATCTGTTAGCTCAATGGGTTGAGATGCAGTATTCATGATCCAGAGGCCATGAGTTCAAATCCCATTGATGTCTTTCCTTTGCAGACTGGCTTCCAGAAGATCAACTGAAAACTACCAGGAAGGCTATATTTGTCATCCAACTGTTAGCTCAATGGGTTGAGACGCAGTATACATGATCCAGAGGCCATGAGTTCAAATCCCATTGATGTCTTTCCTTTGCAGACTGGCTTCCAGAAGATCAACTGAAAACTACCAGGAAGGCTGTACTTGTCAGCCATCAGCATAGCTCAACTGGTAGAGCGTCTGTCCAATGACTTGACTTGGCTTGAGTGGGTTCGATTCCCACTCGAGTCAAGTGTCCCCGGTATCTTGGGGCAACGGATAAATTGACTGATATCCTTAGTGATGCTTCCCTTTGCAGACTAACTTCTAGAAAACAAGTTAAAACCACCAGGAAACCTGTAACTCTCAGCCAACAGCATAGCTCGACTGGTAGAGCGTCTGTCCAATAACATGACTTGACTTGACTTGACTTGAGTGGGTTCGATTCCCACTCGAGTCAAGTGTCCCAGGTAACTTGGGGCAACGGATAAATTGACTGATATCCGTATAATAACTTAGGAGTAGGCGGAGTAGAGTAGTGAGTAAAGAGGGAATATAGTCGGGGAGTAGGGGGAGGAGTAGGAGTAGGTCCCAGAAGGGCCTTACTCCTCCCCCTACTCCTACTCCTCCCCCTACTCTGGGCCCTACTCCCCCCCCTATTCCTACTCCTCCCCCTACTCTGGGCCCTTCTGGGACCTCCCCCTACTCCCCGACTATATTCCCTCTTTACTCACTACTCTACTCCGCCTACTCTACACACCCTCTATCTATCTCAGTAACTGAGACCGAATTGGCCAGATTCGGTTTCAGCTACTAAGGTGGTGACTGGATTTGAACCAGGACACTCCTACAAGTTATTCTACGGATATCAGTCAATTTATCCGCTGCTCCAATTTACCGGGGACTTGACGTTAGTGGGAATCGAACCCAGGACCGCTCGGTCCTGGGTTGAACTGGATTTGAACCAGCACACTCCTACAAGTTATTCTACGGATATCAGTCAATTTATCCGTTGCCCCAAGTTACCGGGGACACTTGCCTCGAGTGGGAATCGAACCCACTCAAGCCAAGTCAAGTCATGTTATTGGACTGATGCTCTACCAGTTGAGCTATGCTGTTGGCTGAGAGTTACAGGTTTCCTGGTGGTTTTAACTTGTTTTTCTAGAAGTTATTCTGCAAAGGGAAGCATCACGAAGAATATCAGTCAATTTATCCGTTGCCCCAAGTTACCGGGGACACATGACTCGGAGTGGGAATCGAACCCACTCAAGGAAAGAATCATAGGAAAGACATCAATGGGATTTGACCTCTGGATCATGAATACTGCGTCTCAACCCATTGAGCTAACAGATGGCTGACAAGTACAGCCTTCCTGGTAGTTTTCAGTTGATCTTCTGTAAGCCAGTCTGCAAAGGAAAGAATCATAGGAAAGACATCAATGGGATTTGAACTCATGGCCTCTGGATCATGTATACTGCGTCTCAACCCATTGAGCTAACAGTTGGATGACAAATATAGCCTTCCTGGTAGTTTTCAGTTGATCTTCTGGAAGCCAGTCTGCAAAGGAAAGACATCAATGGGATTTGAACTCATGGCCTCTGGATCATGAATACTGCATCTCAACCCATTGAGCTAACAGATGGCTGACAAGTACAGCCTTCCAGGTAGTTGTCAGTTGATCTTCTGGAAGCCAGTCTGCAAAGGAAAGAATCATAGGAGAGACATCAATGGGATTTGAACTCATGGCCTCTGGATCATGAATACTGCGTCTCAACCCATTGAGCTAACAGATGGCTAACAAGTACAGCCTTCCTGGTAGTTTTCAGTTGATCTTCTGGAAGCCAGTCTGCAAAGGAAA
The DNA here is from genome assembly GCF_963454915.1 of Gymnoscopelus microlampas. NCBI lineage: Eukaryota > Metazoa > Chordata > Actinopteri > Myctophiformes > Myctophidae > Gymnoscopelus > Gymnoscopelus microlampas. Next base: position 11,611,817 of record NC_139944.1, read on the forward strand.
GAATCATAGGAAAGACATCAATGGGATTTGAACTCATGGCCTCTGGATCATGTATACTGCGTCTCAACCCATTGAGCTAACAGTTGGATGACAAATATAGCCTTCCTGGTAGTTTTCAGTTGATCTTCTGGAAGCCAGTCTGCAAAGGAAAGAATCATAGGAAAGACATCAATGGGATTTGAACTCATGGCCTCTGGATCATGAATACTGCGTCTCAACCCATTGAGCTAACAGATGGCTGACAAGTACAGCCTTCCTGGTAGTTTTCAGTTGATCTTCTGGAAGCCAGTCTGCAAAGGAAAGAATCATAGGAAAGACATCAATGGGATTTGAACTCATGGCCTCTGGATCATGTATACTGCGTCTCAACCCATTGAGCTAACAGTTGGATGACAAATATAGCCTTCCTGGTAGTTTTCAGTTGATCTTCTGGAAGCCAGTCTGCAAAGGAAAGAATCATAGGAAAGACATCAATGGGATTTGAACTCATGGCCTCTGGATCATGAATACTGCGTCTCAACCCATTGAGCTAACAGATGGCTGACAAGTACAGCCTTCCTGGTAGTTTTCAGTTGATCTTCTGGAAGCCAGTCTGCAAAGGAAAGAATCATAGGAAAGACATCAATGGGATTTGAACTCATGGCCTCTGGATCATGTATACTGCGTCTCAACCCATTGAGCTAACAGTTGGATGACAAATATAGCCTTCCTGGTAGTTTTCAGTTGATCTTCTGGAAGCCAGTCTGCAAAGGAAAGAATCATAGGAAAGACATCAATGGGATTTGAACTCATGGCCTCTGGATCATGAATACTGCGTCTCAACCCATTGAGCTAACAGATGGCTGACAAGTACAGCCTTCCTGGTAGTTTTCAGTTGATCTTCTGGAAGCCAGTCTGCAAAGGAAAGAATCATAGGAAAGACATCAATGGGATTTGAACTCATGGCCTCTGGATCATGTATACTGCGTCTCAACCCATTGAGCTAACAGTTGGATGACGAATATAGCCTTCCTGGTTGTTTTCAGTTGATCTTCTGGAAGCCAGTTTGCAAAGGAAAGAATCATAGGAATGACATCAGATTTAACTTTCGTTTCGGTATTGACCAACTTTCGTTTCGGTAAATGGTGAAAAAATGAATTTACTAAGTCCAGAGCTCGATGAATGTTAGGGAGCAAAAAAAATGTCACTACAAAGTACTACCAATCAACTCTAAATTGCCTGAAACGTACTCCTAACAGGTTTTTGGGGGGACGATTTTGGCACCACACTTAGTGCTTTTTTCGGATTTAACTTTCGTTTCGGTAAGACAAACTTTCGTTTCGGTAGTGACACAATGGTGAAAAAAAAATGTTACACTACAAAGTACTACCAATAAACTCTAAATTGCCTGAAACGTACTCCTAACAGGTTTTTGGGGGGACGATTTTGGCCTCCACACTTAGTGCTTTTTTCGGATTTAACTTTCATTTCGGTAAGACAAACTTTCGTTTCGGTAGTGACACAATGGTGAAAAAAAAATGTTACACTACAAAGTACTACCAATCAACTCTAACCAGCATTTTTTCGTCATTTTTCGTCACCAGCATTTTTTTCGTCACCAGCATTTTTCGTCATTTTTCGTCACCAGCATTTTTCGTCATGTTTCGTCACCAGCATTTTTTCGTCACCAGCATTTTTTTCGTCACCAGCATTTTTCGTCATTTTTCGTCACCAGCATCTTTCGCCATTTTTCGTCACCAGCATTTTTCGTCATTTTTCGTCACCAGCATTTTTTCGTCACCAGCATTTTTCGTCATTTTTCGTCACCAGCATTTTTTCGTCACCAGCATTTTTCGTCATTTTTCGTCACCAGCATTTTTTCGTCACCAGCATTTCTCGCCATTTTTCGTCACCAGCATTTTTTCGTCACCAGCATTTATTGTCATTTTTCGTCACCAGCATTTTTTCGTCACCAGCATTTTTTCGTCACCAGCATTTTTTGTCATTTTTCGTCACCAGCATTTTTTCGTCACCAGCATTTTTTTCGTCACCAGCATTTTTCGTCATTTTTCGTCACCAGCATTTTTTGTCATTTTTCGTCACCATTATTTTTTCGTCACCAGCATTTTTCGTCATGTTTCGTCACCAGCATTTTTTCGTCACCAGCATTTTTTCGTCACCAGCATTTTTTTCGTCACCAGCATTTTTCGTCATTTTTCGTCACCAGCATTTTTCGTCATTTTTCGTCACCAGCATTTTTTCGTCACCAGCATTTTTTCGTCACCAGCATTTTTCGTCATTTTTCGTCACCAGCATTTTTCGTCGTTTTTCGTCACCAGCATTTTTTCGTCATTTTTCGTCATCGGCATTTTTCGTCATTTTTCGTCACCAGCATTTTTTCGTCACCAGCATTTTTTTCGTCACCAGCATTTTTCGTCATTTTTCGTCACCAGCATTTTTTCGTCACCAGCATTTTTCGTCATTTTTCGTCACCAGCATTTTTCGTCGTTTTTCGTCACCAGCATTTTTTCGTCACCAGCATTTTTTTCGTCACCAGCATTTTTCGTCATCTTTCGTCACCAGCATTTTTTCGTCACCAGCATTTTTCGTCATTTTTCGTCACCAGCATTTTTCGACATTTTTCGTCACCAGCATTTTTTCATCACCAGCATTTATTGTCATTTTTCGTCACCAGCATTTTTTCGTCACCAGCATTTTTTGTCATTTTTCTTCACCAGCATTTTTTCGTCACCAGCATTTTTTTCGTCACCAGCATTTTTCGTCATTTTTCGTCACCAGCATTTTTTGTCATTTTTCGTCACCAGCATTTTTTGTCATTTTTCGTCACCAGCATTTTTTTCGTCACCAGCATTTTTCGTCATTTTTCGTCACCAGCATTTTTTCGTCACCAGCATTTTTCGTCATTTTTCGTCACCAGCATTTTTCGTCATTTTTCGTCACCAGCATTTTTTCTTCGCCAGCATTTTTTTGTCATTTTTCGTCACCAGCATTTTTCGTCACCAGAATTTTTTCGTCACCAGCATTTTTCGTCATTTTTCGTCACCAGCATTTTTTCGTCACCAGCATTTTTTTCGTCACCAGCATTTTTTTGTCATTTTTCGTCACCAGCATTTTTCGTCAGCATTATTTTTTGTCATTTTTCGTCACCAGCATTTTTTCGTCACCAGCATTTTTCGTCACCAGCATTTTTTGTCATTTTTCGTCACCAGCATTTTTCGTCACCAGCATTTTTTCGTCACCAGCATTTTTTTCGTCACCAGCATTTTTTCGTCACCAGCATTATTTCGTCACCAGCATTTTTTCGTCACCAGCATTTTTCGCCATTTTTCGTCACCAGCATTTTTTCGTCACCAGCATTTTTCGTCACCAGCATTTTTTCGTCATTTTTCGTCACCAGCATTTTTCGTCACCAGCATTTTTTGTCATTTTTCGTCACCAGCATTTTTTCGTCACCAGCATTTTTCGTCATTATTCGTCACCAACATTTTTCGTCATTTTTCGTCACCAGCATTTTTCGTCATTTTTCGTCACCAGCATTTTTTCGTCACCAGCATTTTTCGTCATTTTTCGTCACCAGCATTTTTCGTCATTTTTCGTCACCAGCATTTTTTCGTCACCAGCATTTTTTGTCATTTTTCGTCACCAGCATTTTTCGTCATTTTTCGTCACCAGCATTTTTCGTCATTTTTCGTCACCAGCATTTTTTCATCACCAGCATTTTTTCGTCACCAGCATTTTTCGTCATTTTTCGTCACCAGCATTTTTCGTCATTTTTCGTCACCAGCATTTTTTGTCATTTTTCGTCACCAGCATTTTTTCGTCATTTTTCGTCACCAGCATTTTTTCGTCACCAGCATTTTTCGTCACCAGCATTTTTTCGTCACCAGCATTTTTTTCGTCACCAGCATTTTTCGTCATTTTTCGTCACCAGCATTTTTTCGTCACCAGCATTTTTTGTCATTTTTCGTCACCAGCATTTTTTCGTCACCAGCATTTTTCGTCACCAGCATTTTTTCGTCACCAGCTTTTTTTTCGTCACCAGCATTTTTCGTCATTTTTCGTCACCAGCATTTTTTCGTCACCAGCATTTTTTTCGTCACCAGCATTTTTCGTCATTTTTCGTCACCAGCATTTTTTCGTCACCAGCATTTTTTGTCATTTTTCGTCACCAGCATTTTTTCGTCACCAGCATTTTTCGTCATTTTTCGTCACCAGCATTTTTTCGTCACCAGCATTTTTTTCGTCACCAGCATTTTTTCGTCACCAGCATTTTTCGTAACTTTTTCGTCACCAGCATTTTTCGTCACCAGCATTTTTTGACATTTTTTGTCATTTTTCGTCACCAGCATTTTTCGTCATTTTTCGTCACCAGCATTTTTCGTCACCAGCATTTTTTCGTCACCAGCATTTAAATTGCCTGAAACGTACTCCTAACAGGTTTTTGGGGGAACATTTTTTTTTTCGTTTCGGTAGTGTCACTACCGAAACGGGAAAAAAAAAAATTTCGTCACCAGCATTTTTTCGTCACCAGCATTTTTCGTCACCAGCATTTTTTCGTCATTTTTCGTCACCAGCATTTTTCGTCACCAGCATTTTTTGTCATTTTTCGTCACCAGCATTTTTTCGTCACCAGCATTTTTCGTCATTATTCGTCACCAACATTTTTCGTCACCAGCATTTTTTGTCATTTTTCGTCACCAGCATTTTTCGTCATTTTTCGTCACCAGCATTTTTCGTCATTTTTCGTCACCAGCATTTTTTCGTCACCAGCATTTTTTCGTCACCAGCATTTTTCGTCATTTTTCGTCACCAGCATTTTTCGTCATTTTTCGTCACCAGCATTTTTCGTCATTTTTCGTCACCAGCATTTTTTCGTCATTTTTCGTCACCAGCATTTTTTCGTCACCAGCATTTTTCGTCACCAGCATTTTTTCGTCACCAGCATTTTTTTCGTCACCAGCATTTTTCGTCATTTTTCGTCACCAGCATTTTTTCGTCACCAGCATTTTTTGTCATTTTTCGTCACCAGCATTTTTTCGTCACCAGCATTTTTCGTCACCAGCATTTTTTCGTCACCAGCTTTTTTTTCGTCACCAGCATTTTTCGTCATTTTTCGTCACCAGCATTTTTTCGTCACCAGCATTTTTTTCGTCACCAGCATTTTTCGTCATTTTTCGTCACCAGCATTTTTTGTCATTTTTCGTCACCATTATTTTTTCGTCACCAGCATTTTTCGTCATGTTTCGTCACCAGCATTTTTTCGTCACCAGCATTTTTTCGTCACCAGCATTTTTTTCGTCACCAGCATTTTTCGTCATTTTTCGTCACCAGCATTTTTCGTCATTTTTCGTCACCAGCATTTTTCGTCGTTTTTCGTCACCAGCATTTTTTCGTCATTTTTCGTCATCGGCATTTTTCGTCATTTTTCGTCACCAGCATTTTTTCGTCACCAGCATTTTTTTCGTCACCAGCATTTTTCGTCATTTTTCGTCACCAGCATTTTTTCGTCACCAGCATTTTTCGTCATTTTTCGTCACCAGCATTTTTCGTCGTTTTTCGTCACCAGCATTTTTTCGTCACCAGCATTTTTTTCGTCACCAGCATTTTTCGTCATCTTTCGTCACCAGCATTTTTTCGTCACCAGCATTTTTCGTCATTTTTCGTCACCATTATTTTTCGACACCAGCATTTTTTCGTCACCAGCTTTTTTTTCGTCACCAGCATTTTTCGTCATTTTTCGTCACCAGCATTTTTTCGTCACCAGCATTTTTTTCGTCACCAGCATTTTTCGTCATTTTTCGTCACCAGCATTTTTTCGTCACCAGCATTTTTTGTCATTTTTCGTCACCAGCATTTTTTCGTCACCAGCATTTTTCGTCACCAGCATTTTTTCGTCACCAGCATTTTTTTCGTCACCAGCATTTTTTCGTCACCAGCATTTTTCGTAACTTTTTCGTCACCAGCATTTTTCGTCACCAGCATTTTTTGACATTTTTTGTCATTTTTCGTCACCAGCATTTTTCGTCATTTTTCGTCACCAGCATTTTTCGTCACCAGCATTTTTTCGTCACCAGCATTTAAATTGCCTGAAACGTACTCCTAACAGGTTTTTGGGGGAACATTTTTTTTTTCGTTTCGGTAGTGTCACTACCGAAACGGGAAAAAAAATTCACAAAAAAGTCACTACCAATCAACTTTAAATTGCCTGAAACGTACTCCTAACAGGTTTTTGGGGGAACATTTTTTTTTTCGTTTCGGTAGTGTCACTACCGAAACGGAAAAAAAAAATCACAAAAAAGTCACTACCAATCAACTTTAAATTGCCTGAAACGTACTCCTAACAGGTTTTTGGGGGAACAATCTTTTTTTCGTTTCGGTAGTGTCACTACCGAAACGGAAAAAAGAAATCACAAAAAAGTCACTACCAATCAACTTTAAATTGCCTGAAACGTACTCCTAACAGGTTTTTGAATCAGGCATAAATCCAACGTACTCCTAACAGGTTTTTGGGGGAACAATTTCTTTTTCGTTTCGGTAGTGTCACTACCGAAACGGAAAAAAAAATCACAAAAAAGTCACTACCAATCAACTTTAAATTGCCTGAAACGTACTCCTAACAGGTTTTTGGGGGAACAATTCTTTTTTCGTTTCGGTAGTGTCACTACCGAAACGAAAAAAAAAGCTTAGCTATGTATAAAGTAAGTTTGAATCAGGCATAAATCCATTTAAATAAAATGAATTTCACTGGTGGAAAAAGTACTCAAATGTTTGACTTAAGTCAATACTGCAATGTAGAAGTTTACTTGAGTAAAAATGCAAAAGTATTGGTATCAAAATTTGCTTAAAGCACCAAAAGTTAAAGTACTAAAATGTTTGAAAATAGCAGATCTAAAAGCTCACAACGCGTCGCATCGGCACTCCCCTCTAACCTAGTGTTACTAGCATAACATTACTGCATATGGAAAGGACCCCATCATTGCATGTAAAAAAAACCTGAACAGACTGTAGGTCTGAACAAGTGTCTCAGGACATGGTGATGGAAGGTGCAGTGCGAGGCTTCATAGCTGAATGGAGAGAGAATCCACCTGGAGAGTTCATCGGAGTGTGTCATCGTGTCTATGAGCAAGGCATTGGACCCCTAACTGTGGTAAACCATCAGCTGGGTAAAGCTGGAAACTGAGTCTACGCCACAGGATCAAATAGGTCAAATTATTATTATTAGGGTGATGTAATGGTATTTTTTATTCCCCTAAATGCACAGGACAGCAGTTTGTCTGGTTTCCTCCTCTCTGTAAATTAAAGACACACACACACACACACACACACACACACACACACACACACACACACACACACACACACACACACACACACACACACACACACACACACACACACACACACACACACACACCCACACACGTCACACACGATATGTTGGGTTCTTGTAGATCGCTTATTTCTGCTACTTTTGACACTGAGTTTTAACTGACCATGATACTGACCATGTTACTGACATATGTCATTGAGTGAGTGAAAGTGTGAGGAGGGATATACACTTTTATGAGTATGAATTTATCTTGATTTTGTTCACCTGTGTGATACTCATAGCTGCACGTTATTATATGGGCATACCTAACAATAGATGCCCAAAACAAATTAAACTCATTTTTGTGTATTTTCATATCAAAAGTCCCTAAAAAAAACAATCTTAATTACTCAATCTTAAAAACGTGCTCCTTGTCAGAATCTAGTTGTATAAAAATATCAGAAAATGTCATTGCACCGGACCTTTAAGATTCAAACCCCCAATCATCAGATTTGTGAAGCATCTCCACCTTCTCTTGTGCAGCCAGGCCTTTCACATCGATGAGATGTTTAAGGGCATATTTGAGGTTGAAGGGAGAGGTCAAAAGATGGTTTGTGTGGATCGGCAGATTCGTCACTCCGCTAAATAATTCAAGATGTAAACTCCCGACAATGGCGTTGAGTGATGCTAGCGGCGGCGATGATATTTTGACTGCAATTGATGTTCTGTTTCTGTAATCAAACTGGGGAGGTTGTGGCTTCATGTGGTGTTGCTTTTACACTATGGAAACATCCAACGTAGTATGACAGCATATACTTTCTTTTACAACATAATATAGTCTTGACTTACTTGACTTAAGTGTCCTCCATTTCACTCGGTTCTTAGCGGTTCTTTCAAGATCTCCCCAGTTGAGCCCAGCCCACTCTCTGTAATATAGTATTAGTTGTTAATTCTTCATTTTTTGATGCAAATGATTTGCTCATTTGTTCTTTTTGAAATGTGTACACTTCCAGGCCACTGTAAATTAACCATCTGAAACTCAGAAAATCAAAGGACTTAAAATAGAACAAAGCCTAACTGTGGAATGATGTGGTGAACATCATTTCAAAGTTTCCAAGTTGCTTTATTATGCTTTAGTGCAATTAGTTTGGCTTCATAAAACAAAACAAAGCATTACTGTACCAGACATTTTATCAAATATAACAACTTTATCGAAGAATCAATTACACCGAACGTGACAAGTCAGATATGAATGAAATCCCTGTTTTATGAGATGCAAACCAACACACTGGCAGAGGATTCTGTCAATAGTTGTCCCTCACAGCCTGTGCCCTGTGCCTGAGCTGTCAATCACACTATCTCTCACCATAGTCACCCATTTAAAAGCATTTCCTAGGGTGATTGTGATTGACAGGCGTGTTTCTATGCAGGGGCGAGGTCTCAAAGAGTCAAGCTGGGGTGCATTATAGAGGCGAGATACATAATAAGAACTACAGCGCAGGAAAAGGCCCGACCCCTGGGTATGGTTTCCCTCTTTGGCACAAAGCAGTCATTCAAACAAGATGCAGATAGAATGGCTACCTCTTGCTGAGTTGAGAATCGAAATGTGAAAAGATCAGCGAGCTGGACAAGAAATAACTGGAATCTTATCGGATCTTAACACTACATCCACCGTGAAAACCTGCGGCACGCCACAAGTGACTTGTCTTGGTTTTAAAATGTCAGCTGGTTGACATTCTATTTGCCCGCCAGACTCAGTTGTTGGAGCATTTATCAGTTAACTGTTTTGTTTCCTAATTTCTTCTTATTTTGTTCATCTGCTTTCCATCTGTTTTAACTTTCTCTTTTGAAACTCTCCTCTCTGAAAACAGTACATACCTCCTAAGTTTCAAACACATTTCAAAAAGTGTAAAATAAAAGCTGGAAAGGGGGGGGGGGGGTCTGTGATCCTGCCCTGTAATTCCTCGACACATTTCTAGAACCCTGTGCTTGAGTGTAAGCCCAAAATCAACAACAGATAAGCCTTTTTCTGTGTGCTGGCTCTTTCATCTGGGTGCCCCGCACCCCCACCCAAGCAAACACACAGAGAGAGAGAGAGAGAGAGAGAGAGAGAGAGAGGAGGGGAGGGATCTTAAGCTTCCTGTTCTGGACCCCTCTGGATTGTGGGGCTCTCTGAGACCCCAGAGGAGGTATACTATACTGGGGAGTCAGGGGGATGGGAGGTAGAGAGAGAGGAGGCTCCTCTACCAGCAGAATTCCCACTAATTCAATGGTTCTCCACTGGTTTTGCTGAAGTATGAAGGGAGGACACAATATAACGTCGGGTGGAAACCTCATATATCCAGAACTGTTACTTTTCAGGATTCAAATTCAAAAATAGCAAAAGTAGCAGATCGAGTAGCTCAAAACATGTCGCTTTACGCCATTTTCGAGCTTGTAGATCTGTTACTTTTGATGCTTTTGTGTGACACTGTAGTGTGATTGTTGTTTATTGTTTATTTTAGATCCCCATTAGTGACTGCCTCAGCAGTGACTATTCTTCCTGGGGTCAAACAGTACAATAAAAAAGAATTACAGTGCAATTAAAAATGTATAATTGATAAGGACAAATAAATAATGTTCCATTATTGAGCCATCGGCTACATTCCTCAGTGATCCTTTCTGCACATCGTATGACCCCTGTTCTGTTGGTTACGGTGACAAGACATGATGTCCCAGTTTCAAGCTGGGTGTCCCCGAGTCCCAACAAACGAATGCTAAAAAGTCCCGGTTTTCAACATTCACTATACAAACTATCCCGGTTTTCACCACAGTTAAAATAACACTTGTTCTGAGAGATGTGCTAACCCTAACCCTAAGTGCTAAAATAGTCGACGACCATCCTGATGAAAACACCAGGTGAAGATAAAAAAAATAAAAAGTCAAAGAAACGATCAGAAGTAGCAGAAATAGCAGATGCATTGTGAGGCGTTGTTAGCTTTTAGATCAGCTATTTTGGTGATCACAGTGGTGTCACACGGATTAAAGTGATAAGGGTCTCAGTTTGGGTTTTTGAAAAGATGGTCATCCTACTTTTGATCCCTGAGCAACTTGTTGAGAAGCATACACCAGACTTTCGTACAGACATACAGACTAACTTTCGTTTCGGTAGTGACAAACTTTCGTTTCGGTAGTGACACAATGGTGAAAAAAAAATGTACTAAGTCCAGAGCTCGATGAAAGTTAGGGACCAAAAAAAGTCACTACAAAGTACTACCAATCAACTCTAAATTGCCTGACACGTACTCCTAACAGGTTTTTGGGGGGACGATTTTGGCCTCCACACTTAATGATTTTTTCGGATTTAACTTTCGTTTCGGTAGTGACAAACTTTCGTTTCGGTAGTGACACAATGGTGATTTTTTTTTTACTAAGTCCAGAGCTCGATGAATGTTAGGGACCAAAAAAAGTCACTACAAAGTTCTACAGATCACAGGTTTCTGTTGTGGCTGTTTTTCAGAATTTACTACAGACTAATACTACAATAACTTCAACAACAATAATAAACCAGAAACAACAAATGAAGATATACAAGCTTATAGCCTTGTAGATCTGCTATTTTTGACGAATGTTTCCACCCAGAATAAAAAGTTAAGTATAAAGTTATTTTCAACTTGTGTTTTTCAGTAACAGGAGTCTCCTAGTCTCTCCAGTCATATTCCGGCGGACACAGTAGTCTTCAAGGCAAGAGTCAAAGTCAGAATGCAACATATACCTTATAGACGCCGGTAGGGAAGGGGCAACTATTATTCGCTTATAGATTCCAAGGACTTGGAATCAATACTCGATTAATGTTAGAACATTAGCCTAACAACACACTTCCCTAAAGGCAAGGCTCCTTTCGGTCATCTCTGTGCTTTCAGAGCTCGCTCTATCGGGACGGACATGGGTCCTTCAAGACATAGGAGCTCTGACTGGAAGGGTATAACTATTCTTTACGCTGCGAGGCTCTGTCTTCTGATATGACATTCTATAAAAAGTACACATGTGACATCATTATATGGGAGCGCCAATGGAGGGGGAAGGCTGCTTCCGTACACACTCCTCAGCGTGGCAGCGTTTTTCCTTTTTAGTATTTTTAAGCCTTTTCTTTTTTTCCTACACCGTCGGGTGTCTAAGGAGTTATGACAGACAAGCACTTCTGGACATCAAAATGTTCAAAGAATAGCAGATGTACAAGCTCACAGTGCGGCACGATAAACATATCTACTTATATAATTGAGGAGTGACTTCCGCCCTGCCACTGACGCTATACCCGCAGCTCTGTTGTCGAGTAAACACAACACCGACACACCACATCTCGCCACCACAGTAGCCACGGCGTGCACGCTGAATTTACGGGTGGCGTAGGGCACGTCTCATTGCTCACTACATATTTTCCACCTCGCAACATGATTAATTCTACTCACCACATTTCGACCCGAACAGAAGGGGAGACAGGGGAAACAGTTCCGCACCGTTTACCGTGAGCACATTCAGTCCGGGATGCCAGGTTCACGGGACCGAAACAAGCGATCTGCTCGCAAAATGTCCCTCCAAACCACACATTTTACCCATTCCTCCTCCCTCTAACTCGCGCACACAGCGCTTACAACACGGCGACCAGGCAACACCATTACACCTCCCACAACCTGCTGTTCCTCACCACACGCCAGTGCCCACCGTTGCCACCGTCCATTCCTCCTCACTCTAACTCCCGCACACAGCGCTTACAACACGCCGACCAGGCAACAGCGACGGATGCACATTCTTTTGCCTCTATTTCATGCCTCTTCACAAGTTCACATTCATGCCATAACATGTTTACAAACCACAGCACACTGCTCTTTAACACACTGCCACTACAAATGTTTCACATGCTATCACGCCTTCACATACCAACAATGTAATGTCATCTCATGCCAAGGCAGTACATCATTCAATACAACTTCTTCACACACAAAACTATAAGGAGCCGTTGCGCACCACAACTGCCACCATGTCTCCATCTAACTGAATCACAACAACGCCATACACACCCATCTCCTCACACGTTGTCTGTGGCCCCACTTACTGCACGTGTGTTTCTAAGCACACGCCGACACTTCTTCCTTCACTCTAGCACTCAGTTCCATTCCTCTCTTCCCACTCTCTATGTTCTAATTTATCTCTTCACTCTTTGCCTCACTGGCTGTTATGTTGTCTGGACCCATTACTTTCAAGACATTGTTTTCTTCTGACCTCTTTTACGTTGTCAATCCTATTGTGCCTTTTGCTGCTTCTCGCTGGCCACAGCACTTTGCACAGCATGTCTATGAGGAACGCTGCTGTATTGTACACACCATTATTACATTTTCATTTGCCCTCACAAGGTGTCACACCACACTTACACTGCCTCACAATGTTCCCTACTTCACAGTTTACCTACAACCACCCCACTCCTGCTTGGGACCGTCACATTGTCTGGCAGTCATGAAAAGGAAAAGGCCTGCATTGGCTAGACGACGCAAGCGGCCACGCTTGCCACACACATCAGGTAATGCAGTACTTCCATTTCACCACCTTCTCTGTACGTCTCTTTCACTATGCAGTCCCCTCCATTGCATGTCCTTAGCTCTTCCCTTGCGCATAGCATTACACATCATGCCATAGCCACTATGCATACATATGTGTGTGTGTGTGTCACCACACATGCAGTCAATCCTATTCAACACCTATTAACATGCATACCTCACTTCTCAGCTGACAAGCACGACATCACTCCACCAGCCCTACCTCCCACACCTTCACCGCAGCAGCCTGACAGCCAAGGTAATGACTTCTGTTGTCCTCATCCCTTCCATGCAGTCTTTCCACTCTACACTATTTCCCACCTATAATCTCTCATCACCAACATATGCTCTGCCCAGCACAACAACACACCACCACTTCTTTTGTCTCACTGATTCACATACAGTATATCGCATTACTGCTCATTACTGGCGCACACTTTCCCATCATGACTACACTCACCTTCTCGCACATTCTATGTCCACCCAAAGCACGCCACGTCTCCCACCTGCACTTAATCCTTTTCATCCAATGTCTACCTCATATACTGTACATGCCACATCACTTCTCAGATGCCGGTCATGATGCCACACCACAACGCCAGCTTCACACCCCTTCATAGCAGCTGCCTGACAGCCAAGGTGGACTTTACTGCATTCCCAAACTTCCAGCCATTCTCTTCGCAAAAGCATATGTACAACCTTTTCCCTCACATCACCAACATGCACACAGAGGAACACTGCCAGTCTGTGTGTCTGTCTATGTGCGTGGCCCTTTATCGTCTGCAACACGCAGCCGTCCTTGCAATAATCACATCCACATGCCATTACTGCTCATTCCACTACCTCATCTCTAACTATCTTCACTTCCCAGCTCAACTCCTCGCAAAGGACACACACCCGCACGACCAGCAACAGCCGCCAGACACATGGACACGCACATTCACCCAGCCCCATGCCACAGGTGATGACTCATGCTATTACATTGACCCTCCAACACATTCTCTTCACTTCAGGGACATCTTTATTGCACATCCTCACCACATCACCCTCACCTACTTCTCTTCCACAGTACACCTACCGTGTCAAAAATACATTGCTCATTGATGCCTTTACTTGCCTTTCCAATGCAACAAATATATCCACCTCAACTGTCTTCCATTATTAGGTGCAGACCATCAACCCAATCGCCTCAGCACACACCTGCCTACTGGCACAGAACAACAACACCATCAACACAGTCACCACACACCGGAGCACGCTGCACACACAGCAGGCCCTTCCTTGCAGCTGCCTCACAAGCAAGGTACTGCCTAATGCAATTCTCATTATGTCCACTCATGCATTCCACGGTCATCCATGTACTACCTACTCTTTCACATCACCACCATGCACACACAACTACAGCCTGTGTGTCTGTGTGTGCGCGTGTGTGTGTGTGTGTGTGTGTGTGTGTGTGTGTGTGTGTGTGTGTCTGTGTCTCTCTGTCACACAGAGTGTCTGTGTTTCACTCTATTGTCTGCACGACACAGACGTTCTTGCGCACATCTGTTGTCCTCAGGTGGACGTCCTCTGCTGTTGCATTGGCCTTCACATCACACCCCTCGCCACACTCTTTGCCCTCATTGCCTTTCACCTTCACATTGCTTCACCTCCACAAACAGCACCACACACTATATACACCGCAACATACATGTGTGTGCAATTCTTTCAGTCTCCACCCCACATTCCTATGTACATCTTCACACTGAACACTAGCTACCTACTACACCAGCCCCCAATATCTATCACTTACATCACACAGACTGCCTTACTGCCAATTCACGCACCTCTCATCCACACTGCATAATTGCTCCTCACACTACTTCATAGCCAACTGTCTTCACTTCTCAGCTCAACTCCTCGCAAAGAACACACGCTGCCAGCAGCACCAACCGCAGCCCAACACACCGAGACGCTCCTTGAGACTTTTGTGCCAGGCTGCAGCCACAGCACAACCTTCCTTGCAGCTGTCTCCCAAACAAGGTAATGACTTATGCTCTTCTCCACTCTTGCACACATTCTCTCCACTGCACTGTCATACACCCTATACTCACACACCACATAAATGCTCACAGTCTGGGTATGTGTCTCCCTGTGCATTGCGTGCGTGTGCATGTTCTGTCTGCAACACACAGCCCTCTTTGCCCTTATCTCTGCTCCTCAGTTGCCCCTCCTCTGCACTTCCATACACTTCACATTCCACATGACGGCAGCGTCATTTCACACATGCCCTATAACTAATACACTGCTTCCCCCTCCACAAACAGCACACCACACTACATACACACCAACATGCAACGCCTGCATGTACTACTCTCTCCACCCACACCCCTATCTACATTTGCCTGCCCAGCTGCACATACCACCAACACCACAGCACATCATTTCTCCCATCCCTCCCAAACACACTGCACATTATTTCTCACATCTATCCCAAAGACAGCATTACCGTTCATGACCACACCTCACATGCATATAGCAGTACTGTGTTTTTTTTCCCCCTCACATCCAACTATCTTTACTTCTCAGCTCGACTCCTCGCAAAGAAGACACACAGGCGGGAACAGCAAAGCCAGGCACAGAGACGTAGACGCTCATTGCGACAAGCTGCGGCCACTGGTTATGCATGCATTCACATTCATCGTCAAACACTATGCATCCACTACACTGACATGCAAATTCACAACCTCACCACTAAAAAAAACACCACTCTCATTCTCCTCCATACAACACATGGCCCCTTCATGCCTTCATTTCACATTCCACTTATTCATCTAACTCCACTGTCTTTCCTTCTCAGCTGCACACCAGGAACACACACGCCAGACACCGGCCCAGGCCACTGACATGGAAGCACAACACAGCCAACAAAGGCCACACCGACCACGCAACTCAACTACCCGCAAACAGCCACAAAGACAACAACCCCATGCAGCCTCATCTCAAACCTGCAACTAAGACTTTGCACTTTCTCAATGGCAACCTACAAATCCCTGAACTCACACGCACAACTTTTCAAAATATCCATTCCTATGCAAGGCCCAATAGCAAACAAAAAAGCACACAACCCCGCAAGCTATTCCGCCCTACGTACACACAACACTCACTCACACGATCAGGTGGCAATAAGGTGAGTCTGCAATGAGCCAATATTCACAATGCCTCTTTGCAAACAACAGAATCCCACGATCCACCTCCCTTAAAGGAGCATACATCCCATCTTAATGCCCACTCTGTGCTACAGCGACACAAAGACAGACACACGTAGGCACCAGCGAACGCAAAGCCCCGCGCAGCGGCTGGGGTCGAGGGGGGCGTAGCCCCCCGAGACTCTAGTAAATGGATGAAGTGGTTAAAATGTTTATGACGCTACCTTAACTACTTTAGCTGGGAACCCCCTGAAATCCCCCCAAGGACCCCTGGGGGTCCCCGGACCCCACTTTGAGACAGGCTAAGAGCTTGTAGCTGCGTTAGCATTTGGAACCGTATCCATCACACTGTCAGAGCTGGTGTGTGGACTTCACGTCTGATAAACCATTACAATACCAGTGGTCCTCAAACTTTTACATTTCAAGGACCACCATAACGGGTCCATTTGGTTCCATTTGTACACTAAGGAGTTACAGACCTGTAATGGTTCATTTGGTCATCAACAATTATAATGATAATGAAGGATCCCAACCCTACACAATTAACATAAAGAATAAAACAAACCATGTAAGGGTAAATACAACATTATGAACATAAAGACAAAATAAACCACATAAGGGGAAATACAACACTATGAACAAAGAATTAAACAAACCATGTAAGGGTAAATACAACACAATGAACATAAAGAACAAAACATAAAACAATAAAGGGTAAATACAACACTATGAACATAAATAAAACAGACCATATCAAATGGTAAATACAACACTATGAGTAGGGCACTGCAGGGAATTGAACCCCATCCCGGTAAACCAGGAGAACCACACCAGAGCCTTTGTTTTTATGTTGTTATTTACAAATCACATGGTAACATTCACTCATTTACATTTCAACAGTAAAGTCACTTCACAATTTTCAATGTAGATATTCATCTATACTCTTTGTCCAGAGTGACTCACAATAAACAAGGTAAACACATACATAGAATGCGGAGACAGTGTAGTGTCTCAGTAAACTAGGATCACAGGTAAACCAAGAACCTAGCATCAGTCTAAACGGTATAATAAATTAATAATCTGTACATAGAAACTATAGGATGCCAGGTCAACAAATGAACCCAGCATCTGAGGTATTTTTTACTTTACTGGAGTATTTCCAATTTTCAGTACTTTTACTTATACTCCACCACACCTCAGAGGCAAAGATTGTACTTTTACTCCACTACAATTATTTGAAACCTTTAGTTACTTTGTAGATTTTGATTATTACTACAAAACATACAAACATTAACCCTATTTAAACTTTGGCCATTTGAAAATAGCAGATCTACAAGCTCAAAATGCATCTAAGTGCTACAGGATGAGGTGGAGTCTGAAGATGAGTCTCTTCACATTACAACAATGATGAGCTACGCTGTTGGTCACAGAATTCCTGAAGCAGCACAGCTGTACAGTTACAGATAATGAGCCTATTGAGATCAGATACGGTAATGTTTAGTGATATAGCGCCTTTATAAAAAAAGAAAGAAGAAAGCAATAAATAAAGTAAGTAAATACAATTAAAAAAACATCGCATTCAAATACAGTAAATGGAAGTTAAAACAAAACATACATTTCAACTGAAATATTTTTTGTGCAAATATTACATAATTTCCAATGATATTATCCATCAAAGACTAATGCTATTATGTAATTTTGACAAACCTATGAAGTCATGACGACCAAGAAGAAAACAGGAAAACAATAACCCAAAATACATGTCAATAGTTAACATTACAACAATAAAAAAAAAGGAGAAAAACTAAAACAAAATACAGATAAGATACAATAAACTAACAGATATTCAAATTAATATTTGCACAAAAAAAAACTCTTGCTGACCTCCCTCATCTATCCCGTCACAGTTCATCCATTTACCAATTTAGTTTATCCACTTAACAAGGCTGCCATGTTAAAGGACAAGTCCGGACTAGAATAACAGCCTTTTTTCCTACTTTTATTGATCCCAAATGACTGGCCATGGAAAATTCATTCATTCAATTCAACAGGCCATAAATAGGTAGCCATGTTTTCACTCCACACAAACTTTAAGGAAAACTCCTTAGACAGAGACTAACAAAATATATTTGCATTTTATTTGTTCATGCTCATAAAGTGCTCCAAGAGCTAAGTGAAAAGTGCAGCAGCAAACTTTTGGGTCAAAGGACCATTGTCAGTGCCTCGCCTACTGACCGCCGTGAATAATTAAGCTTTACCCGCAAATGACAACACATAAATCCACATCACATACAGCGCCTATGGTCATATGTGATGTGGACTGACGTGATGAAGACTTACCTGCACATGACTGAAGTGACGTGAAATGATAAGACGAGACGCAAATCAAATTACGCAAAATTAAACGAGACATAAGTCCACATCACATACTACACTAGACATACACTATGGTCATATGTGATGTGGACTGACGTAATGAAGCTTTAACCGCAAATGATTAGATCTGATGATATAGCACTGACGATGGTTCTATGACCTAAATGTTTGCTGCTGCACTTTTCACTTTGATCCCTTGGAGCATTTTATGATCATGAAACGAATAAAATAAAAATAGCTTTTCTTTGTCTCCGTCTAAGGAGTTTGTGGAGGGAGTCTTTTTTTCTGCCAGTCTTTTTCCTTTTAGTTTCCTACAATAAAAAAAAAGAAAGAAATGTACAGAAATAAAACGTTATTTTTCAAAGGAACCTCATATATTTAAGGAAACACATGGAACCAAATGGACCCTTGTCCACTGTTTCCCAAGTAATGGGTCGTGGACACATTTTCTTGGGTCATGAGTAAATAACCCCCCCCCCCCCCAACCTGTTAATTAAGTATTCAATCAAAGCTTCCAGCAGGTGATTGGCCTGTGGATTACGGTTCATTGAACATTGTAATGTATTAAATACATTTGAAAATGACATTGGTTTGTTCTGAATGGAGCAGATATGACATATTGGAATATTGTTGATGTCCAAAAAACATTATAAAAAGTGAAAATAGCCAGATAGAAGATCAATGTCAGAAAATAAAGAAAAACATTGAATGCTAAATAAGAAATTCCATAAAGAAAAGAAAATAATGAAAATCTACAAGAGTGAAGATCTACAAGCTCAAACTAATTTCATAAAGTAAATTAAAAAAAGAAAAGCAATTCCATAAAGTAGGGGAATCATTTGTTTAACATACAACTTACATTTAGTTGAAATTTAAACCAGTGGTTCTCCTTCTAAATATTTGGCAAAAACATTAAGATTTAATATAAAAAAGTTATACTAAATAAATCATTTATACTAAGTTAGTACCAATGGATTGATTGGTCTTTAAAGCATGCTCTGAAAAGGCCCACCCATCTGTCCACTTAACACGGCTGCCATGTTAAGTGGTCAGATCCAGAATAAGGTTGAGAACCACTGATTTACACATTTCAAACATCTACAACTACAGCAGATGAAAACATATGGATTAACACTCTGTAATTGAACATTTAATTAAAGATCTACAACTACGGCAGATGAAAACCTAACCCTATGGATTAAGTACATGAGCGACATGTAATTAAGTTTCACAATTAAGATTGACATTTTTAGAGGAACTTTATTTTATTTAACACTTTTTTAAAGCTCTGTGGACACTGTTTTAATAAAAACCTGATAATGCTTTTAATCGGGTAAACGACATATAGATCATATTTGTTATCAAAAAACAAAAATGTCCACAAAACTTACAAGTGTGAAATAAAATCTTGACTCCTCCAACCAATTTTATATTTTTGAAAATTGTAATAATGTAATCATTTACAGACCATAAATGGGTAGCCATGTTAACATCTTTATAAAAAAAAAAAACGGTTGAAGAAAATACTCACTCCACAAAAACCTTATGGAAAACTCCTTAGACAAAAACTAAGTAAATATATTAGTGTTTTAATTTTTCATGCTCATAAAGAGCTCCAAATGCTAAAAGTGAAAAGTGCAGCAGCAAACGTTTGGGTCAAAGGACCATCGTCAGTGCCTCGCCTATTGACCGGCATGAATAATGAAGCTTTACCCACAAATGACAACACAGAAATCCACATCACACACTACACTACACTACACTACATTACGGTCATTATGTGATGTGGACTGACGTGATGAAGCTTTAACAGCAAATGATTACATCTGATGATATAGCACTGACGATGGTCCTACGACCTAAATGTGTGTTGCTGCACTTTTCACTTTGAGCACTTGGAGAACTTGATGAACATAGAAAAAATAAAATAAAAATATATGTTCTTAGTCTGTCTGAGGAGTTTTCCTTAAGGTTTTTATGGAGTGAGTCTTTATTTCTGCCAGTTTTCATTTGTTTTTGAGATCAGTCAGTAAATATTCCTCTTTCCTTTTAGTATCCTACATTTGTTTTACATGAAAATAAAATATTTAGAGTAGTAAAACGTTATGTTGTTTCAAAAGAACCCGATACATTTAAAAAAAAAAATCAAAGAAATTCCATTTAAAATATTAAAATAAGAGTAATGAAAATAGCAGATCTACAAGCCGAACTTGTAGATCTGCTATTCTCACTAGGTCCCAGGGAGACAACACATTTCTCTTTTGGGTCTCGAGCTAAAACGTTATGAAAATCTTTACACTGAAATGTTTACATTCCAGTGTGTTTTTGCCATTGCTTGTTTATTGATAATTTCAGATCCAGATTCATTAGTGACTATTTTTCCTGGGGTCAAATAGTAAAATTAAAATGAATTAAAAGCACATATAAGAAGCAAGCAAAATAGAACATGTGCTATTTCGTGAAAACAACAAATCTAAGCAATAAATTAGAAACAAAAAAAAAAGAGGTTGTGAAAATAGATTTACATGCTCGTTGTGAGCTTGCAAATCTATTATCTTCACTAGTTCGGGTCCTGAGCTAAAAGGTTCGGGAACCTCTGCAGTGGCACAATGCCTGGTAGCTGTTAAATATAGAGCTTACACATTTTGAATGACATCAGTTATGACTGTAATGTTTAGAATGCAATCACACAGTTATGACTAATGTTTATTTTATTTTCCAGGAGTAATACAGTCTACAGTGACTGAACTGCCTCTTACACAGTGTCACAGTGGCTGCTAGCGGATGCCTATGAGTTCAATTCAAAGTTTACAATTTAAATGGTGCATTTATCTATAGTACCTTTAACCAAAGCACTTTGTAATGTGCATTACATTCACCAACATACTTACCAGGGGGAGAGATAGAGAGATGAGAGGGATAGAGAGACAGAGATAGAGATAGAGAGACTCGTATAATTTACATCATTTGTACACGATTGACATAAATTATATGAGGCGCATATGACGCAATGGAAGCAGCATTCTTTGCTTCATGTTCTCTGCATCAGTCTCAGTCCAGCATCAGTCCATTTCTTCATTATTCTCCTGCCAAATGACGAGCATTGTACGCAAACAACGTGAAACGAAGTCCACATCACATACTGGTCATATGTATCGTTTCTATTATTATTATTATTATTATTATTATTATTATTATGTGATGTGGATTGACGTGATGAAGTTTTACTCGCAAATGACGGCACAAATAACGAGTAACTACACGTGATGCACATGCCGACATCCGTCACACACCTTCACATCACATACTGGTCATATGTGATGTGATTTGGCGTGATTAAGCTTTAACGCAAATGACGCAACCTAAAATCAATTGTGCCAATATTTGTCAGCAATACAGCAACATCATGAATGACATTAGTACACAACATACAACACTATGAATGACATTAGTAAACAACATACAACACTATGAATGACATTAATACACAACATAAAACACAAGCAACAGGAATAACCAAAGTCATTAACCCTTTAAGACCTGAAGCCGATTCTACATGTCTCCTAAATCCCAACAGTTTTCTGAAAAACATAAGTTTCTATATCAGTGGTTCTCAAACTTTTTCATGTCAAGGACCCCCAAAAAAATATTCGCTTTAAAAATATATATATATATATATATTCAAAGATTTGCACACATTTTCAAAAAAAAAAAAAAATAACAGATCTACAAGCTCATAGCGTGGCACTCGGTGCTGCGCTATGAGCTTGTATATCTGCTATTTTTGAATAGCCAAAGTGTAAAATAAAGCTTTTTAGCTCAAATCTAAAATGACACAGTTTCAGGTCTTAATAGGTTAAATGCATATGATATGAATGATGGCCCTACATCTCTTCCTGTTCTGACCTACTGTAAACAACGGCGTGTACCTCGCCTAAAAGAAAAAAATGCCGACCGATGTGAATGACGAGCTATCCGCAAATGTCGTGAAATAATCACAAAATCACATAAATCCACATCACATTAACTGACCAGTAATGTGATGTGGCCTGACGTGATTTACTCGCAAATAACCTTCAACGGTACAACGCCAATCATATTACGTGAAACGACACACGACGTAAAGGACGACATGCATCACATACCTCCACATATGTTCATATGTGACGTGGACGTAACGTGATGATGTTTTACCCGCATATGTTGTGAAATGACACAACACAACACATACATCACATCAATGCACATCACATACGGCCCCCCTGTACGGTCATATGTGATGTGGGCTGACGTGATGAAGACTTACCTGCATATGACGGAAGCGACGTGAAATCAAATGTAATTTTTACCCGCATGTGTTGTGAAATGACAACACATACATCACATCAATCCACATCACATACTACACTACACTACACCATGGACTTATGTGATGTGGGCTGACGTGATGACTTACCTGCACGGATGTTACGTGAAATCCTGAGACGCGACGCAAATCAAATCAAAACGCTGGCCGTGACCCAATAATAAAAAAACACTGGTCCAGTCCCTTCTTACTTATTCTTCACGAATGACGGGCATTGAACGCAAACCGCTGGCCCGCCACCCGTTAAATGACGCAACGCAAGCGGCGCTAAGCGAATGACGCTGATAGTGCAAATTTTACAGTTAAAACTAAAAAAGGTTTACTTGATACTATGACAGGGCAAAAAAAAGCTATATTTTTAACTTTATCAAAAATAGATAAAGCGCAAATAGGTTTAACTATGTGAGTTTGCTATGTGACCAAGAGCCACATATACTATACCCTGTCACTATATTATACAACCTAGTATACATATACTGTACCCTGTCACTATATTATACAGCTTAGCGTGAGCCTACATATACTGTACCCTGTCATTACATAAACAGCCTAGTATACGTATGCTGTCAGTACTACAAATGGAACCAAATGGACCATTGACGGGTCCATTTTGGTTCCATTTGTACACACAAAGACCACACAAAGACACACTAGGGGGAAAAAAAAGTAATAACTTTATTAAAGCAAATAATAAAGAGAAAAGAGGGAAAGTTAAAGAATGGAGGTCAGGTAGAAACCTTTTATGTCCAAAACTGTTACTTTTTAACCCATTGAGACCTGAAGCCGATTCTACATGTCTCCTAAATCTCAACAGTTTTCTGAAAAACGTATGTTTCTATATCAGGGGTGCTCAATCTTTTTCATGTCAAGGACCCCCAAAATTATATGTATTTGGCCCCATCA
Source organism: Gymnoscopelus microlampas (assembly GCF_963454915.1). Lineage (NCBI taxonomy): Eukaryota > Metazoa > Chordata > Actinopteri > Myctophiformes > Myctophidae > Gymnoscopelus > Gymnoscopelus microlampas. Next base: position 11,635,529 of record NC_139944.1, read on the forward strand.
AAATATTTTGTTCCAGGAACCCCCCAGAAGCAAAGATTTGAGTTAAAAATGTTAGCTTTAAAAAATATATATATTCAAAGATTTGCACACATTTTAACGATTTTTGAATAGCCCAAAGAGTAAAATAATGCTTTTTAGCTCAAATCTAAAAATGACACAGTTCCAGGTCTTAATGGGTTAAAATGGACACAAAAAATAAACTGTGTTCCAATGGATCCAATGTAATTATCATGATCTTTGCTTTGTGAGCTTGTAGATCGGCTGTTTGTACTGCTTTAGTGTGTGACACTGTAGTATGACCAAGTAATAATGTAGTAATAACAAAAAATAATGTTTAAATATGGAGATACAAGGTTTCTGCCCGACAACCAATGATAAACCGTGTCACTACTAGCACTTACCTTCAACAGCAGCCACGACTCACACAGCAGCAAATGAAAAAAAAAAACACTAAGAAAGGAAGCAAATGACACGTCGGACATCATTTGCTTTCTCTATTAGTTTGCACCGACCTACAGCACAGATGGATGTAAACACAGTGTTAATGGGGCTACATGCTACCATAATGATACCCGACATAAATCACATACCTCCACATCACATACATTTGTACACACAAACTACTAGTGAAGAACTAGTGCAATAGACAGGCAAGAAGAAAGAAATGTGTTTGTGAAAAGAAAGAAAGACAAAAATAAAAAATCGATCAAATAACTCAGACACAAAAGTGAATAAAAACAAATCATTTTGCTATTGCTTTATTTAAGCAAAGGATAGAGGAAAAGAGGAGAAGTACGACCACATATGGTCGTATGTGATGTGGACCGACGTGACCAAAGCTTTAGCCGAACAATTACGTGAAACGATTAATAAATCACATACATGTGATTTGGACAGACATTTGTCATTTGTGGCAACGCAAATGACGTGAAACTGTACGAGTCGATAGACGACGCGAATGACGATGGTAGCATGTAGCATGTAGCCCCCTTAACAAGCAGCAGCAGAAATCAAAAGGTTCCTACCTTCCTGCCATCTACAGACGTCTTCTTCATGTTCTGTAAAGACACAAGAAAAAGAAAACAAAAGGTTGAGTTGTGCCGGCCCTACAGGGTGACATTTTGGAAGCCACAGTGACATGTCATAACCTAGTCACTGACAGGCTGTGTCACCATTATGACATTTTACTTCATTAATTGTCACAAATAATTGCAATTAACGATTTAATTGTGTTTGTTTGGCATTGAACATAAAAAACTTCGTAAACAGGGCAGTTATGACAAATAACTTAAATGAATGCCATATTACCTGACTTGACTTTCTAATGTAAAAAAAAAAGCGATCTACAAGCTCACAACGTGTCGCGATCACGGCACGGTGTGAGCTTGTAGATCGGCCATTTCCTCCATTTTATGAACTGGAAACTATGACGATTTTATGCAAAATAATTGCAATTACCTCAAATAATTTGCGATTATGTAACCGGAGGAGTGGGCACCTGGGAAAAGTGGGCACTTCAATGTGTAATTGGCCATTTATTTTCCTCACATTCGGGTCACGTGACGTCTGTTTACGTCCTGGTTTCCATTAGGAGGGGATCAGTCTATTTTCTCCATTGACTTACATGCATTCTGCTCATCAGACACAAGCCAACTAACGTCTTATTTCGAAAGGTAAAGTTATTCTAATACTGTGTGCTGTATTATTATCTTGTTTTCTTGATGATGTTATTGTTCTTTTACATCTTACCATTTGGAAATTGACTTTAATAGATAGATTGAGAATGCTAGCAATGTTACCTGCCTGTGTAGAACACATCACCATACAGTGGTGTAAAGTAACCAAGTACATTTACTCAAGTTTTACTTTACTGGAGTATTTACAATTTCCAGTACTTTTACTTCTACTCCACTGCATCTCAGAGGCAAATATTGTACTTTTCACTCCACTATTGCATTGTGAGCTTGTAGATCTGAAAATAGCAAATATTGTACTTTTCACTCCACTATTGCATTGTGAGCTTGTAGATCTGCTATTTTCATAAGATTTTTTATACATTTGAAAACTGGGACATTCTACATAATAATTACAATCTACTTTGGTACCTTAAGTAGCCTACATTAACATTTTGATACCAATACCTTTTACTCAAGTACATTCTGAATTTCTGACCATACATACATTCATACACACATATGCTACAAGTGAAAGTCAGAAATTCAGAATTTACTTGAGTAAAAGGAATTGGTATCAAAATGTTAATGTAGGCTACTTAAGGTACCAAAGTAGAAAGTACGCATTATGTACATATGTAGAATGTCCCAGTTCTCAAATGTATAAAAAAATCTTAAGAAAATAGCAGATCTACAAGCTCACAATGCAATAGTTGAGTGAAAAGTACAATATTTGCCTCTGAGATGCAGTGGAGTAGAGGTAAAAGTACTGGAAATTGTAAATACTCCAGTAAAGTAAAAAATACCTAAGAAATCGTACAAAAGTACAGTACTTGAGTAAATGTACTTGGTTACTTTACACCACTGTATGGCGAGTATATATATTGGTATAAAAAGGAAATGCTAAAATAAGCCTATGTGTTCTACACAGGCAGGTAACATTGCTAGCATTCTCAATCTATCTATTAAAGTCAATTTCCAAATGGTAAGATGTAAAAGAACAATAACATCATCAAGTAAACAAGATAATAATACAGAACACAGTATTAGAATAACTTTACCTTTCGAAATAAGACGTTAGTTGGCTTGTGTCTGATGAGCAGAATGCATGTAAGTCAATGGAGAAAATAGACTGATCCCCTCCTAATGGAAACTAGGACGTAAATAGACGTCACGTGACCCGATGTGGGTTAGGCTATAGACATAATATATCTACAATTGCTACAAAACCTGTCGCCTACAGCCACTGGGCAGAAAACAATACGTTGAAGGGTCCGTTTAGGTCGGATAATGATGTACAATACACATGTTCACATCATGTATACTTTACATCACTTAAGACCATTTAGCAAATTCTTAATTTGTTTAACATTTGAGAAACAAGAATAGCCAATTTAACAAAGACATGCCCACTATTCCTGTATCAAACACCATTTTCAAGTAAATATACAATGCTTAGCATTTAATCCAGTTTTAGAAACAACTAAACAGTGGCTCTCAAAGGTTTTCATATCAAGGACCCCAAATGAAAATGCATTTGACCAAGGATTGGGCCTCTCCCGTACTTTCCTTCACAGGTGTTACAAACGATACTAATTAAGAGTGTACAGATGGAACCAAATGGACCCGTAATTTGTTTCCATTTGTACACTCGGAGTTAAAGGGATATTTCATTTTCAAAAAAACTTTGGGTCATTTTATCGTCTACTCAGGCTTTTGTGAGCCCCCCAGACCGTTTTTAAGTTGCTTGATTCAGTATTTAGACATTTGATATTCATTTTATCACACACGCCCCCTTCCTATACAAACCCATATTAACTTCAAACTCCATTTTTAGCATGTTAGATAGGAAGGGGGCGTGTCTGATAAAATGAATATCAAATGTCTAAATACTGAATCAAGCAACTTAAAAACGGTCTGGGGGGCTCACAAAAGCCTGAGTAGACAATAAAATGACCAAAAGTTTTTTTGAAAGTGAAATATCCCTTTAAACACCCGTGGGCCGTTTGGAACAGAGCCTTCATTAGCATCATTGGTAACACCTGTGAAGGGAAGCGAGCCCAATTTATTTCCAATATGGCAAACTCCCAGTTTGTGCCCCCCTCCTACAATGATGGTGTTAGTGAAATTGGTGCCCTTCAGAAAACATGCGACCATCTCGTTGGACTTCACATAAAGATCAATGTCCAAATCTAAATAACCACTGTTTTGTTTATTAACCGAGCAACCGTTCATAAACACCAGTGATTTACTGTGTGTGTTTGACATTATGTGAAGTCCACAAGATGGACACATCTTTTGTCAGGTCACCAATTTCTCCATAACACTGGAGGCAGAATTTTGAGGGTTGGAATTTGGCTTGAAAACAACCACAGACAGTCTTGGTTCACCTCTCAGCCGTTTGACCAGTGATTCTCAAAGTGTGGTCTGATAACCCCCACAGCTTATCAGTCTCCGACGTTTCCAATACTAACCCTATACCAAACCCGAACCCTAAGCCTAACCGCACGCGGATGCCACATAGTCGGAGAAATGGGATGTCGGATTATCGTATGTCTCCCGGTTTATACTAGACCCGTCACAATTATTACGTAAATGCCTAATTGCAATTATTTTTCGATATCAGAATTAAAAATGTATTTTGCATAATCGTCATGATCATTACCATGTTAAAAATGTTCATATATTTTCAAACATTTTCCAAAAATAGTGGATCTACGAGCTCAAAATGTGTCCCATCGCCACACGTTTCGAGCTTGTAGATCGGCCATTTCCACTCGGCTAATTCCACTATTAATTTATTTTTTGAAAGTATAAAAGTAATTAAATTAAGTATATTATTTGTCATATCGGTCTGGTGCAAATGTTGTTTACGAAGCCCTAGAAGCCAAAAATAGATCAAATTTGTATTTATAATGTACCAATGTTCAACGTCAAACACAATTAAATCGTTAAATCGCAATCATTTGTGTGACAATTAATCATCAACTTCTCTAATGGTGACACAGCCCTAGTTTATACTGGCCAGGTGTTCCAGGTACGTACCGTGTGGGGCCTTCCACCGCTCGGTTGAAGATAGCTGGTATTAATAGAGCCGCGTAGGTTGTATGGCACCACGTCCCGAGCACCGTACGCCTTGTATCTCAACGGAGAGCGTTCGTTGGCACCGTTATACGTTTCAGCTCTCAGGGCTCGTTGCTGCGTAGACTCCGTCGAGGTTCCATCTTCCTGAACCCTTTGTCCGAGTTACAGACACTCTATTACCAGCTATCTCCTGATGACTCCATCCATCCAGGACCTTCACTGTAGAACTCATACACCGAGTCAAACCCTGAGTCATAGCTCGGAGTCATGACTCAGGGTTTTTAACTCGCTGTATGAAGTAGATTTAGTCCACTCTGCAGGAGGTCACCGCATGGACGCCAAGGTCACATGATTAACCTGTAAGACACACATATATGCACCAACATTACACACTTTTCCCCCAGATTTTATATATTGTAGAATTCATAATATAAATAAGATTGTTTAAAAAAAAAAATCTACAAAAACGACATTTCTTTTGTTTCCAGTTTTGTTGGGGTTGTATGTTAGTTTGTGTTGCTATTAATTTGTTTTTAAACTCACTATTTTTCATGTATGTGATGATAGACTTAAGGAGTAGTTCACCCCCCCAAAAAAAACTTATTTTCTATCAATTACACGCCCCATGAAGCCTTGAATTCATGGATTTGTTTTGTTTTTTGTCGCATTCCTAGGCCAATAATTTGATGACAGGGTGTATTTCCGGTAGGAGACACAAAGAGTCTACTTTGTGTCTCCTACCGGATACTTTAGCATCTTTCCACCGGTAATCAAATTATTGGCTTAGAAATACCAAAAAAAAAAAAAAATCCATGAATTCAAGGCTTCATGGGGTGTGCAATTGATAGAAACTAAGTAATTTTTTGGGTGAACTACTCCTTTAATACTGCAACACAACTGACAAGAATAATAAAATAATCTACATTGTATATGTAAGTATGATACACACAATAGCAACAAACATGTTACGTTCGCTGCCGTCAGGGTAATCGCCATATTCTAACCTTGTGTTTTTTCATAAATTAACTCCCTACTTGATCATACTACAGCGTCATATAAATTTCCCTAAGCATCCCTTTTCTGAGGAGAACTTTAGCCAAAAATAGCGCTGCGAGGCGTTGTGAGCTTGTAGATCGGCTATATTTGGCAAAGAGGTATAGGTGTGGAGGGAAAAAAGAGCAGACCAAGTCAACAAAAAAAAGTATAATTTACTTGAGCACCTGCCCCTCAAAATGTCTGTGCACGCCACTGCATAAAAGCATCAAAAGTAGCAGATCTACAAGCTCAAAATGCAGCGCAAACATGGAATAAAGATAAATAAAATCTCATGACTGAAACTGTAATGAATCATCATTATCTTGTTGCTGCTGTTCTACAGCCGACCGGTTGATGAAATCACACATTGAGGCTTTAAAGGGATAGTTCACCCCCAAAGATTTCTATCGATCAGTCACCCCATAGAGACTTTCATTCATGGATAGTTTTTTAGTTTTTGTCTCATTCTCTAAGCCAATAATTTGATGACCGGCAGCGGTTCCGGTAGGAGACACAAATAGTCTCCTTTGTGTCTCCTACCGGAACCGCTGCCTACCGGTCCGCTGGTCATCAAATTATTGTCTTAGGAATGAGACAAACACAAAAACATATCCATGAATTCAAGTCTCCATGGGGTGACTAATCCATAGAAAAAAAAAAGTCATTTTGGGGGTGAACTATCCCTTTAACCTTTGCTTTTATGACATTTCTGAGAACATTCATGTTTATGGAAGATGCTTCTAAATATACATTCTATTGCAAGGTGGATCACTTCGAACACTTTGATTTTAAAATAACAAAAAAAAAACGAAAACATTTATTTTATATATTTTATGAAAAGTTTGAAATGTGAAAAGTGCTATACAAATAAAGTTTCATTAATAAAGTTTCATTATTATTATCCTCCATCTTGACATTCTTGAACACTCCACAAAAATAGTGTTTGGCATATTAGCTCCATGTTAATCTCAAACATAAATGTATAAATTCTAAATATAAAGGGTGCCGAGTTCTTTGTAGTTTTTCTTAACGCCCTTACTGCTCCATAAATACACACACTTGCACATTAAGTATTTAAGCCCAAAGCCATGGTTGTTAGCCGACCATACGGGTCGTTTGTGTTCCGTAATATTACGTAAAAGTTTAATAAATAAGTGTTTTAATTCCGTCTGTGTCCGAACGCCGTTCTACTTCTTCGTTTACGTGGAGTGCAATACCTGCGCTCGCCTGCTGATGCAACAGGTTGCAGCAGGTGAATACACCCCATTGTCAACCAGGAAATACAATGATGTTCATTAACGGACGGAATTAAAACATGTATTTATTAAATAACACGCATTATTAACTAAACACCAACAACCCGTATGGACGGGTAACATCGGTGGGTTTTAAGATAATCACTTCATAGTAAGAATTTATACATTAATGGAGACGCACGAACATAAATGCAAACCAATTCAATATCTGCTGTTGCAGCAGCAGGCGAGCGCAGGTACTGCACTCCGTGTAAACGGAGAAGTAGAACGGCGTTCGGACACAGACGGAATTAAAACACTTATTTATTAAACTTTTACGTAATATTACGCAACACAAACGACCCGTATGGTCGGGTAACAACCGTGGCTTCAGGTTTAAATACTTAATGTGTCGCTAGTGTGTACATTTATGGAGCAGTAAGGACGTTAAGAAAAACTACAAAGAACTTATAAATGCCAGTGGTGGAAAAAGTAATTAGATTCTTTACTTAAGTAAAAGTACCAATACTGCAATATAAGAATACTCTGTTACAAGTAAAAGTCCAGAATTAAAAATGTACTTGAGTGAAAGTACAAAAGTATTGGCATCAAAATGTACTTAAAAAGTACCAAAAGTAAAAGTACTAAATATTTGAAAATAGCAGATCTACAAGCTCACAATGCTTGTGAACTTGTAGATCGGCTATTTTCAGGTATATTACCTGAAAAGAAAGAAATTAGGTATATAAAATAGGGCTAAAGTGGTTAATGTATGTTTTATAATATCATAATTTATATCTGAAAAGTAACAAGTAACTTACATTTTCAAATAATTGTAGTGGAGTAAAAGTACAATATTTGGCTCTGAGATGTAGTGGAGTAGAAGTAAAAGTATTGGAAATACTCAAGTAAAGTACAAATAGGCCTACCTCAAAAGTGTCTTAAGTAAATGTAATTAGTTACTTTACACCACCAAATGCACAGAGTCTATGGCGGGGTTAGATCTACAAACCCCTCACATGTGTGAGGGGTTTGTGAGTGTGGTTAGGTTTAGTCAGTGATCATTTGGAACAATGTTTGTTTGATGCGTTTCATCCTCGGTTGTAAAACAAGAATATTCCAAATGTTTGGTCCATTTGGTGTCATAATACACAAACAGCCTTAAAACCCCTAATGCTTAACTAATAATAGTGCTAATTATCGGCGGATAAAAAGGTGTCATATGTTGATATAAATGTAAACCAAACATTAGTAAAATACCTGACGCAGCATGGCCCTGGGAGGCATGCGAACCAACCGGCCATTTTGCGCTTGCGTCCTATTTAAACCCATATTCACGTCCGGTCTGGAGCCCCGCCTACTGGATCCGGTATGTGTTGAAACCAATGTACATACATGAACGCATCGTTTCCGTTTCCGTTTGCTGACCGGATCTTCATCCGGCAGACAATTGATCACAATCAGTTTGCAATCATCAACACTGATCACAGCTGTGTGTGTGTGTGTGTGTGTGTGTGTGTGTGTGTGTGTGTGTGTGTGTGTGTGTGTGTGTGTGTGTGCGTGCGTGCGTGCGTGCGTGCGTGCGTGCGTGCGTGCGTGCGTGCGTGCGTGCGTGCGTGCATGCGTGTGCGTGTGTAAGGTATTAAGGCAATTTTAAAAAAGTGCCTTTTTATAAATAAATATTGTATTGTGTATATCCCAGTGTTTCCAAAACGTTTTAGCTCGAGACCCTAAATGATACATCTCTCCCCAGGACCCAAGCTAGAGAAAATAGCAGATCTAAGCTCTTGTAGATCGGCTATTTTCACTGCTTCTTAAACATTTGTTTTCTAATTTAAGTAATATCTTTAACTCTTTTTTTTTAATTCATTCATGAAATTATTTTTGAAAAATCATTGAATTTCGTCGCCTTGCTAAACTAATGGCCTACGTCATTTTTAAAAGTTTTTCAGGAAAAATAAAAAACTGATCCAAAACAAAACTATATGATATGATATTTCTTAACGATTTCACCCAAAATGTTTATAACAAATTATGACTATTTAAATAGAAACAACACTGTCTGTCAGTTATGTCACATAAGAGATTTAAATAGGTTTAAATAGAATTAAATCTGACTTTTAAAAAAAAAGCAAAAAAACAGCAGGCATACATTTTCTCACTGTGTGCTTTGAACACAAACCACCACCAGAGGGCGACACCACTCCTTAAGAATCGATCTTAAATCCACTTGAAGCTGTCTCCACCAGTCCTGCTTCATGTAGGACCCTAGAGCCCTGGATCTCAAACTTTTTCTTGTCAAGGACCCCCAAATTGATACATATATGGCCGAGGACCCCCGTCTGAAAATGTTTTGTGCCAGAAGAGAAGATCTAGTTCTATCTAGTTTGTTTTTAAAAAGTAAAGTGATTCAAAACTTTCCAATATATTGTCGATATATTAAAACATAATCTAAAAAAGCAGATGTGCAAATGTACTTTATTTATTTATTGTTAAAGCTCACTACAAGCTCACAACATGTGAGCTTGTAGATACTCTTTTAACTATTTTAGATTATAAGATTTCCTGTAGGTAAAAAGGGTTTATTTACCTGTGACCAGTAAAAGAAGAGTGGCAAAGGAGCTCTGTAGACTCAAATAAAATGTATAGAATAAAAGTATCATTAGTACGTTCACTATAGATCAAAACCTGCAGTGTGACATGTCTCCATAGACTGTTAGAATAGAAGAACAAAGCAGTGATCAGAGACACTTTATTCACAACAAGTCTAATTATACTGTGTCTTAGATCATCACAAACCCTCCACCACACATCACATCACATCACATCACATCACATCACATCACATCACATCACATCACATCCACTGGCTCTCTGTTGTTCACTACACTGTCCATCTATCACTATGAAGATAGAAAGTACACTACAGTGTCCATCACTATAAAGATAGAAAGTACACTACAGTGTCCATCACTATCAATATATAAAGTACACTACAGTGCCCATCACTATTTTAAAGTTTGAATGGGGTTTCTAGGTGTAAGTATGTAAGACTATAGTAGCCTGCCAAAGTTTGTACTTTTTTCCCTTTAAATGTCCATTGCCATTGACAATGCATTGGGCGCTTAAAGTTAAATATTTAAAAAACTACACATTATTTCAAAGTAAACTTCTCAAGCATGCATGTCCACAGTAAAGGTGGAATTTTCAAATTGTGAATCAAGTTTATAGGTCAAAGTATGAAAAATGCTTTTTTGAGGTGCTTCCATCGACCTCCATTATAATTTTCTGAACTTTTAAAGGAGTATATTTCTAAAACTATGAAACATTTCAAAGATTCATTTTCAGGCAAACGTGTCCACAGTAAGATGAACATTTTAAAGTGTGAATGGGGTTTCTAGGTGTAAGTATGTAGGACTAGTAGCCTGCCAAAGTTTGTACTTTTCCCCCTGATATCTCAAAAAAAGTGATCATTTAGCTTATAGCTGCAAGCAGCAATAAGCGGGGCCAGGGAATGCAGACAGAAAAAAGAAAGAAGCAATGATAAGTAATATGCACAATAAGCCATAGAAACATAGAAGAGAGAAAAAAAGACCATGCAATTAACATGAGCATTTTAAACCCTCACTGGTCGGGGGATCTTAGTATAATCTCACATTCAATTCCAATTCACTTTTGAAACAATTATTTTACTGACTTTCCTTTCAGAACCCAAGCCTGCCAAAATATGACAGCAATATAGCCTACACAAGGGTATAGTTTAACACACAGACCTAATCAATCACCATGCACCAACTAATCACTTTTTGTATCACAGGAGTCTAGATACAAGGACAAACACAGATATAATTGCATTCCTTTTACACCCCATTCCAAATGATACCGTCACACTTAACTGTATCATTGATTGTATCATTGATTGCCACTGTTAGGACCACATGTCCAAATGGTAATAAAATGTAACACTGCTGTCCCACCTCTCCTGTCAGCACAGAAGTAAAGACAGCCCTGTATACAGTATAAATGACTAGCTCCTCCCACATTCCCTAGAAAGGATGCAATGTCATGAAGTCTCTTCATGTGATCACTATTGACACATTTAGAAACTCTCTCTACTGCATGTCTCCAAGTGATGCATTGCTGGTCATGGCCTGCTCTGTGACAACAACATCACGTCTTGGTTGCGTACACAAACAGAACCACCGTAGAACCGCTTCCAGGGCTGCCATTTATACCAACTGCCGGTGCCTGTAGATCCACATCATTGTTCCCTATGGGGAACATGGAAACACAGCCAAACTGCTGACTCTACTGGACCTCTGAGACGAGACGACTACCAGATCTTCTGTCGGGCTCAGACTGTGCTTGGCTTGCTGAGATTCCTCAAAATCAGGTGAGCACAGCAGATTTAGTTCTTGCTCATGGCATTACATTACATTACATTACATTACATTACATTACAGTCATTTAGCAGACGCTTTTATCCAAAGCGACTTACAATAAGTGCATTCAACAAAGGTAGGGAACGGAACTACTAATCACCAGAAGTCTTAAGTGCATTCTCTTCTAAAACAAGCAACTAAGTGTATACCTAGCGCTGAGGTAAAAGTGCAATATATCAGCTACCTACTTTCTTAGAGCATAGTGCTCATCAGCACATTTCTCTGACAGTGTTTTTAAAAAAAAGGCTTTTGGGTCCTGTGCCCAAACTAAGAATCAAATGTGTTACTGTTCTTCAAGGTTTCTTCCTGTTAAAGGGGGAGATTTCTTGCAACCGTTGCCAAGCGCTTGCTCATGGGGGAATGTTGGGTCTCTGTAGAGCTCTGCTCTAATGTAAAGTCTATTGGGATAACGTGTTGTAACGTGTAATTGTCACTATATAAATAAAACGTATTGATGAACTATGCTAATACTGTTGTTTCCTCTGCTAATACTCCTGTTGTAACTCACAGCCAGGTCCACCTCAGGAAACATTTCAGAGGAGAGGATTCTACTGGAAGACAAAATGGGTTGCCTTTGTACACATTTTGAGAACGTGTTAGAGGAGAGACGTCAGGGCCCTTCATCGTGGAGGTTGGATGTTCCCTGTGGTGTACATGGCGAGAGACTCCTTCTCTTCTGCTTGGATGACAAACATCCGGCGTGTCTTGTGTGTCGGAATTCTGAAAAACATGCTGGGCATGACTTGAGACCCATTGACGAAGCTGTAGGACACCTCAAAGAGGAACTGAAGGAATCGCTGAAGCCTTTAATGAAGAAACTGGGGGTCTTTGATGAAGCTAAAGCAAATGACGATCTAACACAAAAACACATTGAGTTCCAGGCCCAGCACACAGAAATGCAGATAAAGGAACAGTTTAAGAAGCTTCGCCAGTACCTACATGAGCAAGAAGTGTTTAGGATCGTTGCGCTGTGGGAGGAAGATGCAAAGACGATTAAGGAGGAGCGGTGCAAAGAGATGGCGACTATCCAGGCCACCGAGGATCAGCTGAGACTTGACGACATCTCATTCCTGCAGAACTACACGGCCACCATGGAAAGCGTCCAGCTCTCACTGTCAGACCCACAGCTGGGCTCAGGAGCGCCGGTAGATGTGGCCAAACACCTGGGCAACCTGACCTTCAGAATCTGGGACAAGATGAAGGACTTTGTCTCTTACACCCCTGTGATTCTGGACCCAAACACTGCCTATCCAGAACTTACCCTGCATGATGATCTGACCAGTGTCAGACGTGGAGAGAAACAGCGGCTTCCTGACAACCCAGAGAGGTTTAACCATTTTGTCAATTTCCATGTCCTGGCTTCTGAGGGCTTTAACTCAGGTACTCACAGCTGGGATGTTGAGGTTGGAGGCAATAGATGCTGGGTACTGGGGATGCTATCAGAATCCTGCCAGAGGGAAGGATACACAAGGGGTAGATACTGGGAGATAGGATTCCGTTCTGGCGTATACAAGGCGGTTTCCTTGCCAGGGTCACAGAGGGACCTCTCATTGAAGCACAAACCCTCGAGGATCAGAGTCCAGCTAGACTGGAGAGGAGGAAAGCTGTCCTTCTCTGATCCTGATTCTAACACAGAGCTACATACCTTCACACACACCTTCACTGAGACACTCTTCCCATACATGGGTAATGGTGATGATGACAATCTTCTCCCTCTGAAGGTGTTACCAGGGAAGATCTGCGTCACCGTGGAAACCTGCAGCTACACACCAAGAGAGTGAAGCTAACAACAATATATATATTTTTTCAACCAATACAATGGTTTCAATCCTATTCAACAAACAGAAAACAGTGTGTCATGGTTGATGGTATGAAAGTATGGAATTTGGTATATAGTTTTTTTTATTGGCCTAAAATATTGTCTACTGTATATACATACATTCATGAAACTACCTGCTGACCGGCTGTCAGCATAGTCCAGGCAAAATAGCTAATTTTGGACCTTAAAATCAAAGTAATTGTAACAGAATCTTTTTTTCTTCAGACCTATATATGTCACCAGAACAACAACTAAAAGTCCTAAGAAATCCTAGTTGCGGAAATATGTTTAATTGGCAACAACCCATCAACCCAAAATGGCCACCATATTATTGTCAAAAAGCCATTTGACATGATCATTTGAAGGCTTTTAAGTCTCTGCTTTGTCTATAATTGTCTACATGGATTTGCTCCTCCTCCAGTGTGTGTTTTTATCCACAGGAAGAGAGACACTGGACGTGGCACTAGATCAGACACCAGAAGTGACTGTGAGGTCCATCGTCTTTGGACAGAATGTCCTCTCCATTAAGGGAAGCCTACGATGGAATAGCCTAAAACAATGGTTAAAAATGTCTCAAACATTTATATCAATTTTCTATTGGCTAGGTATTAGACTATACAATAGGTATTTAGGTTTTTTGTTTTGCTTAAATTAGGTATAGTATAATATTTAACTCATTCAACTATGTCATGTCATGTGGAGACAGTACTTGTCTAGGCAAAACAGCACCACCATGAGTGTCTACGGGGTAATAGCAGCCTTCTTTTGAAAGGATACTAAATCAGAGCCTTGACCACAATTTAAATGAACATATTGTGATTTAAAAATAAAGAAATATTGTTACCTGACCTAGCCTGTGGTATTTGTGATTGTATGTGTTTTACAAGGTTTTAAATAAATGATGATGACATGTTGTCTAACTTAACTTGATCATATGGATCTGTTGTTTGAATCAGGGGGAGAGAAAGAAAGATTCGGACAGTTGTCCATTTTTATTCTGACTGTTCACAACTGTTTGGAGCATAACAATTGTATTGCCTGCAGTGCTGCAAACCAGCTGGATTGTACGTGCATGTGTGAATAAAGCACCATGTGTCTTGAGAAAAAAGGTTTTATTTTATTAAAATGTGTATATATTCTATCTATAGTTGAGAACACATTGTATTAATATCAATTTATGAGATATTTAACAAGTCCGTTTTCAAAAGTTTCTTTTACATTGAAACATTGATTACCAAAGAAAAATACAGTAAATATTTCCCCATTTTTTTCCTTTTCTAATTTTGTTAACTTTCATAGCAGATATTTTACCATGCCAATGACATTTAATGAGGTCCTCCATTACTCCATTACTCCATGTATGGACGCATTAAAATAATCCGACATGGCCCTGTTGTACAGGAGAGAACAGATCAATATATTACTATAGTAACAATGGCAGATTCAAAACAAAACACAAACATACAAACAAAAGTGATAAAGGTATTTATTTCTCACCCCTGCCAGTACTTGTCATCATTATCATGAATCACTTCCATCTAAAATGGGGTCTATTCTGTACACGTAGACAAGAAACGTGTGCACCAATTCTTTGTCCTTATGTTTCAAGGTCTGTTGTAACAAAAAACGTAATGTGCATATAATATTTATATATAAAAACAATATTTAAATTATCTGAAATAAAAACAATAATCCCTGTGTGCATTAATATTGAGTAAGGTTATGTTTAAAAGGACCCGCTCTGATGTTATCTTTTGTTCTATGGGCAGAGGCTGGGAAAATTCATTATGTACAAACATCAATATCTGTGTGTACACAGGAACATCTTAATGATGATGGGGAAAATACACCCCCAGGGTCCCATGGGTCAGGTACTGTACTTTTTATGTTTCTCATATTTGCAGTCTGCCCTGCGATATGATGTCTCCATGGTGAAGGTACGGTTCAGCATAAGGAATGTTGGAGTATTCTCTCAGAACTGCAAGAGAAAAACAAAAGCATTATCAGCTTTTAACCCATTAAGACCTGGAACTGTGTCATTTTTAGATTTGAGCTAAAAAGCATTATTTTACACTTTTGGCTATTCAAAAATAGCAGATATACAAGCTCATAGCGCGGCACCGAGTGCCGCGCTACGAGCTTGTAGATCTGCTATTTTTGAAAATGTGCGAAAATGTGTGCAAATTTTTGAATATATATATTTTTAAAGTGAACATTTTTAACTCAAATCTTTGCTTCTGGGGGTCCCTGGAACAAAATATTTTGATGGGGGTCCAGGGCCAAATACATATAATTTTGGGGGTCCTTGACATGAAAAAGATTGAGCACCACTGATATAGAAACATACGTTTTTCAGAAAACTGTTGGGATTTAGGAGACATGTAGAATCGGCTTCAGGTCTCAATGGGTTAAAAAACAACAGCAAAGCAGAAGTACACAGTGCAACAGTTGAGGAAACATTTGTATTAACCATTCTTACCACCATTAGTAAAATGTCTTCTAAACAAGGGGTCTTCGACAGGGGGGGATTTTTTTTTGTTTTACATTAACCACTTGAACCCTAGCATCCCTATTCTGAGAAGAACTTCAGCCAAAAATAGAAGATCTACAAGCTCACAACGCCTGTGCAGTGGAAACAGACACTGCACAGTCTAGCTGTGTCAGAGGCAGAGCCCACAGTACACGGAGGGAGAGATATCTCCACCTCTGTGGTGCTGAAAGACGCATATATGGATTATCTGACTCTGATTGTTAATTATTAATTATTAATTAAGGAGGCAAGATAGTTTTAGCCTACAGAAGTAATGCCAGCTAACGTTAGCTATTCATGATCGTCTCATTGCCGTTAATAACAAAATTGCATCCCAGTTGTACTTCTGATGGATTTTGATAGGCTGTCAGTGTTTCTATTGTTCATAATATTTGGTGTGGACTCTATTTATTATAGTATTATAGTTATCGTGCTTGGTCTGAATGACACCGAAGTCACAGCACTGAAAATGCATGGGAGACAAATGCACACTCAATTTTCTTTTTTTTTTTAACCCATTAAGACCTGGAACTGACTGTGTCATTTTTTTGATTTGAGCTAAAAAGCATTATTTTACACTTTGGCTATTCAAAAATAGCAGATATACAAGCTCATAGCGCGGCACCGAGTGCCGCGCTACGAGCTTGTAGATCTGCTATAACTCAAATCTTTGCTTCTGGGGGTCCCTGGAACAAACTATTTTGATGGGGGTCCGTGGCCAAATGCATATAATTTTGGGGGTCCTTGACATGAAAAAAGATTGAGCACCACTGATATAGAAACATATGTTTTTCAGAAAACTGTTGGGATTTAGGAGACGTGAATCGGCTTCAGGTCTCAATGGGTTAACACATTGAACGCCAGAGGTTAATCTCATAATGTACCTACCAGTGCCAAGCTCTTTTTGTTGTTTTTTTGTTTTTTTCATGTCGTCATAGCCCCCGCTAAATCCGTTTAAAATCCGCGTTCATTTGGTTCGACACAAACACGGGATCCGTGAAAAACAAACAGCGAAAACTGCGAGTCGATCCGTGCCGCCATTTTGAAGTTACAGGCGAGAACGTTAGACAGGACGATGCGGTGAGGAAAACCAGAAGGGAGATAAATCGATTCTAAGCTGACGCCCAGACAGGAAACGGATGCGAGCGAAAAAAACGGAACCAGTTTTATTTCGTTTCCGGTCGGCCCCGGAACCGGAAATGGTTCGAAAAAAATTCCGGAATGTGCACTTTTTCGATTTAACATGGGAAATGCGAGTCGCGTAGATCTACGCGACTGGCACACTGCGGCTTTAAATCGTTTGGCGTAGATCTACGCGACTGGCACGCGATGTGTTAAAAGACTCACATTTTTGAGGAACTCTTCTGCGACAATACGGGCCCTGGCATTGACGGACAGCTTCATTTCGCTGATCTCCTTGTCAATCTCCTCCATGAAATGAATGACAAAGTCCACCAACTTGTGCTTGTACATCTGCTCCGTGTGGAAGTTGGTGATCAGGAAGCTGATGTCGTAGCCCTGGAACAGAAACACTGGTGAATGATCACCTACAAAAAGGCAATCAAGAGCATGGCACCCCCATCGCTTTCAGGGCATGAACCACCACCACTACACCCCCACCCGCACGTCTGTCCTGTTATTTAGATAGCATGTTGTTTAGACAGATGCTAGGTTTGATATTTACCTGGTATACTAGTTAATGTGTAGCAATAAATTGTTTCTTTTCTATGTACTAATTACTTTCTATGTACTAATTAATTAAATTGACCATTTATCTTGTCTTTTGCTGACTTGAAACATGATGCCGATTCTACAAAGGCATTCTATATCTGTCTGTCATTTAATGTCTCTATGAATTGAGTACAAAGGACCCCAATGGAAACAAGCCATACTGTAGGCTTTCTTGGGTTTCAAGTTAAATTAGCTGACCTTGTATTAACTGTACTGTCATGTGCTTTTTTTCTGCAAACTTCTAATAAAGTATTCAATGAAATCAATCAAAAAGATCAGTAGTTCTCACACTTTCAAGATATTCAAAAATAGCAGATGCACAAGCTCGCAGCGCAGCACAAAAGTGACGCGCTGTGAGCTTGTGTATCTGCTATTTTTGAATAGCCAACGCAAAAATCTAAAATGACAGACGCTTTCCCGGTTTTAATGGGTTAGGTTCATGCCATTTACTCTCATCTTGCACTTTGTGAGTCGCTCTTCATAAGAGAGGCTGCTAATTGCCTAAATTGAAAATTATAAACAATGAAACATTATTGATTGACCATTTACCTCCACTGGTTTCCTTCTCAGGATGAAGAAGTTCTCTGCTCTCATCATCATGAAGCGCATGAATTTATGACAAAGGATCTTCTCAATCTCATCCGCCTGTGGACACAGATGCATTGTGTTCAGTTGTTTTATTATTACTATGCTGCATGGCCATTTTTAACTCTAGGCTCCGTGGAATAGCAAACAGGAGTCCAGACTGACCTGCTTAACGGCAATGCTGACTCTGACCGAGTTGATGGAACCCTCAATTAGAACTTTCTCCTTCTCATTACGGCTAATGATGACAGGCTGGAGAAGCAACTCTTTACTACTCCTGATAGGGAAAGAACACACACACACACACACACACACACACATTTACTTCAGATATTACTAGTCCATATTATCTACACAATATCAGTTGCTTTATAAAAAAAGAATGACATTGAAATGACTTAAAATGATAAAAGTATGAAGAATCATGACATCATCCCGAGGACGAAGTTGCTAGTTATTCATACTGTACTGACTTACACTGTACTCATATAGCATTCAAAATAAGCAATACTTGTAATGCTATGAAACCCTCTCTACTGTTAACTGTGAACTTTAATGTATATTGATGATAGAAGTATCCTTGTAATTCTTAGAGCTTGGGTGAGTTTACCAGTCCTGACATCACAAAAGGTTTTCTGACTGTACAGATTAAGCTGTTCAAACACCAATCTCCATAAATGTAGATACATTTTTATTGTTCAAGAGAATGATTACATCGGTACTGTTTTTCACATTATTTGAATTTGCATTTTTTTAAGTTATCTGTTGTCTTGTATTTCTTTGGTCATCGTTTTTAGGGCAAGGTGTGAAACCACAGTGTTGCTAAACACTCCTCTTGCTCTGACTTGTTTGGGACTACAGATCTTACACATCTGTGAGCAATGGGAAAACACTGGTTAACATGGCTGGATGATGGACTAAATCAAATATATATAATATACAAATACCTTGATATTTGTGAGAATAATATCAATATTGTGAGAATAATATGTGACGATAATATACATTTTTGTTTTCATTTCTAAACTTTTTTTTTAAAGCAAATCTAAAAGCTTAACTTACCCATTTTCACTATTTTTGAAGAGGTAAAAAAAAAAGTATAAAATAGGGCTTAAGTGATTGAAACCAGCAGATGTATCAGATCTACAAGCTCACAACGCGTCGCGATGCGACGCGTTGTGAGCTTGTAGATCTGCTATTTTCAAATAAAATCTTGTGGGGAAATTATAATAAGCAGATCTGGCAACCCTGGACCCACCCCCCCCCCCCCCCCCCCCCCAAAAAAGACAGATGGAACAACCCCAATCCTTACGATGAGACTCACCGAACTTCTACCTCGGGCTTGTTGTGGCGTTCCACCACCTGTGAGGAGAAGTTCTCCAGACAGAGGGCGGCCTGCAGCGTGGCACGCACAGCATTGAGGTACGGGCGCAAGGTTGCAGTCTGAGGGACGAACAGGAACAGGAACAGTAATTAGTCAGTGAATCATTAGTCTACTCCAGTGGGTTTTCAACCTTTTTCATGCCAAGGACCCCTAAATTGATATACATTTGGCCGCGGACCCCCATTTGAAAATGTTTTGTGCCCAGGGACCCCCAGAAGCAAAGATATCAGTTTAATTTTCGCTTTAAGAAATATAAATATTCAAAAGATATGCACACTTTTTCAAGGTTTTTCAAAAATAGCAGATCTACAAGCTCGTAGCGCGGCACTCGGTGCCGCGCTACGAGCTTGTATATCTGCTATTTTTGAATAGCCAAAGCTAGGTGGTTAAAATGATTGTGATGCTATGTTAAACTAATTTAGCTGGGGACCCCCTGGTACCCCTCCAAGGACCACTGGTGGTCCCCGGACCACTGGTTGAAAATCACTGGTCTACTCCTAAAGTCCTAATTCACAGCCTTTTTTCCATTTCAAGGACACCCAGTTTGATATGCATTACTAGGCCAGGGGTCTTCAACAACAGGGGGTCCGGGACCCCCCTAGGTGGTTCTCAGTTACTATAGGGGGTCCGCCAAATCTTTGTTATTTTTTTTACAACCACTTAACCCATTAAGACCTGAGGCCATTCTTAAAAAAAATCAAAATCCTAACAGTTTTTGGAAAAAAATCTAAAAAAATAAATTTTCACGATTTTTCAAAAAATAGCAGATCTACAAGCTCGTAGCGCGGCACTCGGTGCCGCGCTACGAGCTTGTATATCTGCTATTTTTGAATAGCCAAAGACATCTAAAGTGACACAGATGCGTTCCAGGTATCAATGGGTTAAACTCTAGCATCTCTATTCTGAGGAACATTAGATCTACAAGCTCAGTGCGAGGGCGCTGTGAGCTTGTAGATCTGCTATTTTCAGGCAAAGAGGTTTGGTGTGGGGGGGGAAGAGGAGCAAATCAAGTAATAAGTATTGAAGGTTTAAGCGGTGAAATGTCTGAAATGAACAAAAAATATGAATTTACACAACACTGATGATAGACAATGAAGCCATCTATGAAATCTATGAAAAGGTTTAACGTGCAACACAATTGTATCTCTCAGCTAAGGGGTCCTTGGCCTGAAAAAGTTGAAGACCCCTGCATCAGACCATGGACCATTACCCCCCCTGGCACAAAAGGAGGAATCAATTAATAACTAAAACAAAACAAGCACTGGACAAATTGTTATTTTAAACATACCGATTTCCCAATTGGTGCATCCCTAGCATTTTGAGAATGTCACTGTCAACATGTGATGCTATAAAAGGTTAAATGAATTCTGGCCTGACTGTTCCATCTGATAATTGCACGACCACAGATAGCATGCCACTATTAACACTAGAGATAGTGGAACATCTCCACATCTATCTACAGTAGCTCCTTGAATGTAAATGTCTCACACTACTACGATTTTATTAAGTGTGGCCCAAAACAATTCATTGCAAATGCACAAT
The DNA here is from genome assembly GCF_963454915.1 of Gymnoscopelus microlampas. Classification (NCBI taxonomy): domain Eukaryota; kingdom Metazoa; phylum Chordata; class Actinopteri; order Myctophiformes; family Myctophidae; genus Gymnoscopelus; species Gymnoscopelus microlampas. The sequence continues at coordinate 11,656,589 of NC_139944.1, forward strand.
TGCTCTGTTTGCAGACAGGTGGATTTATGGCTTGGTACATGAACCACCATCTGTTCACAGGGGCCAGTTTCACCACCTCACACTAAGTTCAAACTTAGCCTAGTTATAGCTTAAATGGCTTTAAAAAAAAGCCATTCAACCCATTTAGCCGGGAAAGTATCTGTCATTTTTAGATTTCTTTGGCTATTCAAAAATAGCAGATATACAAGCTCATAGCGCTTGTAGATCTGCTATTTTTTGTTTTTTATGTGAAAATGTGTGCAAATCTTTAAATATGTATATATATATTTTAAATATGTATTTAAAAAAAAAAAACATTTTAAAAAAATAGCAGATCTACAAGCTTGTATATCTGCTATTTTTGAATAGCCAAATAAATCTAAAATGACAGAGATACTTTCCCGGATTGAATGTGTTTTAAGCTATAACTAGGCTAAGTTTGAACTTAGTATGAGGTGGTGCAACTGGCCCCTGGCTGGTATACACGAATCCACGGAGCGCTGCCCTGTAGGTGGCGCCGCCATTGCTGCGGTGTCAGACTCGATCAGCTGCTGCTGCGCGGTGTCAGTCAGCTGCAGTCACTGGCTGCTCACGTTACTCTTTTACCTGCTTTTTTACTAACTTTTACTAACACTAACTTTACAAAGATGTACAGAAAATCGGGACGAACCTGTGTAGTTTATGGCTGCTCCAACAGCCAAGCAGGTAAAGAGTAACGTGAACAGACGGACAGAACCGCAGCAGCAGCTGACTGAGTTTGACACCGCAGCGATGGCGGCGCCACCTACAGGGCAGCGCTCCGTGGATTCGTGTATAGCACCACCATCTGTGTGACGTCACTCACAACCAGATGTGCATTTCCCTGTCGAGAAAAATAATAATGTGCCTTCATGCTATGGTGGTACAGCTATATTATATTACACTAACTCTCTCCAGTCATAGAAGGTACCATCTAACGTTAGTGGCCACCGAAACATAGAAGGCTACTCATTATTTTGGACAGTATTTACATTACGAAGCAGTTTAGCTGCTCTCAAAAATGAGCAGCTAACGTTAGCTAGCTAGTTAGGCGTCCAGCTGTTTACATGACATATTAAGAGAAAAGAGTAAGACTGTTTGAATATATGTGCTATTTGTTTGAATGGCGACCTGTGTCCGACAGAATGCAAAACGTCGTAGTGTTTGTGGTCGTTGATATTGATAAAGGTGTGTGTTTTAGGATCATATGAATACTGAATAGGATCTCTTACCATTTCTCTGCAGGCAGCGGAGGGGCGGAAGGCGGAAGTTGACCAATGTTGCCAGGTTTTGAGATAGATATATGCAACCAGGTTTATGAGAACAAGCCCAAAAGAAGCGACTGCATGGGCTACGGCAATTTTGTTCAAAATGTTCAACATTCAACATTTTGTTCAAAGTTTTCACTATCATGCAGCTACATTTAAAAAAAACACCCCAAAAAAACGTAACCCGCAACTATCAATATGTTTACTTTACAGAAAACAAGCTTATAATAAGCGGACATGGCAACACTGCAGACGAACCTTTTCGGTGAGCGGGGTTACAGCGACATTGGTGACCTGTTGAATTCTGTGACTCGCTAGGTCAGAATCAGAATCAGGTTTATTGTCACATCACAGGTTTACAAGGTAACATCATTCCCTAGGTCGACGTGAAGCAGTTTTTAATTATATTATAATTAGAGTTTGGACAAATGTTTTTATTATTTTTTAACTAACATGTAGATTCTTATAATTATTTGTAATTCATAAGCTTATTTATAAGCTTTACTGTTACAGTTCCGTCCTTGCATCTATTCAATCTGAAATGTAAATATTAATATACCAGCACAGTCGCATTTATAAACACGAATACATAAAGAATACAATGTAGCATTCTGTCGCCTAAAACAATACCGTGACATTTTGTTAAGTAACGACAGTGACACCCAGCGGCCAGCTAGAGAGGTGTTTTTGACTTCTCTTCTGATATGAAAGACCCACACATCATTTTTGGATGGGAGGTCAGTCAGTCAATTGGCCATTCACCAGTAATTTGAATGTAATATAGGCCAGTGGTGTAAAGTACATGTACTCAAGTACTGTACTTAAGTAGGATTTTGAGGTATTTTTTACTTTACTTGAGTATTTCCAATTTCCAATACTTTTACTTCTAAATATTGTACTTTTACTCCACTACAATTACTTTGTAGATTTCAATTATTACAAAACATACATAACCAATTCTGGTGTATTGGAAGTAAAGACAGCAAAGTGTTCCATCCCCCCAGCAGAGCCCCCAGACTTGTAAAGTGTATGCCAAGGTACATTGAAGCTGCTGGGGGCTTGTGGTGGCCCAACACCTTACTACTTTATGCTTGTCATATTGTCACCCATCTGTATGTGCATGTAAACATAACAGATGGTCTTTAAGTGACCTGAAATGATCTCTAAAAAATGTTTACCTTGCTTGGAGACAACAGAACATGATTTGGTAAAGTTAAGTTAATATTTACTATTAAAATACTTGCAATTTCCAGAAATAGAGGCATCACCTGATGCTAGACAAGTGATATATTCAAGAACTTTATTTGACATCCCAATATTTTTTGACAACATCATTGGCATCGCAGTGATTCTTCTATAAGGAAAAGGAGTAATACCAGGGCAAAAATCTGCTCTTTTCTTAAGATGGAAAGAGAACTTACATTTCAGTTTAATCCATAAGCCTTTTATCTGTACCATCTTTACACCATAATACACAATCTGTTAAAAAGTAATATTAAGTACTTTGCCAACCTGAGCTACAAGCATAGATAACAGCAATAGACATATGATATATGACGGTGGACAATTGTATGCTAGGTGTTGGTGAAATCTTGTAATTACATAGCATTGAAAGAGGATCTCCGACAAAGGACACAACACATACAGCAGTATATTAGCAGTACAAGTAATGTTACATAAAAGGCAAATAGTATTAATATCTCAGGAAATTGTATCCATGTTTTTACACTGTATTATCAGCTTTTCTTGTTAATGACTACAAGGGAACAGTTCTATTTCTTATGCGGTGTGAGATTAAATAAACTCAACGCATAAACCTTTATGGGCATGGTAACACAATCACCAAAGTGTTCAATAGATCCTCTAGGAATTTGTGTGGTGGAATTTGAAGCTTGCAAAAAAGTGTGCAGTCAAATCATTCATCTCTACATTTATAACATTTAAAGGCAAAAACAAAAGTGCAAGAACAGATGTGTTTCAGATTGGCTTGAGAAATAACATCACCAGCCAATTAAAATATATATCTATATACTGTAGTTGAGCTTGATTATTTCTAAACAGGTAGGCAACAACAGAAAGCAAACATTTCTGAGGAACATAAAATAGGAATAAAGAGTAGGACGCTGACCGTGGCCAGCATCATCTCACATTACAAAACACCAGCCAGTCCATCTAGAGCTCCTAATTGCACTCATTAAAACATGGCTCCATCTTACCCCCTCAATGTGAGAGACAGGGGGTACAGTCAGGCATACGAGTGGGCAGGATGGGACGTCACTCACTAAGTCGGAGACTGGGGGGGGGGGGGGGGGGGGTGTATCATTCTTCTCTCGTGTGATCTTTGGGAACTGGATTTGCCAGCATATAAAAACAAATGCTTATGTATTAACCACATTAACCCCTGGCATGTCGCTATAGGCGGAAATTCTCAAAAATAACCTAGAACCATATGCTTAGTTTTCGTAGGCCAGTGTTGTGCAGCGGAAATAGTAGATCTACAAGCTTACACGCGCTGTGAGCTTGTAGATCAGCTGTTTGTTGCATGATGGTGTCAGGCTTAAGTGGTTAATGTGTGAATTAGGTGCGCAGAATACTTTGTGTGTGTGTGTGTGTGTGTGTGTGTGTGTGTGTGTGTGTGTGTGTGTGTGTGTGTGTGTGTGTGTGTGTGTGTGTGTGTGTTGAGAGTGAACTAAGTGTGCAGAATACTCGGGGTGTGTGTGTGTGTGTGTGTGTGTGTGTGTGTAGTGATGGAATGAACAGTGGCGAAAAGGAGGAAGACCAGTAGGGAATTGCTTTCCCTGGGGAGGGCGACACAGTTGATGTAACTCTTGACAGGGTGTTTCCAGAGAGCCAGAAGAGAGAAGTCGGTCCATGTCCACCATCAGCAGCTGCAGCTTTCTGCTGAAGGCTTAGCTCTGTCGTTCCTATCCAGTTTTATGGGTTCTGGGAATTCATTATACAACTCGACCTCCGTCTCCTACAGGACACCAAAGCATTGTGTCAAGAGTCAGAAAGTGGGCCCAGAGAGTTCAGAGCAACATTATTGTAGATAAATAACTGAATTAACATGGAATTCAAGGAATTTCAGCGATATTCGCAAACTACAAAGCAGGCATATCTCCACGGCCTTTACCAACCTACCTGTTTAAGGGCGTTACGTGCAATAGTCTGGAATGCTTGTTCTACGTTGATGGCTTCTTTGGCACTGGTCTCAAAGTAGGGGATGTTGTTCTTACTCTGACACCAAGCCTGAGCTCTTTTGGTGGTTACCTGCATGTGTGAGAACACAACATATTCACAAACTAGAAAAGTGCACCCAGTAGAGTCTCCACCAGGAGGCATGCCCTAATAATAATACCACTATATCAGTGGTTCTCAAACTTTTTCATGTCAAGGACCCCCAAATTGACACTTATTAGCCCGCGGACCCCCATTTCAAAAGATATGCCAGGGACCCCCATAAGAGAAGAATTTTACGGCTCTAGCAGTGATTCTCAACCATTTTAATTTCAAGGACCCCCCAGTTTGACATGCAATAGGGCTATGGACCCACATTTAAAGGCATTTATATCTCTGAGAACCCAATTCATATTGTAAAATCAATGTTAATGTAACTCTGAGAGTGTAAAAATGGAACCAAATGGACCCGTTAGGGTCCATTTGGTTCCATTTGTACACTCTCAGAGTTACAGACCCATAAGGGTCCATTTGGTTCCTATAAATCATTTAGCTGGGGACCCCCTTGTATCCCCTCAAGTACCCCTGGGGGTCCCCAGACCCCACTTTGAGAAACAATGCACTATATGCAGTGACATTTCTATGTCAAGCCATGAAAGTAGCATGGCATGTTATTACAAGTTGTACATGGTCACAACTACTGTATTTACCCCCCTGTCTCTCTCATACACATTCATCGTTTATTTTCCGTCTTTCGCTCAGATTTCTGTTGTACAATTTGCTATTTAATCCACAAAGTCTGATTGACTTTGTGGATTAAAATATTTTTGCATTATTCTTAGAAGTCTGGGATTGGCTAGTGCCGGTCCATAGCCTCGTGGGCTGTATATCCCATGGAGGGGCGATTATTTGGCAATAATTCATTTTAAAAATATAGTGCCACTGATCTGCATAGTAGCAAGGAATATTAGATGCAGACAAAAACATCAAGCGGAGATGAACCAAACACGACCTCAGTGCAACTGTACAACAGTAGGTTTAAGGCTCTTTTAGAAAGAGCCAGGCAAGTGTATTTATAAAAACAATTAAATTAAAACAGCCTCTCTAGGTCTGAGAGCAAAATGTTTGTGTCAGTTCCAATATGTTCCAATTGTTAATCACTGATGCTTGTATGATCCAACCTGAACACATCCCAAGAGAGTGACGAACATCTCTCATTTTAGACTGCGGTCTGAAATTCATGAATGAAGGGTGAAAGTAGACCCAGTTAGAAAACTATATCCGACTAGTTCTACCGAATTAAGTCAGTCATTGAAGCACAGTTGGAGAAAATGTTTACTTTATGTCAAATTCATTCTGTTATTTCTCAGTTTCCGAAGTTTCTTCTGATTTTAATAAAATCTTGGCTTTCATAATTGTTAACTATAATTGCTACTTCAGAAGTACCGTTTTCTGTACCGTGACAGAATTTTACCTCTGAGCTATGTGCTTAGAACCCTGTGCCCGCCTTTGTCACAAGTAGATTACACTATTTTAAAGACTATTTGCACAAATGTGACCAACGAAGGCCGAGGCAGAGAAATTCAATGACACACTTCCCCTGTGAGCTCACTGATACCAACCTGTCTATTCTCTAGGTCAATCTTGTTGCCTAGCACCACAAAAGGAAAGTTCTCAGGGTCTCGAGGGCTGGCCTGTATCAGAAACTCATCCCTCCAGCTGTCTAGGGTCTTGAAGGTGTTGGGCGCAGTCACATCGAACACCAGCACACAGCAGTCTGCTCCACGGTAGAAAGCTACTCCCAGAGACTGGAACCTCTCTTGGCCAGCAGTGTCCCATATCTAGCCAGACATGGATAGAAGGAATAGAAAGGAGGACAGGATTTCGGATATAAAGAAATTTGCCTTGGACTCAGATGCTGTACATAGTTGTCATAATCAGTAGCTGCCTCTATAGATTCAATACCAAAATCAAAGAAACACATTTTAAGGTTGGACGATATGGCGAATACATTGGAATCGGCAATTGGATGAGTCCAATCGTCGGTTGTTTTTATGGGCCGATGTTTTGGACGATATTTGTCGCAAATATATAGCCCAATTAAATGTAAAGCGCAATACAAAGTGTGAGAAAAATGTTAAACAATTTGGGGCCATTCTAATAATTATTATAAGGCACGTTCTTGTTGCACTGATTTCAGACAAGTCTAACAAACAGCTGTCCCGGACCGGTGTCCCCGGTGCGTTATATGATACACGTCCCTGTTAGGCTACTCAAATGGAGCGGAGGAGAGCGGAGGAAAGAGGGAATAGCTTTTGGTTTCTTAGTTGTCTCTTTATCAGCTACTGTATGTTTGAGAGCAAAGCCTTGTTTATATTTTCAAAGACAAACCGTAAAATCTATAGTTGCTGGTTTCTATAATCCAAATCCTCTCTGCGCATTGCAAGCTTGACAACGCGGGAACGCATGTCCCCCGGTCTCATAAGATCTCAACTGATTGATGTCAAGTCTGGATATTAAAACTTGTGTCAGTTGTTTATATCACAAGTCAATCAATGCGATTTGAGTTCGCTGCCCCACGCCGTCACTTTAGTTCCGGGGGGAACCAGGCGGGTGATTCATTCATTTCGCAGCGGCAGGATTTATTATTGTCCATGAAAAAGCCGCTGTAAAAAGGAAACTTGGATGTTTGTGTTTTGCCACATCGTTACCGTCAATGGTGCAAACTGTGGTAGGCTACCCTCCTTCAACTTCACTTCATCTCCTGGCTTGGGATCTTAGCTTAGTCCTGAAAAAGGTGCCGTGCACCAGAAATAACAGATCTACAAGCTCTCAACAACACGTCGCGGACACGACGCATTGTGAGCTTGTAGATCTGCTATTTTCGACACGCAGCCCGCTACACGGCGATTCGGCGAAGTATACATTTAACTGGGGAGCGGAGCTGTTCTCACATTATTTCATTTTCTAGCACGAATATATCGGCAATCGCCGATTTCGACGGTTGCCGATATATTTTGGCATATCACTCAACCGGCAATAACAACAAAACAACATAATCCACAACGTCTCACATCATAACATGACACTATTGCTTTTTTAGCGTATAAGTGAGGGGAAATAATTCACAAAAGTAAAAGAATATTGCCACCTGAGGCCGAGGGACCATTTTGAACACTGGTGCAATTGTTTAGAAACAAAATGCAAACCATGCAAAGTTCTGTTAACCCATTGAGACCTGAAGCCGATTCTACATGTCTCCTAAATCCCAACAGTTTTCTGAAAAACGTACGTTTCTATATCAGTGGTGCTCAAACGTTTTCATGTCAAGGACCACCCAAAATTGTATTTACTTGGCCACGGACCCCCATCAAAATAGTTTGTTCCAGGGACCCCCCAGAAGCAAAGATTTGAGTTACAAATGTTCACTTTAAAAATATATATATTGAAAGATTTGCACACATTTTCACAAATTTTCAAAAATAGCAGATCTACAAGCTCATAGCGCGGCACTCGGTGCCGCGCTATGAGCTTGTATATCTGCTATTTTTGAATAGCCCAAAGTGTAAAATAATGCTTTTTAGCTCAAATCTAAAAATGACACAGTTCTAGGTCTTAATGGGTTAACTAAACTGCCCTTGCAATGAGCTATGTAAAGTGGGCCTGGATCCATTATTTTACCCAATCTGACTCAAAGAAAATCAAAAATAAATGAATCAAGAGATTATGAGGCTAATCCTGTAAACTATTTTCATTTATTTGTGTACAGCGGATTTAGTATCTTGTACATTAAAACATGACTGGCAATAGAGACTTCCAGTATACCCCTAACATTTCAGTTCACTGAACACGTTATTTCGTATTCACAAGCATTTTCTCCACAAATTGTAACCATTGTACTAGTGCTGCACCTGCATTGTGACGAGCCGATCATCCACCATCACCTCCTTGGTCAAAAAGTCTGCCCCTATTGTAGCTTTGTACTGGTTACTAAACTTCTTATTCACATACTGGTTCATCAGGGAGGTCTTTCCAACGCTGTCAAAAGGTAGAGGAAAACAGAACAAAAAAGAACAAAAAGAACATTAACAGGTGAAATTGCAGCAAACAACACTATTTTTAAGCAGGATAAAGGGCAACAATACTTCCGATTTCCTTTAAATGGTGGCAAACATAATTTATTATAATTAATAAATACAAGATTTACAATCTGAAGAACTCAGCAGATGAAGCAATGATAACGATGAAGGGTGGTTTGTTAGTTCTAGATGCAGAGAATGCTGTGGGAAAGTACCGGGGTTGTGCTACAAAGTCAAGAAAAAAAGGTTCTAAGTCTGCCTGGAGACAACTTATGACACAGTAAGAACTCCAATTTGAACAGAAAATAAAACTGAAATCAAGATCAAACGGGTCATGATGGAAATGAAAAGAAATCAGTTAAAGTTTAGCACAATATAGGCCCTGTTCAGTGGCTGGTGCTAATTTCCTATTTAACTTCACTGTAGTCAGTATGAGGGATACATATTTATGTGGTCAGTGACTCACCCAGAATCTCCCAAAATGATGACTTTCAAGAGAACTTTCTTCCTGGATGTCATTTTGTCAAAGCTGTCGAGAAAAATGACAAAGTCATAGCTTATTAGTTCTGAGTTGCGACAAGTTGTACAGTGTACTATTGGTGAACAATATAAATGTGGCTCTATGTAGACAAGCCTATTACAAACATTAACCTACAATTGTGTGTGCAGGGTTCTATGTCAGTGGGCCAATCAGGTTTGAACTACAGTCATTCCAGTCATGTGCTTCCTAAGCTGTTGGCCAAATCACGAGGAACACATCAGTCTTTCTCTCTCCCTCTCACACTCACAGGAAGTAAGTGTGAAGACAAGGCTCTAGGATTTTTCTCTTTATTTTAGAAGCAACCCTGAACCATTAACACATGTGTGGTTTCTTTAGCTCATTCCGTTGTACTTCTCTAGACTAAGTCCTGTGAAGAATCTTTGATTTAGCGCAGTACAACACGAGCACATTATAAGGAATATGTCTGAGCGACATGGACACAAGGAAATACATTTAAATATATATCATATTATATTATTAATAATATTTTATTATTATTCACATATCAATGAATTGATTACCCACTCAAGCCCTGTTTTATACTTCGTCGCACAACAGTGTCATGCAAAATAGTGAAAATAGTTCCAACACATCGCAGCACTTTTTGCCTATAAGGACATGCCAAAATAGGAATCCATTAATCATCGATTATTTTATTCAATTATTGATGGGCAATTCTTTTCTCTTTTTTTTTTTTTGTTATGCATTTGTACAAAAATGAAGGCTGGGAAATTTCAAACAAAACAAATTGTATTGCAGAATGGAAAAGAACTATATGATGACGGCTACAGTCTAAAGGGGTTAGAGTTAGTTAAACAGTACTGTTCAAAAGGCTTTCACTTCTTCTATTTAAACTAGGGGATTTACTTAACAAAAACGAATAGGTTGGTTAACCCACTATTTCATAATAGCCTCCTTGTATTCATGCATACCATTGCTTATCTGTGGTGGAGAATTGCCAACCACATGGAATAACAGTGCATACAAAGTTGGAGATGGAGAGCCTCCTGTGTGCCCTTCAGTCCTACTGCATTCTGAATACTTTCTCACAGAATTATTATTGTGCGTGCATTTGCTGATACAATAAATCGTATGCTCACTGGACACGGCCACAATTTGTATGACTTGTGTAGGTACTGCCTAATACAGGGGTTTCTGCAGGTTTAGGTAAGTTAGTTTTAAGACTTTTTAATGCCACTCAGAATTGACTGTAACCACTTGAACCCTATCATGCATATTCTGGGGGACATTTGCAGAAAATAGCTGTTCTATAAGCTCACAATGGAATGCTTGGTCATTTTCAGAGAGTTGATTTAGGTAGAAATAATAAATTCACAAAAATAACATGGCTGCCGTTCATGTTTTTGAACTATATGGTTTGAGTGGTTAAGACAAATTTATCAATAACAAAAAAGCACAGATACAATGTAAGAAAAATACATCCTAATCTTATTTTACCTGTCTGTGGCATTTGTAAGACCTTCTAAGTACAAATTTAATTAATTTATGGGCAAACATGCCATTTAAATAAGTCAACAGTTCTGAAAACAAGAGACGTACCTTTACAGAAAGATTTCTAAAGCTTTCCCGACACACATGGACCGAAATGGAGTGCAACAGCCAGCAAAGGCTAGTAGATATGATAATCGGAGAACTTCCCTTTCACTTTCAGTATGAATACCACATTACTTATTCATATCTGGTCATGTATTTAATTGGTCACTAATTGTGTAAGTTGATGAGTTCCTTATGAAACTAAGAATCACAGAAGATCATGCAAATAGCATAACTCATAACCACACATTTCAATCTGCAGAGTAGCCTAACAGCCAAGAGATCTTTTTTTCCTCCCAAAAGCACAACGCACCACACCCTCAGTCACAATCGGAGAGAGAATCATGCAAGTTAACCCTGACTTAAAACCTCCAACTTACCGACCTGTACTCAGTCTTGCCTACACAAAGTCCTCAGTGGCCAACAAGAGCTAAAAAAAACGTGCACATTTCTTTTGGAATACAATGGTCATTCTCCCAGTCCCAACCCCAGGAACAGCACTCCACTGACTACCAAACAGAGTGAATAGCTGACAGAGGCATGGAGAATATCTCCTCAGTGTAGTATTAGGAAAGCTCAGACCATAGTCACATGATTGCATGAACAGCTCTCAACTCAAGACCTTTGACCCATGACAGGGACATGGGTCAGAAGACAGCTATTCGTAAATGACCGGGGTCTATGATCTTTTAACCTATTTGACGATGTAGGCTTAACCTACAAGAAGTGGACTACTATTGACTAATAAATACAGACATACGTCATAAATTGTATCTGACATTACTAGGTTATAACTAATTCAGAGAACACTATCATAATAGACCCAATTAGTGGCGTTTGTTGAATAAATCTGGATGCTTTTGTCTTTAAAGTTGGTAGAAAAATCTAAATAGAGCTAACAAAAGCTAAAGCTCTCAATTCAATGTTAACCACTTAAACCCCACGTGGTTAAGCAGAGTCCCTCAGGGCTCTATACCAGCGTTCCGCTGAAAAGAGCTGACATTGAAACATCTTATTTGGTCGACAAAATGACACCACATTTAATGGCCTGATCTATAACAAAAAAAAATTGTGTCCCTTAAAACTTATATTGTTGTGACTTAACATCTGAAGATTTGTCAGATCATCAATCAAGTGCAGCTGGTTTGACACGCGCCTATATGCGTCATGAATGGTTTAACCAGTTTTCCAACAGACATTAGTTTCCCAACAACAGTCAGTACCAAAACAAATGTCTAGCTTTTTTGGCCTGTACAGTGATGCTTTAAAAGCACTGGTTCCCAAACAGTGGGTTGGGACCCATGTTTGGGTCACGGACCAATTTTTATGGGCCGCGAGTAAATATCCACTTTTTGTGTCTTCCATTAAAAAAAATATATACATATTATATTTCAAAAGATTAAAAAAAGTTGAAACAAAAAAATCACAACTTTTAATTAAATTAATTCAATTTCAAAAGTATTTCATACATAAAAGAATTGCCATAAATAAATACAAAAATGTTTAAGTAGTGAAAATACAACACATTGTGAGCTTGTAGATCTGCTATTTTCACTAGTGTGGGTCCTGGGCAAACATCTAATTTCTCTTTTGGGTCTTGACTTGAGCTAAAAAGGTTTGGGAACCACTGCTTTAAAGGAAAAGTATTCTAATCTCCTTTGAATTCCACCAGTTGCCATGTCATTTTTTCAGAAACTGAATATTGAAAAGGCAGTGGTAATTATGGGGAAGTGCTATGCAATAGTTTCCCCACGAGAAAAATGTTGTAGCGTTTGCCGTCATGTTATTTTACGAGTAATATCATCATCAGGTTTATATGAAGCTACTTCAATGGATCTATAAAACTGCCTGATGAAGATATAAGGTCAAAAGGTTGCACCATTAATAAAATAAGTCTTGGCCAGCTTAAACCAGTGTGTGGGATAGGCGGATGTTTTTATCTTCTCCTCTGTAAAACTCACACAATGAACATTGCATCCAGCAGAAAGCAGGAAGTCTTTTTTGGGGACTTTCAGTTCCCGTCTTCAAAAGGTAACATGTTCACATAAAAAAAAGAATAAATTTCCTCTTTGGTACTGCTCATTCAAAACAGTGATTGTGCCAATCTGTGTATGAAAACTACAACACTTTAAGCACTTGAACCCTAGCATCCTGGCGGGCTAACATTCGGCGAACATAGCAGATCTACAAGCTCGTAACACATTGTGAGCTTGTACATCGGCCATTTTCGGCGATGATATTTAGTGTAGAGCGAAAACAGGAGGGTGTCTGGTAACCCTTGGGAATCCGGTCAGCTACATATAGGGTTTAAGGTGAACTTTGCTCATATTTAACATGAAGCTATTCTATTGCAAGAAGGTCATGTTAAAGATCAAGACCACATTTCCCATTATGTTCTGTGCGCCAAGATATTGTATTTCTGGATACGATCTCTGGGCAGAACACATTGGGAAGTGTCGTCTGATTTAACATGTCCTCCTCATAATATAACTATATGATTTACATGGAAGATCTGAAAGGTCCCCTTTAAAACGAGTGGTGACTATTGATTACTGAGGCCAGCCTGCTAGTAAGAAGTTGTCAATTAATGATGTTACATTGAAAAGTTTGTTAACCCATTAAGACCGGGAACGCATCTGTGTCATTATTAGATTTCTTTGGCTATATTTTGAAGAATTGTGGAAAATGTGTGCAAATCTTTGAATATATATATTTTTGTACAAATGTCTTCTAAATTGTTTTTAAAACGTATGTTGCTATATATCAGTGGTGCTGAAACTTTCATGTCAAGGACCCCCCAAATTATTATGTATTTGGCCACAGACCCCACCCCATCTCAAAATATTTTGTTCCAGGGACCCCCCAGAAGCAAATATGAGATAAAAATGTTAGCTTAAAAATGTATATATATATATTCAAAGATTTGTACAAATTTTCAAGAATTTTTAAAAATAGCAGATCTACAAGCTCGTATGAGCTTGTATATCTGCTATTTTTGAATAGCCAAAGTATTAAAAATAATGGTTAAAGTGGTTACACAGATGCGTTCCCGTTTAATGGGTTAAAATAAGTAAATATTCTACCAGAGTAAAATATTACTAAAGATTCTAGCCTGAGGCTGTTATGACCTCTGGCCCTCTCCTCTCCCTCTCTTTCTCACAAACACTGGAGGACTCTGAACATGCTGGCTGCAGTAGTTTAAAAGTCACTTATTTCATTGACATACTGAATACATTGCCCACCCACACACACAGACATAAACAAGCTCTAAACTAAATATAGTTCAAGTTGGCTGAGCTTACTTGTTGCTCAATGCTCCCTCCATGTCAACAAGTCACAAAGTTAGGATAGAATGTCATGCTTCCAGACTGACAGCGAGGGTCCCGTGTCTGGCTGTTATATAGGCCAAGTTGCTTCAATGCCATGTTTTATTTAAAAGGTAGGGTAAGTGATTTTCTTTGGTTAACATAAGTGTTAAATAGCTCTATATTCTGATAGTACTCATTGCTATAGTGTTTGTTCAATAACAGGAGTCTGCGTGTCTCTCCAGCTCTTTATTAAACAGAAAACGCATTTTCAAGTTGGGAATGGGATACCAATTGTATCCAATTAGGATGGAGAACTCAGTCAGGATACAGATTAACAAGTGAAATTGGAAGTGATGACACAAATAAATGAGCAGACAAAATCTTAACTGGAACACTAAAAATAAAGTCGATAAATGGGTACTCTCTCCTGTTTCGCTGACATTTTGTCAACTACCTGACAATGTGCTTTCTGTTTATTAAAGAGCTGGAGAGACAGGGAGACCCCTGTTACTGAACAGATATAGAATCAGAATATAGAGTTTAACTTTTTAATAAAAAATACTTTTTATATTTTGAAATATCACTTACCCTACCTTTAAATGAAGTCAAATCTGATGAGCTCATCAGATTTTAACCTAGTCATAACAAACACATGATGTTGAATTTGGGAATTGTATGGCGTGTGTGTGTGTGTGTGTGTGTGTGTGTGTGTGTGTGTGTGTGTGTACACTACATTGAGGTACATAAATAAATGGTTGACTGAACATGGTGATGACAAGCATAGACCTGTCCTGTACACACCCAAGCTGCAAACACAGGACGGTCAAGCTACCACTACAAGAGAGCATCATGAGATATTAACATGCCCACATGATAGGCCAACACCTTCCACTTGACAAGACTGAACAGCAGCATTATTAGTGCACAACTAACTGACATGTCTGAGCTCTGAGTTGACTCATTCCAATTGTGCATGGGATTTGATTTAATCGTCACATGGGGATTGAGGGAAAGGATACATGAAACCTCAGATGAACTGCTCAAGTTCCAACATTTGCTGCAGGTGTGTGATGTGTGAGTAATGTACAGTACACCACCACCCGAGTTAACCTGTGATCCCTCCCATTGAGACCCAGATTTCGTCATCGTTAAAGGACACGGTCGTTGTTTACAACAACAACCCCTGTCTGAATTAATGGCAACACGTGATATGCGATCTGTTCGTCAAGCAGAAGTGCACCAACCAGTCTAAAGAAGAGAACTAAAACAAACTGCCATTATTGAACGTTAACACATAGGTGCAATAAAACACTCCAAATCTCCTAAAATTATAAAATATAACCCGGTCAACAGTCCGGTGATAGCGCATATCTAATGTCGACGGCGATCTATGAAGCACGCCAAGCTATATGTATTAGGATTAGAAGCATCTAAATGTGTTATGCTGGGATCTTTAAAAAAAAAAACTAGTGATCAGAATTGAATCTACAAGTTTGTCCTGCAAACGTCCCGATCGTGACAATTTCCCGTTTTCTTTTCGGAGGTAGGGTATGGTGACCTATGAACATTCATTTAGAATAATAACAACAGTTATTAACTGGAGTATTGTAGCGATCTGTGTCGTTAATTAACAGAGTCTAACACACGAAGTGGTATGATCGAGGCTCATGGTTCATCTTCCCTAACAGGCCGATCCTTGTTTTTCGTCACACACACAAAAAACACCACCAGCCCCTTGTGTCGTTAATAATGTGCCGATGATAATGACAAGGACAGGCATAAACACATAGATGTGTGGTTATGTGATTACAACGTGTCCTATGTATTATAACACAACTTACTTTCAGCTTCGCAGCACAGGAGAGACGATGACTTGTTGACGTGTCTAGTAGCTGTTGTTGTTCAGGACACTGTGTGGCTAACAGCCGTTAGCAGTTAGCTTAGCTCACCCTCTGCTGCCTGGCTGCCACTCAGTTCGTTAAGCCTAGCGTTAATTGGCAATGCCTCGCTTCTAGACTATATAAATAAGTAAATTCGCCTCTTAGGAAATGTATTAATGAGTAAATGTGAGGCAGGTAGTGGTTTGGAGATTTGGCACTTTGCTCGGGAGCCTCCTTTTGCCAGCTGAGCTACTGCAGCAACCTGAGATTCTCAGCTTTCTCTCTCTTTCTCTCTTCTCCCCGTTTCACTTCCTCTTCGGCGTTGCCAGGTTTTGCGGGAGAAACGAGCAACCTGGTCTATGAAAACAAGCGACTATGCTACATGAGCCCTTTAAACCTGTTTGAAAATAGCCGATCTACAAGGTCACAACGCGTCGCCACGCGACGCGTTGTGAGCTTGTAGATCTGCTTCTTTTTTTTTAATCTAGAAGAAAATGTGGAATATTTTTCGCAACACAAATCTTGTATGGGAGGGGGTCCCTGGAAATATTTTCAGATGGGGGTCTGCAGACAAATACAGTCTGTTAATTCAGTCCTTGACATGAACATGTTTGAGAACCACTGATTTAAACAACATTTGAAACAGACCTAAAAAAAAACGCAACCCGCAACTACCAATATTTACAAGCAACTTTACAGAAAAGGAAGCCCTAAGCCGCTTATAACAAGCAGACATGGCAACACTGATCCTCTTCCAAAACAACGTTTGCGTAATGCGTCATTTCGCAAGACGCATCTAAAAAAAAAGTTACCGCCCACTAAAATAAAATAAAATAAAATAAAATAAAATAAAATAAAATAAAATAAAATAAAATAAAATAAAATAAAATAAAATAAAATAAAATAAAATAAAATAAAATAAAATAAAATAAAATAAAATATTGATAAGATTCCCCGGACACAAATCTCCTTTCCTCCCCGTCCCCCCATCTTGATCT
>NC_139944.1:11678411-11688411 GCF_963454915.1 Gymnoscopelus microlampas
AAGATAACTGACAGCTCATAACAGAGCACACTTTCTCCCTGGGGGACGAGGTGGTGGGGCGGCTCAAGTGGAAATCAACATCAAGGGCACAGCGCACACGGAACAACAGGATTCAACAGAGGCATCTTTCGGCTTTTTAACTCGACGAGTGGCCCCCATGATTCACTTTCGCTCTCTCGGAATAATGCTCCCACTGCTGTCCCTTTTTTGCGTGGCAGCTCTGCTGTCCTCCGGTGCATCCCCCACTTGTCTGCAACCTCCCTGCAAGGACAGCCTGGTGGCCGCGCCCCCCGCCGCGCACACCGTCGGGACGACGGGAGCAGGAACGGGGGTCGTCGGGGCCTGCGGCGAGGGGCAACAAGCCGGGACGACGACGGGCTGTAGTAGAGTGGCGGCCTCCTCCCTTCCGGCCATCTCGGACGCCTCTCGGACGAAGGTGGAGCAGAAGAAGCAGGACCTGCAGCAGGTTCAGCCTAAGGTGAGTGACGTCACATCCCGCCGCACCGCCGCGAGGTCAGCGGGAGGTCACGTTCCTGAACGCTCTCTCAAATGTGATGTTTTCAGAAAGGTTTAAAATATACTACCAGATCACTCGCATGCCTCGCACGAGTCAGTTTGCAGCATCGAACGCTGATCCTGACTGAGACTAAAGCTCAGACATGGGCAACTGGCGGCCCGGGGGCCACATGCGGCCCCCCCACCTTCACTTAATGCGGCCCGCAGGTTAATATCGGAATATTGATTATTGATTTCAGCTGTTCCAATTCCAAACATGCCCCGCTTTAATTACTTCAGTCTGTATTAGTAGCTTAATGACTAGTATTAAAGTTCTATTGTCTTTTTTTATGTCCAATGTATTTGTATTTAAGTTCATTACGTTAACATAAGTATAACTAAATGCATTTGAAATGAAATAAAAATGTTACTTTTCAGGATTCCAATTCAAAATTAGCAACAAAAAAAATCATCATTCCAATTCAAAAATAGCAGATCTACAAGCGGATCTGCTATAGCAGATCTACAAAAGCGCCAAGATAGCCTATTTTAGCTACTTTTGTGTGACATAGAATGGCGAAGTACGGCAGTCATTTACGAAAAAAGTTAAAATACGGATATGCCAGTATGCAATGTGGCCCTCTGGAGTGAGTGTGGAAACATAGTGGCCCTCTCCATCATCAAAGTTGCCCATCTGTCTGTGTGCTATGCCTCAACACCATAAGTCTGATTTAGGTGCACACGCGCTCACCAAAAACAACCGATTTACATGCTCACAATGCGCCAAGCTGCACTGCGTTGCAAAGCTTGTAGATCGGCTATTTACGCGGCACGACACCGGCGTGCGTGCACCTATACTGCAAGTATAACCCAAGCTTTACAAAGCCTGTTTCTGCAGCATGACGGGGATAGGGGGCAGAGCCTGGAGAAACAGTGAGTGACACCACATCATTCAACACGCTAAAGTCCAGCTGAGCCGCGATCTGTTGATTCAAGCGTGCAATGGAGACCGTGAAGGCCTCCAATCTGGCCGGGCCGTGGGGCCGGGCACTGGCAGCACGGGTCCCTTCTCTGGGGATTTTAGGCACTCTATACTCTCAGCAGCTCCTGACTGGCACACACACAGTGCAGGGATGGCAATCAGAGTAGGGATAAATATAGGTGCGCTGTGAAAATGTCCTCATCCTTTGGGCCGTGCTGAGCTCATCCAGTGACAGGTGTGCAAGGGGGCATTGTTACAATGATGATGTAAGTGTTAATGGCTGATTGAGTGATCCGCCACACATGGCCGTGTGAGGCTTTGTGGCTGTGGATGGATTGCAGGTATATATGGGTGCACATATATCGGGCAGAAACCTTATTTCAACTTCTACGCAAATGAATGCCGACCTGAAAATGCGTTTTTATAAATATTTAGCCAAAAAAAAAACAGTATTAAAAAGAGCTTGTGATTAAATAACAACTACATTGGATCTATTGGAACACAGGTACCTTTTTCCCATTTCCTGAAAAGTGATGATTCTAGAAATCGGTCTACATGGTTTTCAAGAGACAGCGATGATATGCTTTATTTATACAATCACAGAGGTACTATTTTCATATTCATGGAACTGTCTTGCAGGTAGGGCTATCAAACGATTAATCGGTTGGTTTGGTCTTAGTCGACCACGACTTTGTTAGTTGATTAGCTGCGTTTTTATGCTTTTTTTCCACGCTGAATTAATTATTTCCTGAAAGATTATGAACACAACCAGACAGTCTATAGGCCTATACCAACCTGAAATGGCTGGACTCTGAATGACTGTATGCAGCAAACACAATTTTACAGATATGTTAGCGAATCAGCTAATTGATTACCGTGAGCCAACAAATTACTATGACTATACACGAATCCACGGAGCGCTGCCCTGTAGGTGGCGCCGCCATTGCTGCGGTGTCAGACTCGATCAGCTGCTGCTGCGGTGTGTCAGTCAGCTGCAGTCACTGACTGCTCACGTTTACTCTTTTACCTGCTTTTTACTAACTTTTACTAACACTAACTTTACAAAGATGTACAGAAAATCGGGACGAACCTGCGTAGTTTATGGCTGCTCCAACAGCCAAGCAGGTAAAGAGTAACGTCAACAGACGGACAGAACCGCAGCAGCAGCTGACTGAGTTTGACACCGCAGCGATGGCGGCGCCACCTACAGGGCAGCGCTCCGTGGATTCGTGTATAGGCTCTATGCACAGCAGCCATATTGGAAAGTTGGGCCTCTTCTTACTTCCTTCACAGGTGTTACCACTGATACTAATTAAGGCTCTGTTCCATTCTGGTCAAACAGAGCCAGGGTGCTGATATTGTTCATGTTGGCTCACTGGAAACAATCCAGTGGGTATCAAAGTGTGGTCCAGGGACCCTCATGGTTCCTTGAGGGGCTCCAAATGGCCCCTTACGGGTGTGTAACTCTGAGAGTGTACAAATGGAACCAAATGGACCCTTACGGGTCCATTTGGTTCCATTTGTACACTCTCAGAGTTATGGGGGTCCTTGAAATTAAAACGTTTGAGAACCACTGTGCTACACTAAATGGAACAGAGCCTTCATTGGAATCATTGGTAACACCTGTGAAGGAAGTAAGGAAGAGGCCCAATTTCCTTTCAATATGGCTGCTGTGCATAGAGCCTAGTAGTCGACTAAGAATGCATTTAGTCCAGGACAGCCTTATTTGCAGGATAGCGCCGATTCCAAAGCATTCACCACCTGTTCATTTATAAGTTGAGCATGTGGCATAACTCTTTATGAAAGGGCAGAGTACTGATGTGACACAATGTCCCTGCAGACTGGACATGTCACCAAGCGTCTGGTGCAGCTGCAGCATTGCATGCGCTCCCTCCAGGAAACAGAGGCCCCCCGGGGCCAAGGGGGCCAGGAAGGTGACTCACTGGGGGCCATCCTGGCGCTAATGGCAGCGGTGCTGACAGAATGTGACCTCCACTGTCACAGCCAGGCCCTCAGGGCGATGGCCAAGCGACTGGGTGAGTAGCCTATAGCACATGGACACGCCACGCACGCACACGCCCAAACGCAATGAGTCAACCCGGACACACAAAGCTAAACCAATGCACACACACACACACACGCGCGCGCGCGTGCATGAACAAACACTCACACAGTGGTGGAAAAAGTACTCAAATGTTTTACTTAAGCAAAAGTATCAATACTGCAATGCAGAAGTACTCTGTTACAAGTAGAAGTTTGGTGTTCAAAATTTACTTGAGTAAAAGTACAAAAGTATTGGTATCAAAATGTACTTAAAGTACCAAAAGTAAAAGTTCTGAAATGTTTGAAAATAGCAGATCTACAAACTCACAACGCGTCGCAATGCGACACGTTGTGAGCTTGTAGATCGGCTATTTTCAAATAGCCCAGGTATAAAATAGGGTATGTAATGTATGTTTTATAATGTAACAATTTATATCTGCAAAGTAACAAATAACTGTAGTGAAGTAAAAGTGAAATATTTGCCTCTGAGATGTAGTGGAATAGAGGTAAAAGTATAGACAATTGGAAATACTCCAGTAAAGTCAAAAATACCAAAACATTTTACTTGTAAATGTACTTAGTTACTTTACAACACTGGACAAGCCACGCACTCGCCTAAATGCAATAAGTCAACACAGTCACAAAAAGCTAAGCCATGCTCACACACACATGCGCGCACGCACACGCACGCGCGCACACACACACACACACACACACACACACACACACACACACACACACACACACACACACACACACACACACACACACACACAGTAAACAGAAGCTCAATAAGGCCTGCCGAGTGTTGGTCAGAGGTGAGTGCATAGGAATGTAATGTCTGAGTTATACATGGCTGTGAGCGGGTGTCGTACAGCTCACATAGCAGGTCTACAAGCTAGTGCTGCGACGCGTTGTGAGATTGCAGATCTGCGCGACGAAGTGCAACTCAGGCTTAAAGAACGACTACGTCCATTTTCAAACCATGTTCATGTAATTGGTCTTCACTATAACGTGATAATATGGTACAATCTTTGTCTACTCGGTCTGTGTCTCAGAGGAGGGCTGTGGATACACTTCAGAATCCCGCCTACCAGTGACATCATCGATGGGGAATCCAAGCAATAGAAACGGCAGGCTTTCTATTCCTGGAAAGTTAGCATGCTATAATGGAAGCCATTGTTCTCGCGTTAATACAAATCAAAATATTTTTTTTTTCAGGTTTCTTGTTTGAAAAACAAAAAACTGCCAAAAGATGATGTCACTGGTAGGCTGGTGTCTGAACTGTCTGGAGCCCTCCTATGAGACACAGACCAAGTAGAAAACAATTGTACCATTTTATCATGAGCATTAGTGAGGACCATTTATATGAAAAGAGTTTGAAAATGGGTGAAGTCGTCCTTTAAGCGCTCTTACTGGGATGAGAAAAACGCACGCACGCACACACACACACACGCACACACACACACACACTCACACACACACTTAAACACGTACACACCACAGACAGATGGGGAACGGAATTGACACCATCCAGCCTGACATCATGTCATGTGTCTTTATATATTATACACAGAGAGCGCAGCGGTGGGGAGGCAGGGAGAGAAGGATCTGCTCCTTCTGCTGAAGAGCATCACACATCACCCACCCACAGGTGAGCCCACCCACCCACACACACACCCATCTAGGTTGATCTGTCCAACACCCAATGACTAGAGAGTATACGACTACTAGGTTGCAATGTTGCACGCCAATGGTCAACCACGTGAACCCTAACGTCCCTATTCTGGGGCCAACATTCGGTGAAAATAGTCAATAGGCTCTATGCACAGCAGCCATATTGGACAGAAATTGGGCCCCTTCCTTGCTTCCTTCACAGGTGTTACCAATGATACTAATGAAGGCTCTGTTCCATTTCGTGTAGCACAGTGGTTCTCAAACTTTTTAATTTCAAGGACCCCCATAACTCTGAGAGTGTACAAATGGAACCAAATGGACCCGGGAGGGTCCATTTGGTTCCATTTGTACACTCTCAGAGTTACCCTCTCAAGGAACCATGAGGGTCCCTGGACCACACTTTGAGACCCACTAGTATTTCTAGTGAGCCAACACGCACAATATCAGCACCCTGACTCTGTTTGACCAGAATGGAACAGAGCCTTCATTAGTATCATTGGTAACACCTGTGAAGGAAGTAAGAAGAAGCCCAATTTTCTCCAAAATGGCTGCTGTGCATAGAGCCTATCTACAAGCTCACAACGTGACACGTTGTGAGCTTGTAGATTGACTATTTTCGCCGAAGAGTTTTGACGTAGAGGGGGGGGGGGAAAGGAGCGGGCCAAGTACAGAGCCCTGGGGGACCCCGGTCTGCTAAGTACATAGGGTTTAAGAGGTTTTACGTCGTGTTTTTCAGTCGCCCCTGTGGCAAGGCTACATCCTCAGGACTGTGCCGAGATCTATAAGCTGGGGATCAAAGAGAACGGAATTTACACCATCCAGCCTGACCTGCATAGGCCAGCAGTGGAGGTACGTTATTTTATGCAACCATGAAACAAACAGTTTTGTGTGTGTGTGTGTGTGTGTGTGTGTGTGCGCGTGTGTGTGTGTGTGTGTGTGTGTGTGTGTGTGTGTGTGTGTGTGTATGTGTGTGTGTGTGTGTGTGTGTGTGTGTGTGTGTGTACCGTTATTTGACTTTGAGAACTCCCCTGTGTCCCCTGTCGCGTCTCCTCAGGCCGAGTGTGACATGGAGACGGCAGGGGGAGGCTGGACGGTGTTCCAGGGGCGGCAGGACGGCTCGGTGGACTTCAACCGCACGTGGAAGGAGTACCGGGAGGGCTTCGGCTCTCAGCAGGGCGAGCGCTGGCTGGGCAACGCGGCGCTGCACGCCCTCACCACCTCCGGCGGCGGGCAGCACCAGCTGCGCGTGGAGTTGGAGGACTGGCACCAGCAGAGACGCCAGGCCACCTACAACAACTTCAGAGTAGCCTCAGAGACACTGAGGTGATGATATATGCCACCAAGATACACACCCTGTTTATTTGAACAAGAATGTTTTAGCTCTCGGTGTCACGTGCTGGTGAGGTAAGAACCCAAATGCAGGACAGCCAGGCAAGGTGGTGTTCAAAACCCATAATTGGGTGTGTTAATACAAGACACAGGTGAACAGGAACAGGACAAACTAAAACAAGTGACAGGGTGCAATGACTCAACAGTCAAGGACTGACTGGGGAAGAAGACTGACATACACATGAGGGGTGATTACAAATCAGATACAGCTGGGGCAAACAGAAACGTAGAACCAAGAATACTAAATCAGGGAACAAAATACATAGAAGCTACAATCAATGACAGAGCCTGTGACTGTGAGTGACACTCGGAGGTGCAAGAGTGAGTGTGTGTGCGTGTGTATGTGTATGTGTGTGTGTGTGTGTGTGTGTGTGTGTGTGTGTGTGTGTGTGTGTGTGTGTGTGTGTGTGTGTGTGTGTGTGTGTGTGTGTGTGTGTGTGTGTGTGTGCGTGCGCGTGTGCGTGTGTGTGTGTGTTCCTCTCCTTCCCTCTGCTCCCCCATGCCATTGCTCTAAATAAGAATGAATTCATCAGCTGGTTAACGAACGCATTTAGACCGGGAACGCATCTGTGTCATTTTAAGATTTGTTTGAAAATGTGTGCGAATCTTTGAATATCTAGATTATTAAAGCAAACATTTGTAACTCAAATCTTTGCTTCTGGGGGTTCAAAATATTTTGAGATGGGGGCCAAATACATATAATTTTGGGGGTCCTTGACAAGAAACGGTTTGACAACCACTGATGTAGCAACATTAGGATTCAGAAGACATCTTGTAGAATCGGCCTCAGGTCTTCATGGGTTAAATAAAGGATAAAAAGTGGTAATCGCTTTGAGAGGATCCTCACAAGCCTCTTTCCGATACGTTTTTGCTAATCCTCCCAGGTATCGTCTGACCGCCAAGGAGTACTCCGGGGACGCGGGCAACGCCTTGAGCTACAGCAAGCGCTACAACCACGACGGCAGAGCCTTCAGCACCGCCGACAGAGACCACGACCGCTACGCCACCGGGAACTGCGCGCAGTACTACGGCGCGGGCTGGTGGTTTGACGCCTGTCTGGCAGCCAACCTAAACGGGCGCTTTTACAGAGGCCGCTACAGCGGTCTGACCAACGGTATCTACTGGGGCACGTGGTACATCCTGACAGATGGTCGCTCTGGGGAGCGCTACTCGTTTAAGAGGGTGGCGATGAAGACGAGGCCTCGGAACTTCTTAGGGCTGGCCTAGGATCCGACTAGAAACTGAAACCGGATGTTGAGGATGGAAAGACTCTAAACACACGCTGTACACGTTACTGAATCATCTACCGTCTCACATGTGAAACTTCTCAGTTGGTGCTTATTTCGCCTGATGACTGAGTCACACTCTGGACAGCAGTTTGGATGATGAATCAGCTCATGCTGCATTCATCAAGTACACAAGAAAGGCAAATGAGTGAAAAAAGAAGATTAAAGGAGTAGTTCACCCGAAAAATGACTTATTTTCTATCAATTACACACCCCATGAAGCATTGAATTTGTGGAGACTCATTGAGTCTCCTACTGGAAATACACCCGGTCATGAAATTATTGGCTCAGGAAGGAACAAAAACATCTCCATGAATTCAATGCTTCATAGGGTGTGTAATTGATAGAAAATAAGTCATTTTTTTGGGGTGAACTAATTCCTTTACTTCATCATTATTATTCACAGTCATCAGCAAATTGTAGACTTCAGATGATCAAGTTATTCTTCTGTCACCCTTTTGCAGCCTATGCGAAGAAATGTGTGTACATTGACCATAAATATTTCAGAAGGAAAGTTAGGTTGGCGATTATACCTGTAGAAATTATTGTCGAAATAAATCTCCCGTATCTTTATTGTACATAAAGGCGTTTATGACAGTTTTCTTGTTTTTGGTGGAGTGAAAGAGAATGGAAGGACTGTGTGAGGTGTCACTCAACAGAAAAGAAAGAGTGTTTACATTTGAAATGCGTGGATAACCCCCCGGAACCCCCCCCACCCCCAAGAACCCCACTTTGAGAACCAATACACTAAAACACTATAAATTTGATGAGATGAGTGCAGACTCTGATGTAGGCTATTAAACAGCCGTTCAGACTGCCGCTCTGCAACACTCGATCAGGTAAAAACTCAAGAATCTCTGTTTGTAACCGCTCACATGTAACTTCGATAGGCTATGATGTTTCACGTGAGCAGGGACGGATTCATAGGAGTTGAGGCCCCTTGGCTAGAGTCATTTTTGAGGCCCTCCTGGCACACATGCACACATGCACGTGTGCCAAAAGTTCTTTTTCCTTTTATTTGGGGTTTTTGTTAAAAAAAATGTACTTCATGAAGTGGAGTGGTATGTAGTATGGATGCATTATGTATGTGTGTGGAAAATACTGGATACAGTAGGCGGGCTTTAGACCGGATCAGGCTTTGACAGCCACCACAGGCACTGTCTGCAGTGTGGATAGCAGAGCAAGAAGCTCTCAATGTTTTAACCATAAAACAACTAAATACACAATAACTAAACACAAATCTCACTTGAATCGGATTGCAATACTTTACAATTTGATCATTAAAGAAAAAGCCCAGGGGCCAGTTGGGGGCCCCTGGGCTGCAGCCCACCCACCCTAGCCCAACGGTAAGTCCGGCCCTGCACGTGAGGCAACATCTAACCCTCTGCCAGGTGACATTCCTCCGGCTAAAGAGAGGCCATATTTTTTACACTTTGGCTATTCAAAAATCGAGAAAATGTGTGCAAATGAATATATTTATATTATTTTAAAGCGAATATTCTTAACTCAAATCTTTGCTTCTGGGGGTCCCTGGATCAACATACTTTGAGATGGGGGTCCGGGGCCAACTGCATATCATCTTGACATGAAAAAGATTGAGCACCACTGATATAGAAACATACGTTTTTCAGAATACTGTTGGGATTTAGTAGAATTGGCTTCAGGTCTTAATGGGTTAAAATCCTCAAAGTCATCCTCTACAAACACGGTACTCCTGCTACACATGCTAATGTTCTAATGGGTGACGGAAAGCTGACGCGACCACATTTCCACCTATACCCACAAACCTCTGTGTTCTTACTCCAAGGCAGTGGTGGAAAGTAACTAAGTACATGTACTCAAGTACTGTACTTCAGTACAATTTTGAGGTATTTGTACTTTACTTGAGTGTTTCCAATTTCCAATACTTTTACTCCACTACATCTCAGAGGCAAATATTGTACTTTTACTCCACTGCAATTATTTGAAAACTTGAGTTACTAGTTACTTTGTAGATTTTGATTATTACTACAAAACATACATGTACCACTTCAGCCCTATATATACATTTCGGCCATTTGAAAATCTACAAGCTCACATCGCGACGCATTGTGAGTTTGTAGATCTGCTATTTTCAAACGATTCTTAT
>NC_139944.1:11690911-11695911 GCF_963454915.1 Gymnoscopelus microlampas
GAGGGAGAGAGTTATTAGAGAGCTATGGATACAATAGAAGGCCTCTGCACTGAAAGGCTCTACATTCTGCCCCCTGGTGGCTAGAATGGCACAATGACAGGTGTTGTGTGGCACATTCTACTGAGAGATGCTCCTCTATCAACATGTGTTGGTAATGCCCTGTACTAATCTAACGTTCTTTTATTTTAAAAGGAATACAACTCAATTCAACATTCTATACTCTGTAAAATGTCCCTTGGCATATAGTCATGTAACATACTGGATGTAAAGATTGTTCAGCATTTACACCAGTACGTGGTTCTCAAACTTTTTTTAATTTCAAAGGGCCTCTGTAACTCTGAGAGTTACAGAGAGTTTTACAAATGTAAAAATGTACCCGTAAGAGTCCATTTGTTAACATTTGCACTCTCTCATCAGAGTTACAGACCTGTAAGGGTCCATTTGGAACCTTTTCAAAGAAACCTGCTTGGACCCCATTTTGAGAATCACTGATTTAGAAAAAAAAGAGAGTTCTACTCCATCACTTTCTTCTCTGTCGTGGGCGCATCCGACTCCTCATTCAAAATCATATCAAGTATCAAGTTTTTATAATCAGTTCTCTTGTTGTTCATTGACATTTTGTATCTCTTCAGCCCCCCCCCCCCCCCGATGAAGATTCACATATATCTGTCATCATGTCCCTGCTTCTCTCCTCTCCTCTCCATCAGTCTTGTTGACAAGGGAGGAACCAAGGCCCAGGGGTTGTGTCACCACAGTATCCTGACACACAGTGTCTGGAGTGGGGTGATAGCGGGTGTGCGGGGTACCGGCAGGCTCTGCTGCCCCAGGGCCGGAAGCCCAGACTGGGGCAGCGGTTAGCCAGCACATCCCTCTGAGAACCACCGCCATCCCCCCAAGGGAAGCTCTCATGCAACCTGGTGTCGTTTCCAGCGTTCGAACAGAGAACATCACGCTGCAGAGTAACAACAATCACGCGGTTCATCTTGATGCCAGCTTGTTGACCCTGAATACACTATACCATACATGGGCAACTGGCGGCCTGGGGGGCCACATGCGGCCCCCACCTTCACTTAATGCGGCCCGCAGGTTAATATCGGATTGCTGATATATTATTGATTTCAGCTGTTCCAATTCCAAACATGCATACACGACCCGCTTTAATTACTTCAGTCTGTATTATAGCTTAATGACTAGTATTACAATTCCATTGTCTTTTTTATGTCCAATGTATTTGTATTTAAGTTCATAAAGTTAACATAAGTATAAATAAATGCATTAGAAATTAAATAAAAATGTTACTTTTCGGGATTCCAATTCAAAATTAGCAACAAAAAAAGTCAGGATTCCAATTCAAAAATAGCAAAAATAGCAGATCTACAAGTTCAAAACACGTCGCGCTGCGCCGCGTTTTGAGCTTGTAGATCGGCTATTGTTGCTACTTTTGTGTAACATAGAATGGCGAAGTACGGCTTTCATTTACGAAAAAGGTTAAAATACGGATATAAGAGGTGTCTGCCAGTATATGCAACGTGGCCCTCTGGAGTGAGTGTGGAAATATAGTGGCCCTCTCCATCATCAAAGTTGCCCACCCCTGGACTATACGCTCGTAGCACACTACACCCACCCACCCACCCAGCTGCAGAAGGTATCTCAGAAGGTATTTCTGTTACTGAGACAGCATAACCCATATGAGACTATAAATGGTCCTGCATCTACACATTAGCAAGGCTTCAAAGTACGTGTCTCTGATGAGAAATTGCACAAAGCCAAACCAAAGCCAAAAAAATGTACAATTACATGTCTTATTGACATAAGATTGTATGTGCAGATTGAATCCAAGTCAATTGAGGAGAGCAGAGATTTAAATGCCAGAGTTTTCATAGGGAGGAGAATAGTTTGTTCCCTTATTCTGTTCATCTAACAGGCCCCCCCCCGAATAGATATGAACGCTAGATTTCAAGTAGTTAAACATCTGAGGTAATGCTAGGTAATGGTACCAATGGTATACGTGCACATTTACACTCAACAGCAGATGGCGGCATTATTTTCCTGAGAGAGTGCAAGATTTCCCTCTGACTTTCAAAGACGCTCATTTTGGTTCACAAACACAAAAGGGCACTGAGTGTTGCACTGAGGCACTACGCGCAGACACACAAGAGCTCATGCATTCACCACAGTATATCTAGTGTAGTCTATAGGAAGACAAACAATACATAAACACGACATGCTGCAGTGGTGGAAAGTAACTAAGTACATTTACTCAAGTACTGTACTTAAGTACAATTTTGAGGTATTTGTAACTTTACTAGAGCATTTCCAGTTTTCAGTACTTTTACTACTCCACTACATCTCAGAGGCAAATATTGTACTTTTACTCCACTACAATTTTTTGAAAACTTTAGTTACTAGTTACAAAACATACATTAACCACTTTAGGCGTATATACATTTCATTCATTTGAAAATAGCCGATCTACAAGCTCACAATATGTTGCATTGACACAACACATTGTGTCATCTGCTATTTTCAAAAGATGTTTATACATAACTTGTGAAATGGGACTTTCTACATAATGAGTACTTTCTAGTTTTGGTACTTTAAGTACATTTTGATACCAATACTTTTGTGCTTTTACCCAAGTCAATTTTGAATTCCAGACTTTTACTTGTAACAGAGTATTTCTACATTGTAGAAAAAGTAAAACATGTGAGTACTTTTTCCCACCACCGACATGGTGTTAATGTGAATGGCTGAGGGGAAGGATGACAACAGTGCTTTAAAACGGGTACAAATTCAGTTCTTCAGTTCTTTTAGTTCAGACATGTGTGTCTTGTTATATGATATCAAAAAACAATGAGGAATGTATGAATAGGAAAGTGTAATCCTGAGCATCAAACAAAATGCAGATTGAGCAACTGCAGTGACTCTTCTGAACACTAGGGGTGCCACATTTTGCATTAGAGGTCAAAGGGCATTATGAAAACCTGACACCAAAAGGAGATTGAGGAGGATTATCGCAATGAAAGTCTGCTTTATTATAATATATTAATAACATAAAGCTCAGGGTCAACGGCATTGTGGTGGGAAAGGAACATAAATGGTGATCGGGCGTATAGTGAAAGACGAGGGCAGAGATAAAGGAGTAATTGGCAGTAGATAGATAGACAGGGTATGGAGAGAGAGGAATGCATTCTTTCACTGGCTTTCTTGAAGATAAGGATGAGCAAAGCGGGGGGTTTCGAGGGGGCGAGGAGAAGGGCGGGCTGGGGTATATAGGAAGCATGATGGTTTGCAAAAGGTGTGTGACTGAGTAAAAACCGGCCGTTAGAGACCCCCCTGCCAGACCACAGGGCCCTGAGAGAGAAGCAGGAGGGCTTGCTCTAACAATATGGGGGCCTGCAAGAAAAACCAGAGCGAGGCAGTATTCCGTTAGAAACCGGAATTCAGCAGAACAAGTGTATCCTGATGTGGTGAGGGGGGAGCAGAGGGGAGGGAGGGAGGGACAGTGCAGGGCGCCATGTGATGCGCCTCGCTCCATCCCTTGTCAACTTAAGGTCTATATACAGAGGGAGATGAAGACAAAGGGCTTTACAGCAGGGGAGGGAGGGGCGAGGGTGTGTGGGGGGGGGGGGGGGGGGTTGGTGGGGCAGCTGGAGGCCGTGTTGGGTAAAGGTTCAGTGGCATCAACCAGAACTATCTTAGGAATACAGTTAAACCTCAGACATGAACGTATGTTTGTTGTTTAGCTCCACCTGATGATAGATGTGATCAGATGGATGGTGGCTCACGGGGGCAGTTGTGCCTGAAGGCTGGTGTTTTCAACGTGACCATTCATAGCACAGACTGAGTTGGGTGAGACTTACAAGCGTTTTATTAAACCGTGAAGGCGCGCATCCCACACGCAGTCAAATCCGGAGCGGTAATTTAACTCTGGGAGTGTAAACATTGGTCCGTTTTACACTCTCGAAGTTAGAATTAATACTCAGGACTTTGCGGTACAGAAATAGATACATTATATCTTGTATTGATAAGGCTGTCAAACTTTGTTCTGTTCAAAAGATGCATATTTTCTACAATTTGAACGCAGAGTCTGCCTGACCGCCACTAGAGGGCAGGACTAAACCAGCAGAAGCTTAGAGAAACTACAGAATGCATTCATCAATGATAAGGTCAATACACAATACACAAATTATCTTTTCTACAGAGACCCCCATTAAGAAACTCCCCATCAAGAAACAGGTGCGTGCGTGCGTGCGTGCGTGAAGATGATTGAGATACAGGATGTGGTAAGGCAGCCCAATGGTCAAGTGTGTTTCTCTATTCTCTTCATTGTTCTCCTCTCCATAGAGAAACACACACACACACACACACACACACACACACACACACACACACACACACACACACACACACAGGAAGAATCCTGTATGACCTCAATACTGCAACAATGGCCATATTTTAATTGGATAGTCCACTAGGCACACATATAGCTTACTATTACAGTAAATGCTGAGAAATATGTGTTCACTTACTATATATCTGTAAGGTTGTGTGTGTGTGTGTGTGTGTGTGTGTGTGTGTGTGTGTGTGTGTGTGTGTGTGTGTGTGTGTGTGTGTGTGTGTGTGTGTGTGTGTGTGTGTGTGTGTGTGTGTGTGTAGGCATGGGAGGAAAAGAAATGATTGAGGATGTTGAAATGTAATTTCACTTCTACTCAGTCGGAGACAGGCACCTCTCCACAGACAGGTAGAGAAGACAGAGATTGATGCGATTTTGCTTATGTGATCTTCTTTGTTCCCTGTGTGTGTGTGTGTGTGTGTGTGTGTGTGTGTGTGTGTGTGTGTGTGTGTGTGTGTGTGTGTGTGTGTGTGTGTGTGTGTGTGTGTGTGTGTGTGTGTGTGCGCGCGTGTGTGACAGACAGAATGGGTTAGCTCTTTAGGATCAGCTTAGGCAAAGAGACAGGCTTTTCATCACAGGAGGAGGAGGAAAGTCAAAGGATTTA
>NC_139944.1:11698411-11758411 GCF_963454915.1 Gymnoscopelus microlampas
AGAAAGAAAGCTATCTGACACGCTGGAAATAATCAACCCAATACCAGAGCAAACTGGTATGTTATTTAGCCCTAAACCGAGGATATAGGGTGGCAGACTAAGCACTGCATGTGACCGATCCAGAACTAAGGAAAGCCATGGCTATGTACAGACTCAGTGAGCACAGTCTTATTGCGATCGAGAAAGGCCGCCATAGACAGACCTGGGAATATGGGAATACAGGAAGGGAAATCTGGGCACTAGAGAAGTGCCCAGATTTTTTGGGAAGACTGGGCACTAGAGAAGAGTGGGCACCAGGAAGACTGGACACCAGGCCTTGGAAGATTGGGCACTGGGGAAATGTGGGCACCAATACAGAGTATTTTCCTATAGTGCGTAGAATGTTTTAGTGCCCGCCCTCCCTGTTACCAGACCTGGCTCCCAAGAGAAGACAGATTGTGCACCCATAACTGCACACAAAAAACGTGATAGAAACCGAGCTACGCGTTCTATACCTGCCCACTGTACCAAGACATCAGAGACACATACTGTCTCTGAGGTCTACTGGGCTACTTACAACCAGTGGTGGAAACTCTGTTACAAGTAAAAGTCAGGAATTAAAAATGTACTTGAGTAAAAGTACAGAAGTATTGGTATCAAAATGTAGTTAAAGTACCACAAACAAATAACGTGTTGTGAAGAAATAAAAATGGAAAACCGCAAAACAAAGGGTATTTATTACATATAGTAGGCCTACATCATATAATTAAATATTCAACAAAATTGTTTTCACAGAATCAAATGTTTTATGGCCATGATTCATCAGGAGCCTGGATGGCTTGATTCTAGGTTTAAAACAATTTATGTAAATATTCTTAGAAATCTCTTTGGGAAAAATGTATGGGCTTTTTTTTAGTGGAACCACAAAATGGCCGCCACTGCTATGCCCTATAATGTAGTAGTAGTAGTAAAACTATGTTAAATAGGTATTAGGTAGGGCCCTATTAGGTGAATAAGGTGATGACTGTTCTGGGATGGTTTGATTCTAAACATTTACACCTAAAAGCAGAGGTGGAAACTACGTACAAACTGTATACTCAAGTACTTAAGTACAATTTTGAGGTATTTTTTGGGGCGGTGTAGCCGCCCCCTATAAGTGAGTTTTGGACACCGACCCAAAAATTTGTGTACCCCCTAACCCTTCCATTGTTAATGCAAATCGATACTTTTTTCATATCAGCTAATCACATTACAGCTAGTGTCATCACCACTAACTGTAATGTGATTGGCTGACTTTGCAAATTCAGGACTGTGATTGGCTAGCGAAACACATGACACATGTGCAGCCCTATGAATAGCAGTATGGACTTTAAAAAAAGTCATTTATCCTTTTTTTAAAGTGAGTCATGTTGTGATGACCACACACCGCCCACTTCACACTGGGTGTGATTTTTATTTTACTGGAGTATTTCCAGTTTTCAGTACTTTTACTTCTACTATCTGCATTAGGCCTACATCTCAGAGGCAAATATTGTACTTTTTACTCCACTACAATTCTTTGAAAGCTTTACTTACTACTTACTTTGTAAAACATACATGAACCACTTCAGACCTATAGGCTACTTTGGCTATTTGAAAATAGCCAATCTACAAGCTCACAACTGAGCTTGAAGATCTGCTATTTTTCATACATTGGGAAACTTGTGAAATGGGATATTGTGCATAATGAGTACTTACTTTTAGTACTTAAGTATATTTTGATGCCAATATTTTTGTACTTTTACTCAAGTACATTTTGAATACTAGTACTTTTACTTGTGGTATTGCTTCCACCACTGCCTAAAATGTGTCCTAACTCCCACATCCAGGGCATGGGCATTTCACAACCACCTACCTCTTTCCCGCTAGGTGTCGCTGTCCGCCTGATTATTCCAATCTAATCGTGCTAGAGACAGTTTTCAGGAAGAACTGAAGCCCTGAGCAACTAAAGGATTAGGAATAACACGTTTCTGCCACAGTCTCTCAAATGAGGCGTTTCTGGCTTTTGGATCTATAAATCCATCTGGCCAGTCAAATCAGTAAAGCTGTCTGGTATATAAAGTGGAGGACCTTGTCTTGCATATCTGTCAAAAGCATGTCAACAAAGGTCATCATTCATATTGATATGACAAGGGAGTCACACAAGAAGGAAAGTGGCTCCAACACGAGGAGAGAGCAGTGATGTAAAGTAACTAAGTACATTTACTCAAGTACTGCACTTAAGTACAATTTTCAGGTATGTTTAACTTTACTGGAGTATTTCCAGTTTTCCAATTTTCTACTCCACTACATCTCAGAGGCAAATATTGTACTTTTACTCCACTACAATTATTTAAAAACGTTAGTTACTAGTTACTTTGTAGATTTTGATTATTATTTCAAACGTAGGCCTATTATTATTAAACCACATCATCTACATTTTGGCCATTTAAAAATAGCCGATCTGCAAGCTCACAATGCTTTGCAATGCGAGGCATTGTGAGAATAGATCTGCTAGTTTCAAAAGATTTTAATACATACATTTCAGAACTTGTGAAATGTATGGACATTCTGCATAATGAGTACTTTCTACTTTTGGTACTTAAAGTACATTTTGATACCAATACTTTTGTACTTTTACTCAAGTAAATTTAGAATTCCGGACATTCACTTGTAACGGAGTCATTTCTACATTGCAGTATTGATACTTGTACGTAAGTACAATATGTGAGTACTTTTTCCACCACTGGCTGGCTGCACGCGGTGCTGCATGACTTTGTATTTGACCTTTTCCGGAGAAGGAGAACTAATCCTTGAATATAATAGACTCTGGTAGAAGATATGGAAAATGACTGCACTGTTATCTCTGTTGCCAGGAGACCATCAGTGCATGGGCTGCCTATTATTAAGCATCGAGTTTGTGTATATATTGGAGGGGGAAAAATGCCCTTTTTTGTCATAATGTTTCACTATTAAACGGACACTCACACGTAATAATAATATTACTTTACAACACATAGGTTAGTCTTAAGGTTATACACTCATCATTTAATTTCGTCCAGATCACTGTGCCTATAAACTATGTGTAAATAGGAAGTGGCGTTAATGGACGAATTTTGTCTTTCATTTAAGCCTAGGCTATTAATGACTGCTGAGTATCAAACAAGTGGAGTGGACATTTGTAGATATGATCACAAATTAATACCTGGTAATTTTAATGGTGGACTAGGCTATATATAGGCTATAGGACTACAATGGAAACACGTCCACAGGAATTGTGTGTGCATGTTATCCTTTTAAGTGTTCGACTGTATGCGTGCTGTTTGCATTTCTGTCTAATAACATATTCAATCAATCAATCAATCAGTCAATCAGTCAGTCAATCAGTCAATCAATCAATCAATCAATGACTCTTACAGGTTTCAACTTCACTGATATATGACTTAGGCCTCAGATCCGTGTACCGTTTGGTTGCATATATTTATGTCATTCTAACTCCCATCATCATCATCGTCATAATCACCAATTATGTCCAAGAAATAAAATATCAAACCGTAGACCTATACGCATATTAGACCATCACAACAAGGAGGCGTTGGGTCAGGGCACTCAGGTCTGTGGACCAGGCCAGCCAGCAGCGGGTAAAGCTGGAGTGAGAGGTGGTCCATGTGAACACAAGCACCTTATCTATGCAGGTGGCATTTCCATGGGTAACTATGCCCTATAGCCTATACTTAATTATTACCAAAGCATTAGAGTAAAATATTGCCGCCCACTCATTTTTCTCTATCAGAATGCCTATAGGCCTACTGCAAGGTAGCAACAAAAAAAGGGGGGGGGGGGGCTTTCAGATCCACCCCTCATACTTGCATTATTACTAAACATAAACACATACAACGAAATAAAATCGGTGGAATTTGGATTATTTGTTAAATTAAGTTTCTGAATAATCACTCACATGGCGTTATATGGAATTTAAAAAAGGCCCTTTTTAGACAGCTTTTTAGGTCTATTCTCTCCATCTGATCAGATATCTTTGACGTCACCTCTCGCAGCATTTTTTTTTTTTTTTGCAGTTTCACAGATTTATGTTAGACCAGTCAGGTTGTCTTGGTTATAATCTCTATAGCTCAGGGGTCTTCAACGTTTTCAGGCCAAGGACCCCCTATGATGAGAGAGGGATGAAGCAGGGACCCCCCCACTACATATTGCATAAGATTGTGTTGCAGATTTTCATAGATATAGCTTCATAGACTTGTTTGATAGAACCACCATCAGTGTTGTGTTGCATGGATTCCTGTTAATTGAATTGTATTTTCAGACATTTAACCTCTTAACCCCTCAATAGCCTAAACTTGACCTTTCACTTTGTACATAGTCTGCTCTTTTTCCCCCCTCTACATCAAACCTCTTTGCCAAAAATAGCCGCTCTATAAGCTTCCAATGCCTCAGCGCGACTCGCGCTGAGGCATTGGAAGCTTATAGAGCGGCTGCGCGAGGCATGGGAAGCTTGTAGATCGGCTATTTTTGAATAGGGATGTTAATGTAAAAATGACTTGGAAACCTTTTTATTTTATTTTATTAAATCATGCCCCTCGTTTCAAACCAAATAGGTTCCCAATTCTACCAATTTCGTCAACAGCTGTCAAATCTCCCTTTTAATCTATAAGGATATAGCAGGCTACATTTATATTCAAATACTAAACTTAAGCTTAAAGAATGCAGGGGAGGTATCCTGGACAAATATTCCATTCAAAAAGTGTGCCAAATATTAGCAGTAATCAGAATGATAATGTGCAGATACATGCTCGAAGCGTGAGCTGTTGTGATCCACTGGGGCAACGACATGCATGCCTTCTTGATGCAGCAGATAAAGCCTTATCAGCCACAAACATCCACTTCCATCTTCACATTAATTCAATCCCCCTGCTTTGCTGATCTTTTTCCTCCACCGCTTCTCCAAACACGAGCGCTTGTAGATCTATCCTCATTGTCGTTGCACGATCTCAATCAACTCAACAAAAGAGAAAAAAAGAGAGATTTAGCCTAAATTAGTTTTAGTGAACCATAACAGGACTGCCATCGAAAACGGAAGGGGCTTTACTGATGATGATAATAAGCCTGCAAATAAGCCAAATGATAAACCAATATCATATCAAAGTCTACAATAGAAAATATAATAGCCTACTATTTAAAACATCTGTGTTAAAATATATAATAATAATAATGAAAATAATAAAACAATAGCCTATATATGTAGACTTGTTATTAGCCTATATGGCTATTATTAGCCTATTATTGTTATAACACTATTATTATTATTATTATTATTATTTTAGTAACACAGTATTATCTGTGGCCAAGGCCTATTATTGATCATCCCTTTTTTGCACTCTTAGTGCTTCTAATAAAACCTGTGTTCGGTTATGGGAGAGAGAGAGAGAGAGAGAGAGAGAGAGAGAGAGAGAGAGAGAGAGAGAGAGAGAGAGAGAGAGAGAGAGAGAGAGAGAGAGAGAGATGAGGAGGAGGAGGGGATCCAGTGCTTATATAGGATCCTTGGGTCCTCCTGATTATAACCCATCCCGGGGTAATTTTTCATCGGTGCTATGGCTAATCTTTGTTCTTTGTGAAGATAATAAATAGCCTAATCGTTATCAGCAAGCTGCTGGAGGTGTCGGGGGGAGAATAGGGGGGCTGATCGGCCCGGGAAATAGGCTCCAAAGTGCCGCGGAATAAATGGCATTTCTTATCTCGCTCTCCCAGATTATCACTGCCTTTTCAAACTCACACACAACAAATAATACATCCAATGCAGGGGATGCATCATTGACTGGACCAGATCTCTCTGAGTGATAGACAGCGTTGCCACGTCTGCTTATTACAAGCGACTTTTGGGCTTGTTATTTATGTAAAGTTGCTTGTAAATATTGTTTCTATTAAAGGGTGAATTGCTTATTTGGGCTTGTTTCCTAATGTTGTTTAAACCAGTGGTTCTCAAACATTTCCATGTCAAGGACACCCCAAGTTATGTATTTGTCCACGGACCCCCATCTATCTGAAAATATTTGGTGCCAGGGACCCCCATACCAGATTTGTGACAAATGTTTCTAAAATGTTCCAAAATTGCCTCTCTTTTTTTTCAAGATAATATTTTCTCTTCAAAAAAAAAAATAGCAGATCTACAAGCTCACAATGCCAGGCGTTGTGAGCTTGTAGATCGGCTATTTTCAAAGTGCCAAGTAATAGCTTATAGCAGTCGCTTCTTTTGGGCTTGTTTTCACAGACCCCTGGCTGCTTATTTCTCTCGCAGAATCTGGCAACGCTCACATGGGAGAACGAGTGCATGGGCAATATTTACAAGTTTAATGTTCTGCACGTGCAGAAGAGTCCTCAGTCATTGTATTCGGGCAGCATAAATACAGCTCAGTATTCCATTATTGTGAGGCTATCTGCGGATGCCATCTGATCTGAGATGCCTGTTCTTTGTTGTGGCGTCTTTGCAGCTTATTTCTTTCATGTTGGATTTCACTGGATAACGGTTAACAAGACGCAGCCAGTTCTGCACACGGGAGGAAATTATTCTGAAGAAATATTTGGAAATAGCAAATATCTCGGGTCGATCGACATGACACTTAAATAATTTGGTATAAACAAACATTTTTTTTGAGCCCATATGGTTTGATTAAGACTGATATAGCAGCATGAGGATGTTGGCATCATTTTACAGCCTAAATCGTGGCCTGAAGGCAATTGACACGTTTGAGACACTGATGTTGAATCTTGTTGGTCAATAGCCTAATGCATTGGTTCTCAAAGTGGGGTCCGGGGAGCCCCAGGGGTCCTTGGAGGGGTACCAGGGGGTCCCCAGAAATATTTGGTGCCAAAATATAATGCCACAATAATTTTAACCACTTTAACCTGCATATTTCATAGTTTGGCTATAAAAATAGTAGATCTACAATGGCAGCACTAGCTTGTATATCTGCTATTTTTGAAAAATCCCTGGCACAAAATATTTTTGAGATGGGGGTCCGCAGCCAAATACATATCATTTTGGCGGTCCTTCACATGAAAAAGCCTAATGAACGACTATCATATCTACAAATGTTCACTCCAATTTTTGATACTCAACAGTAATTACAATTTGTGATAGCTTTACAGCTTCTTTTCTCTCTCTATTTTTTTTAAATCTAATCATGACACTGGATTTATTGGAAAGAATCAAAACATCAAATCAAAATACTGTATAGGCTAGGCTACTTGATATATTATTAATGGTGATATGGTTTGAATATCAGTTGCAGTTCTCTTTGACTTCCGAGAGTCAGTATCAATACTACAATGCAGAAATACTCTGGTATTCAGAATTTACTTGAGTAAAAGTACAAAAGTATTGGCATCAAAATGTACTTAAAGTACCAAAAGTATCCATTTCATGTTTTCAAAATGTATAAAATGATTTGAAAATAGCAGATCTACAAGCTCACAAGGTTACATCATGATGCATTGTGAGCTTGTAGATCAGCTATTTTCAAATAGCCAAAGTCTATGTAGGGCTGAAGTGGTATGTTTTGTAATAATATTTTAAATCTACAACTAGTAACACAAGTTAAAGAGTAAAAGTACAATATGTGTCTCTGAGATGTAGTGGAGTAAAAGTATAGAAATTTGGAAATACTCCAGTAAATTAAAAAAAATACCTCAAAATTGTACAGTACTTGAGTAGGCTACATGTACTTAGTTACACCACTTCCTAGAGTTCATCCATTGGGATGTATGTTAGCAGATCCATCTTCCTCTCGTCCCTTGGTGTTCTATAAAGTTCATCTCCTCATTATGTATTTTCTCCACTAAGATGCGGTGACGTCAGTATAAATGGCGTCAAGCAGGCGGCGATGTTGGCCGGTCAGGGCTGAGAGTTCCCTCTGCAATTACTGTCTGCCATTCATCCATATACAGCTGAGAGAGAGAGGGGGAGGAGAGAGAGAGAGGGGGGAGAGGGAAGGAGAGGGGAGAGAGAGAGAGAGGGGGGGAGAGAGAGAGAGAGAGAGAGAGAGAGAGAGAGAGAGAGAGAGAGAGAGAGAGAGAGAGAGAGAGAGAGAGAGAGAGAGAGAGAGAGAGAGAGAGAGAGAGAAATGGAGATGTAGAAGGAGAAGGAGAAGGAGAGGGGAGAGAGTGAGGGGAGAGGGAGAGATCAGTTCAGTTTCATCAGAAGTTGGATGCCATATTAGTATGCTGAGCTGCACAGTTTATCATGAAATCCAGTTAAAGCAGTACAGTCTCAGTCTGAAATATATTTAATGTATCAAAACTGAAAAGTCACTATATTATAGAGCCCTGAGGGACTTCTGTTGACAAAGTACAGGGTTTAAGGGGTTAACTCGACTCCAACAGGTGCCAAGAAAGAGTGACCTTTGCTCCTATTCTTGAACACACTTCTTAACACTATTGCTTTTGGTGAAGCTTAATAGCCTACTTGCAGTGAGTGAAATAGCATCATTTGGCATAATTTCAGCCTATATGGAATATGATGCTGTTGCACTTGTTCCTTTAATACCATTTAATTCTCAATTAAATTCACTTGAACTGTTTGAACCAGCCCTACTTTCTTAAGGTTTCATCTATGATATGAATATGATAATATAAAAATATATACCACTTCTGTTAGCTACCTTCTTATAGCAATTTTGTTTATTTTTCTAAAGCAATATTTTTGCATGGAATTTAAGAACAAAGTTAAAGTTTTCAAACCTTGAGCCAGATAGATTACTTTAAAAAAAAATCTATTTAAAATCTATCTACTATTAAAAAATCAGGGCAAAGCTGCAGATTTTAAAGATAGGCCTACCTGCTCCATAGAGGCTACAATATTTAACCAACCAATCCATAACATGATATACCATAGGCTAGTATTTAAATGGGGACTTTCACTAGGAATAATAAAATATGATCGAGCGTGGTTATATGGCCACTGTTTTCTAGTGGCTGGCTTCCAGTGGTGGAAGCCATCAAGTACTGTACTTAAATACCATTTTGAGGTATTTTTTACTCATGGAGCGTTTCCAATTTTCAGTATACTTTTACTTCTACTCCACAACATCTCAGGGGCAAATATTGAACTTTTACTCCACTACAAAAAATGTAAAACTAGCTACTTAGATTTGGATTATTATTACAAAACCACTTCAGACCTATATATATATATACTTTGGCAATTTGAAAATAGCCAATCTACAAGCTCACAACGTGTGTGTTGTGAGCTTGTAGATCTGCTATTTTCCAAAGATTTTTATACATCTGAAAACTTGTGAAATGGGACATTCTGCATGAGTATTCTGGTACTTTATACATTTAAATGCCAATACCTTTGTACTTTTACTCAATAAAATGTTGAATTCCAGACTTTTACTTAACACGTAACAGAGTATTTCTAAAAGGCCGTATTGATACTTTTACTTAGGTAACAAAAAAAAGAGTACTTTTTCCACCACTGAGCAGAGCAGGCGACATTCAATTGGCTCTGACAGAGTCCAACAGACTCCGCCCTGTGAGCATGACATCCCTGGCGCCTGAGCCTTGCAGCCAGAGTTACATGTTGCTTTAAGTCCCTGAAGACACGCACAGTTCGCAGAGAGAAACAAACGCGCACGCCCAACCGACACGATTTAAGGCTTTTTATACATTTTTTGGGGAGATCTGGATAGAAAGAAGCACATTTTTCAAAGAGAGGAATCGCCCGATCGACTGTATTTACAACAAATTGGCAAACGGTATGGAATGGTTCACTGTTTATAAAACTTGATAGCCTTATAATAAAGGTCATAAACATGTCATATTTTTCTTGTTATCAACGATGGAGCATTGAGTTCGTTTACTTCAGTAGAGTAAATGCAATTTACTCTTATGGTATTAGATGTTTATTAGGCGATTGCATTTTTTTAGATTTGAAGTTTTATATTGTAATCAGTAAAATAATTCAGTGTTTTAATGGCACCTGTCTTTTTAAACATCTGTGATCTCGCTGAAAGCTGAATACAAATAGACATAAACATACATTTCAGTTAGTCCTTCAAAAACATTGTGGGTGGCGATGATTTGTTCATTATCTTGTCATGCATCTCGATGCATCACAGGCTCCAGACACCTAAAAAGGAGCAGTGTGTCCATCCCTTCCTTACATGACTGTGGTCACACGGAGATAGAGAGCTGTGCAACACCTATGCCTCTGAAATATTAACATCCTATATTTGGTGTTTACAGGTTTCCAGTGTCAAACCAACGGGACATGTGTCAAGAGGAGAGAAGGGGGATCAGGGCCTTATAGACGGCAACCGAGCGCGGTTCTTTTTGAGTCTAATGAGACAAAAACGTCAGTTTTCTTCAATACTTAAGTGGTCTTGATTGAACATACAGTTCGATCCTTTGAGGACCTCGAATAAAAGGACACAACGGTTACAGAGGAACACATTTTAAGCCCGTCCTCTCACCGCAACGGAGCGCGTTTTTGAGCCTTAATGAAACACAAACGTCCGTTTTCTTCAACACCAAGTGGTTTTGCATAGTTCGATCCCATTTGAGGACCTCCAATAACGGACACCATAGTTCGATCCCATTTGAAGGACCATCCAATAAAAGGACACAACGGTTTACAGAGGAACATATATTTCAAAGGCCGGTTCCTCTCATTTGGAGAGAGAGAAGACATCGCAGAGATGGATATTGCGGCTGACCAGCCACGCTGGATGCATCACCACGCAATGCTTAACGCTGGACAGCATCACGCGGACTCTCACCACGGACACCCCGGCCTGGGACACAACTACATGGAGCCCACGGCACAGCTCCTTCCTCCGGACGAGGTGGACGTGTTCTTCAATCACCTGGACTCGCAGGGGAACCCGTACTATCCCAACTCCCCGCATCACGCGCGGGCAAGAGTCTCCTATAGCCAAGCGGCTCATGGTAAGAATTGTTTGTCTCTAGAGATCACTGGGTTACCCTATTTAGAAATCTGATGTCTCCCCAGCCCAGGATCCTATAGTGAAAATAGCAGATCTACAAGCTCACAACCCATCACATCGTGACGCGTTGTGAGCTTGTGGATTTGCTGCTGTCACTACTTCTTAAATATTAATTTTCTTATTTTCGTAATTTCTTAGATTTGTATTTTTTTTTTAATTAAAAACAAAATGTAGGAAACAAAAATTAAGGGATATTCATTTACTCGTGACCCATACAGATGGGTCCACGACCCACAAATAGGTCCCGATCCAATGTTTGGGCAACAGTGGTCTAGCAGTTTTTGCTCTGCAAAGTTAGCATAATCCAAAAAAAAAGTTGACCGTAAAATAACCACATAAAACACATCTTGTGCAGGTGTGATAAAAAAATAAATTAAAAAAAACTAAAATACTAAACAATATGTTAATGCAGTTTATTTCATTTGATTTTGGTTTAGTCTTTACGTCTACATCCTAATTCAATAAGCCTAAACAAACGGCATTAATCTGCCGGAATTAATCTAGAACACTTATTTTGAATAGAAGAACACAGCACAATATTCAACAGGTAGCCTACTATTGTTATATGTGTTTTTGCTACAGGCCTATATATTTTTTTGCATTAAAATATGGGCCATATTTTGAATATTATAGAAAAACGTTGGGGGAAATGGTATTTGTAAATAGTGCATGTCCCCCGCCCCCCCCTTTGTTATTGTATCTTTCTTTTCTTTTTGTCACTTTCATTTTGAATGTAATGTAGTCTGAAAAAAAAATATATAGGCCATATTATGAAATATAGTGTGAATTTGCAACTCTATTGGTAATAATCAGGCTGCTGTTGAATGCTTCCACAGCTCGTCTCACGGGGACTCAGGTGTGCCGGCCTCATCTCATCCACAGCCCAGGGATCTCGTGGCTGGACACCAGTGGGAAGGCTGCGGCCCTCTCGGCGGCCCACCACCACAACGCGTGGGCTGTGAGCCATCACTTCAGCAGCAAGCCCGGCCTGCACCACCC
Source organism: Gymnoscopelus microlampas (assembly GCF_963454915.1). NCBI lineage: Eukaryota > Metazoa > Chordata > Actinopteri > Myctophiformes > Myctophidae > Gymnoscopelus > Gymnoscopelus microlampas. Next base: position 11,710,429 of record NC_139944.1, read on the forward strand.
CAGCGCCTCCGGATCGGTCTACCCGTGCGGCGGCAACTCCAACACGGCCTCCAACACGCCGTCGAGCCCCCATCATCTCTACCCGTTCCCCCCGACCCCACCCAAGGACGTATCGCCGGATCCGGGTGCCACGTCTCCCTCCTCTGTCAGAATGGACGATCAAAAGGAATCTATTAATAAATACCAAGTGTCATTATCGGAAGGGATGAAGATGGAGGGCTCCAGTCCACTTAGGAGCAGCCTAGCCTCCATGGGGGCTCAGACGCCGTCCACGCACCATCATCCGATACCCACCTACCCCACGTACTCTCTGCCATCGGCCCACGACTATGGCAACATGTTCCACCCGGGCAGCCTGCTGGGAGGGTCGTCCTCCAGCTTCAACCCCAAATGCAAAACCAAAACGCGCTCGTGTTCTGGTGAGTTTTTCCCGCACAAGCCTTTCTTTGATTGATTGATTGATTGATTGATTGATTGATTGATTGATTGAATTGAATTGAATACTTTATTAACAGTTTGCAGATTGCACAGAGGTGTTTATACAGATTGTTAAAAAGGATAACACAAAAAGGTCCTGGGGGCTTTTTTCCCATTGTGCTCCTGTGTTATTCAATTCATTTAGACATTTAAAGACATTTAAAGACATTTAAAGACATGATGGAATTGACGATTCCATCCTCATGGAAATTTAACACAAATACTATAGGCTACTTTTGTAAAAACTGAATTATCATAATATGGTCTTACACAGATATGTCCACTTTGTGTTTAGTTATCCGTTGGTACAAAGCTGAACAGCCTGAATCGAAACGATTTAAATTCGTTTTAGAGTTTATAGGCTAAATGATGTGTTTACAAAAATATCGTGTTCAGTTGCAAGACATAATTCAGTATTTTTCTCATATAATCAATGGCAAAGGCTGAGTCAACTGCAGGCTAATAGGGCTTTCGGCAGCAACTTTTCTTGATGCATGATAATATTGCAATTAGGAGAAATATTTACCCCCCCCTCTCTCTCTCTCTCTCGCTCTCTCTCTCACACACGCACGCACGCAGTCACGCACGCGCGCGCGCGCGCACACACACACACACACACACACACACACACACACACACACACACACACACACACACACACACACACACACACACACACACACACAGCTCGGCAAAAGAAAATTATAGGACACATTGTGAAGCCATAACAAAATCAATCTAGGCCTGCAACTTATACCAGAGACAGCATAAACCAGCATAATAAATACTAATGCAGGGTAGAAATATCTATTTCCCCAAATGTAGCCCGTCACAATTAAGCCAATAGAGCATAGCCTGCAGGACAGGTTTTATCGTGAATTTGCTCATAATTCAGTATAGGCTATGTTCATTTGCTCAGAAATCTATAGGCTAATATGAAGTCAAGCGAGCAATAGGCATTTTAGAAAATACTACTTTTTTTTTTAAATAGTATGTGACGAATAAAGGTTGATTGATTGAATAGGCTTAGCCTATTATAACATTTCGGACGCATTTAAGTTAGGCTATAATCACCTGCACTTGATTAACGATCATTACTATAATTGGTGTAAAACAATGTTTGAATCATAAAAAAAGACGATGCTCGGCCTGTTTGTTATATAGGCATATCATATGCCTGTCGGGCGCGGGCGGTTGACGTTTATAATCCTCTTTTAGCTGAAACTCAATTACTGCCTGAGCATCATGGTTCCCTGAGAATGAATGAATGGTGAACTGGATACAGCCCAGAGGTGTGACAATTATCCACGGGCACACACAGCCAAAACCCAGTATTTAGGCTAAGAGACGTTTCTTTGTTAATGCGACATTGTAATAATACCCCGTTATTTGATGACTGTTTGGCAGACCAGGATACACAACGCAGGTGTTATACGGAATACAATGTTTAATGTGTTTAAAGCGGTCAATTCACTTGTTAGAACACAATCTGGAATGTATTTACTAGTAACCATCCTATCCTAGCATGCATGGATTAGATGACATATATAACCTATTATTTGGGCATTATGGTCATTTTAAATATGACAAAGAAAGGCCAGGTACTGAGGATTTAGGAGACATATTACACAACTCCCAGTGCATTTCTTTCTTTCTTTCTTTATATTTTTTGTTCCTGCATTTTTTTGTTCCTGCTCAGTCACCTTCTGTTACACTAACCCAAACATCCCTTCTCTATCTGGACTACCAGATATGTCTGTAAATCTCGATCTCCCATAAAGACAACATACAGATACAGTGCACGCCACAGCACATAAATAATTATAAAAACCTACCAAAAAGGTGTAACATGCTTATCAGATCAAAAGGTCAACCTCCACTTCTGCCCTATTTTATACTTTCAAACACAATTTCTTGCAAAACACACTTTTTAGATGTCACAGACGGTATATGCCCAATAGGGGACACCAGGTTGAAAGTGGTTAAAATGTCCACTCTGTTTTATCCCCCATCGGCTGGCATTCTGCAGAGGGTCGTGAATGTGTCAACTGCGGGGCCACCTCGACCCCCCTGTGGAGGCGCGACGGCACCGGTCACTATCTGTGCAACGCCTGCGGCCTGTACCACAAGATGAACGGACAGAACAGGCCACTCATCAAGCCCAAACGCAGACTGGTGAGTAAGCCTATATACTATAAGAACTGGTCAAACATTTGGCCAAATTGTCAAATAACATAAGAAAGAGGCATAACATTTTGAAAATAGCCGATCTACAAGCTCACAATCGGCTATTTTCACAATATTTATCTGTGGAAGCGAGTCTAAACTAAATGTAATGCCTACAATTCCAAGTGCTTCATTGTGGGGGTCCCCAGCAGTTCAAATATGATTCTTTTGGGGGGTCACAGGCTGAAACATGGAGGAGCGAGGGGACACACACGATACATAGGGCTAAATGAAAAGATCACAAGAGAGGAGGAGGAGGAGGAGGGGGGCACAATTCCAGGAAAGTTATATTTTCCCAATCAGTTTCCTGGAATTGTGTTTCCTACTCTCACCCCTGCACTCCTTCACACAGGGCCGTTAGTGGAGTGAGTCTATCTGTGTTGTTTTTGCGATCATTATTACTGCTACTTCTGATACTGTCACTGATAGCGGGGTCACCGCAACATCCCTCACACAGGCAGCACAATGGGCTTGGGTGACACTCCAGTAGCCCATCGGCTCTGTGTGATGCACCGCAGTGCATCGTTTTGACCTTGCTGTGTGGCTAACATGCTTGTGTTTGTTTTCATTGAGGCTCATGTGTTGTGGTGGAGAGCCAGTGTAACTTTACTCCATACATCCTTTTTTGTTTTGTTTTCGTCCGTCTTTGTGTTTCTTTTGTATTTACCCCATGGCTTCTTCCCCCCACAATGAACCTGTTTAAACATCAATGTTATATTTTCCCTATGAGGGCTGCAGTGCAGATTAATTAGTATAAGTATAGTCGGTCAGATCTGCTTCAGCTGCACCTTGTGGCCATTTCACACAACATGCCATATGGAGAGTTTTTGATTGATAGAAGAATTTATTAGACAGATATGTAAATAGCACAAAGTACAGTCAGACATTTGAGCTATAAGGATAACACAAAAAAGTCCTGGGGACTTGTTTCCATTGTATTGTATAATTTAATCAATTATTTAATGTATGTGATTGTATGTAGGCCTACATCACGTTTTTAAAAGGTCATATCTAATTTTGGCCAATTCAAAGCCAGAGAGTTGAATTCTCATCAGAATATAGCTATAGGCCAATTGCCTGTATCCCAGCCAGTGTAACATATTTTACACAATCATGTGTCTCACGTTGCCTAGTCACAATCCAAAGCAAAGGCCTGCCTGACATAGGCCTATCTTGAACAATATCAGTGATATTATTGAAGAGTATAGGCAGAACATCATTGATATTAATAATATCTTGAATAATGATATCTTGAATAATATCAGTGATATTGTTCAAGAGTAGAAGATAACACCATTGATATTAATAGAAAAGCACCACAATGTATAGGCCTACTATGCCTATATGCATTTATTTAGACTATATGCTAAAGTTTTGTGCCCTTTGTGTTCAAATAGCTGAAGTCTATTGCAGAATTGATAGGTGAATCACTCCTGTGGTTAATCACCAAATCGGCAAAGCTTTAGCCATGAGGCTTTGAGAATATTGTTTTCAATATGATCCGTGGAAAGTCTTTTTTTTATTTTATTCGGGAAATAAAACAGAGTTGATAGCTATATGAAACGAAGGCTAGGCTAACGAGCAGCGTGTACCGAAAAAAAGAAGAGAAAAAACGATAATCCACAATTTAAATCGTCTTTAATAATGATCGGCGTTATAAGTCTAACATTGGTGCCTGTGCGGCCCGTCGATGCCTATCAACTAGCGACGTCTGTAGGCCCACATCGCTGTTAGATGAATAGCCTCGATCAATCCATGGGATTTCTCTTCCCATGAGGCTCGGGGGTTCATTCTATTCAGTGGCAGCAGCGTCGCTCCGAGGCCTCCAGTTGTTTCCTCTCCGGATATCTGACCAGTCCAGATAAGCAGCGAGACCACCGCGTGTTTCCTTTAGGTCCGCTACTAGTAACTATAGAGCTAATGGTCCAGGCAGGCGTCCATGATCCATCCACCCCGACATGAAGCATGCATGCAGCAATGTGGCGATTATTTATAACGCTGGGAAATCATGAGAATGATGGTAAAAAAAAAAAATATCGACATGTTTTTTTTTTACACATATGGACAATTCCAGATTTGACTGTTTATGGAACAAAATATCTTAGTATATTATATATATATATATATATATATATATATATATATATAATATTATTATATTATTATTATTTTCACAAAATAGGCCTATTTGTTTCTGTTGTCTAATCACTAGCATATTTACATATTCACATATCATTTTCTTAGGGGAAATACTTATAATAAAGTGTGAAAATCAATTTGCAATCAAACATTGCAGGTTGTCTGGGCTCCTGCAGAACTATTCACTTATTTCTTTAGTCATTTAGTATAATAATTCAGCCTTTAAAACTACAAGTACATACATAGAAAGACTGTGTATAATGCAAATATAGTTCGTTAAAAAGAATTACAATCCAATCAGACAATAAATAATGGATTTATGGAACAAAATAGCAAATAATCAATCAATTATTTACTGGAAAGCTGAATCACAATTCCACAATGTTCAAAGCTGCTGTATGCCCCCCCCCCCACCCCCAGCACCCCCAGCACCCCCAGCACCCCCAGCACCCCCAACATACCAACTGCTACCTGTCATGATGCTTTGCGATAGTGCCACTGAATTCTAATGAAGGTCTTCATTCTTCTTTGCAGTCGGCAGCCAGGAGAGCAGGCACCTGTTGTGCCAACTGTCAGACGACCACCACCACTCTCTGGCGGCGCAACGCCAACGGAGACCCCGTGTGCAACGCCTGCGGCCTCTACTACAAGCTGCACAATGTAAGTGCTGCTGGACTCCTATAACAGACTGCGGGCTGGGGCCCGCAGAGCAAGTCAGCGGGGTCAAGTAGACGGGAAGCAGGCAGGGGCAGGTTACAAACGATTGTTGTGGGGGATAAGGGAGGCAGAAAAGGAGAGAGAGAGAGAGAGAGAGAGAGAGAGAGAGAGAGAGGGAGAGGCGGAGAATGCATGGTGCTCCGTGCGCTGCCTCTCAGACACCGTTGGTCTCGTTGGTGTTTTCTTTCTTTGTGCTTTATTGTTTCCATGGTAGGCGTAATCCCCTTGAGACTCACAATGGTGGGACTGTTCTTGAGTGGAACTCCGTTTAAAATGAGCCACAGGGTCAGCGTAGACATGAATGGCGTTAGGGTTAGACACTGGGATATGTATAGGAAATGCATGTTAAATGTGCAAAGGACTATATTGTGAAATTTGGAGAGTTCATTTAACTCCAGAAGCAGGCCCGGCGCTCGCCGACAACGGTGGGTGGGACGGGCGCTCTGCGCATACCCCGATTTTGAAAAATGATTTGTTTTTACCGACTGCAGCTGAAGTCCTTGTCATGTCTGTCTGTCTATCAGTCCCTCCTGGTACACACAACACCACTGACCACTTTCTTAAGGCTTGACGCCGAAACACTAAATTAAATAAAAAGTACTAGAAGGTTTTTTTTAACTGGCAGTCTTGACTGAGGGGGCTTGATGGTCTGGTTTAGGGGGCGACGCCCCTTCACACCCCCCCCCCTTTTTAGCTAAGGGGTGGGTTATTCCAGAGTGTTAATGTAAGTTAAATTAACACTCCAGATGTTGCTGTGCATGAATTGGAGCATTAACGTTATTAGTAAGTGTATTTGATTAGGTAGGTATGTACTTTATTGCATACTGATGATTCATTCTCCAGTTATTTCAACTTCCTTTCCTGCGTCGTCGTAACCAGGTCACTCACATCCACACTTCTCTCTCTCTCCATCTCTTTCTATGACCAGGTGAACCGGCCTCTGACCATGAAGAAAGAGGGAATACAGACGCGCAACCGCAAAATGTCCAACAAGTCCAAAAAGGGAAAGCGCATGAACGACAGCTATGAGGACTACTCCAAGTGCATGCACGACAAGAGCTCTCCGTTCAGCGCCGCCTCGCTGGCCGGACACATGTCCATGGGCCACCTGACCCCCTTCAGCCACGGCGGACACATGCTTCCCACGCCCACCCCCATACACCCCTCGTTTGGCCACCCGCATCACTCCAACATGGTCACGGCCATGGGATGAGAGATTAGCAGAGGGGGTGGGGGCGGGTCTCAGATATTACATAAACGGGGGTTACATCTCGTTAGAGGTGTGCATATCATCAAGGACACACAGTCGGTGCATGTACGCTTTTCGCACTGACAAATGTGGCAATAGGCACTAGGCACAGCAGCCATATTGGAAAAACTTTGGGCCCCTTCCTTACTTCCTTCACAGGTGTTACCAATGGTACTAATGAAGGCTCCGTTCCATTTAGTGTAGCACAGTGGTTCTCAAACACTCATTTCAAGGACCTCCATAACTCTGAGAGTGTACAAATGGAACCAAATGGTATGGAACCAAATGGCATTTGGTTCCATTTGTACACTCTCAGAGTTACACACACCCGTAAGGGGCCATTTGGAAGCCCCTCAAGGAACCCTGGGAGTGTTTCCAGTGAGCCAACATGCACAATATCAGCACCCTGACTCCCTGTTTGACCAGAATGGAACAGAGCCTTCATTAGTGTCATTGGGTAACACCTGTGAAGGAAGTAAGGAAGAGGCCCAATTTCTTTCCAATATGGCTGCTGTGCATAGAGCCTATTCACGTCCAATCGTTTAACACTGTCCTCCCTTTGGCTGGGTGTTAGCGACATGCGCCCGTTTGCAGCTATAGTCTGTAGCTAGCTCGCCAGCCCGCTAGTGTTAGCATAACACACACGTCAATTTGGACACAGGTGATAATCTATTCCGTCGTGCATCCACCACGGCTCGTCAGCTCGTACGACACACTTGTCGAGCACCGTACGAGCCTCAGGACCTCACTGTCGACGCACCTGCCTTGTGGTCAAGAGACGTAAAAACTATAGTGATGGGGGAGTGGTTTGTACAATTTGTCAGTGCGAAAAGCATACGCACAGTTGGTGCGTTGATCTTGATTGTCTTGCTGAATACAGGGGATTCCAGGGGTGTGTGGGAGAAGGGAATATGCATTGTGGTTCATATTCCTCCCCTTTTAGGTACCTGCTTTGATTGGAGAGGACAGAACAATGATCTACAATGTAGATTCTACATCAGCCCCGCCCACCGAACCCTCCCCCGACCGTTTGCATTTAAACACGAAAATATAATTGCACCTTTTTAAGTTTTTCTCCATCACTTCCTGTGATAGACGGACTATATGCTGTCTAGCTGCAGTGGTAACGTGCCGAACAGGTTTGTAGTTAACTGTGAATACTGTAAATATGTGAGAGGAATGAAAGGGGACGTGGGTTAACTTTGGGTAGATGAGGGTGATCCCCCTTAATGACATTTTATGACAAATATGCTGGATTTTTTGCTCATGGACTATTTTAAAGGAATTTACAAAAAAAAAAGAAACAGGTAAACAAAAAAGTTTATAAATCTTAATTTGAGACTGTTTTATTATAATTATTGTTATTATAATTATTGTTATTATAATTATTGTTCAGATAATTTATTTTCACTGCCTTTCTTTTTACACTATCACCTGAAACATAATACGGATGCTGTTATGCCAATTATGAATATATTGTTTTGCTTAAGTGCTTTCTCTGAGCTGTTAAACATTTATACTCACAAGAAATAAAGAGATCAAGTTCACTTTTCCATCTATTCCCTCTACTCGATACTCAAACAATACAATCCTGAGAGTTCATTTCACTCTGTGTGTAGAAAATGTAAACTCTCCGAGTGAAATTTACACTGATGGTTTAATTGTGCACGGTGTGTATAAAGTTACAGAGTATGGACATACATTTTGTGTTACTAATGGCACTATTAACTTTCACTTTCCTCTGTGCCATACTAAGATGATGTGCCATGTTGAGTTTGAGAAACACTGCAGGCATATCTTAAATGCCAGTGTTCAAAACATCTTTGGAATGCAGACTCTGTATACATGCCTACTTTGCTGAACACACCACAAAGGTACAATGTCATTCACTTTTATTTGGGTTCATTTGACATAGATTTGTTTTTCAGTACCATTACTAATATGTGTTTTGAGTTACCAATGAGATCACTGTGGTCTGTTGTACGTTTGTCATTAACCTTCACTGATTGACAGTTTGGCCAGTGGCGTTTCAAACATTCCTTCATGATAGTTCCACAGTCCCGCTCCACAGACGTTAATAACACATCTGTAGCCAACACATATTAAGCCCTATTTTATACCTTGTCGTACGATGGCTTCTTGCAAAAATAGCGAAAATAGCTATCGCACCGTGACATGTTGTGAGCTTGTAGATCTGCTATTTTCACTACTTTTGAAAACGTTTGAGAATGAGAAAGTTTTTGAAATCTTATGAAAATGTTTGCCAATAATGCCTATTATAACGGCTGCCCTGATAGGGAAGCCAGGTTGAAAGTGGTCAAGCCTACAGTATATAATTTATACTTTGTTGCATGACATTACTTCAGGAAAATAACCGATTTGAAAATGTTTAAAAAGTGTGACATGCATGGCAAGCCGTTCATCAGTGGAAAATCTCTTATTTTCACAGAGCGACTGGTTGTGTGATGAAATATAAATGAGCCCTTAGTTTGAGGGAGGTACTATCCAAGGAACTGGTCAAACTTTGAATCAGTGTCTCTGTTTCTCTTTGCCTCGATATCATGGCGTCTCATCAACTCCTCTGCTCTTACCTGAGAGAGACAAAACACATGCCTGCTCTTTGCTACCTATTCAAAACTATTCAAAGCTGACAATCTGGTCGCCATAACATAATGTTGATAATAAAGAAACCATGTAAGCCTAACAGTGGAGCCTCTGTGCCGTTTCTTGTCTACTCTGCCACATGGAGCACATTACTAACATTCATTTTAGAGAGACAGTAAAAAGTCATAAATATTATCCTCCCTTTCAAGCACAACTGATGCACAATGTTGTTGTTGTTTTGTTTTTGTTACCATCTCTAGGACAGGAGGAGGTGTAGGGAGCATGTGGAGGTATTACACTTGAACCCTAGCATCCCTATTCTGGGCAAGGCATAATAGCCAAACATTCTGTGAAAATAGCAGATATATAAGCTCACAATGCATCGTGTTGTGATACATTGAGAGCTTGTAGATCAGCTATTTTCAGCAAAGACATTTGGTGTAGAGGGCCAATTAGACCAATGGGGGACCCCAGTCATTGGAGTCTATAGGGTTTAAGTAGTTAATGTAACAGGGTCTGAACAAATAATAGTACCGGTTTATAACATTGACTGACAGGATATCCACGTTCTATGGAAAATACACCCCAGCAGAAAAGTCCACACTTGTGTCCCATTTGGATGAGATAGAATCAACAAATGTGCTTTCGAAACACATGCACTCAATGACCTCCTGTGCTTTATTACAATTAAAGCCACAATACGGAACTCTCTTAGTGAACACATTTTTATTTTGCCCAATCTATGGTAGGACGTCGACTGGTTGACAAGTGGTATTGCCGCAAGCGCAAAGTGCAATATCTCTCCTCCATCTCAGTGGTAGACATTTTATCTCCCACGTGGGAGGCCTTGGTTCGAATCCAGGGAAGGACATTCAATTTACGGATTGGGGCTTTAAAGATCCTAAAACACAGTTCTTCTCTCCCCACTGCAGGGCGGCTATCCAATAGATCCTCACCACTGTATTCGTGTCATGCTGTGCAAAAATACTGTATCCCCTGTTGATACGATCAGCCACTTTCCAATAACCAAAAGATACTCCACCAACCCTGACTGTTATGTAATGGTATCAATATCAACACTTTTATTTTTATGAAGAGTTGGCAATTAGTTTCCCCCCTTTTCTCCCAATTTAGTCGTTATGCCAGTTTCTGAATTCCCCACAAGTTTCTGTGAAGTCTTGTCACTGCCTAGAGCAGGGGTCTTCAACAGGGGGTCCAGGACCCCTAGGGGGTCCTCAGAGTCACTATAGGGGGCCGCCAAATCTTTGTGTGATAGTATTTTAGCATCCCTTTTCTGAAGAGAACTCTAGCCAAAAATAGCCGATCTACAAGCTCACAACGCCTCGCACCGCGAGGTGTTGTGAGCTTGTAGGTCGGCTATTTTTGGCAAAGAGGTATTATGTGTAGAGGCAAAAAAGAGCAGATCAAGTAAAAGTTGAATCTGAAACATAACAATTTTATACAATATAGAGGGGGTCCTTGCTTCATCTCTCTCTTAGCTAGGGGGTCCTTGGCCCTGAAAAATGTTGAAGACCCCTGATCTAGACGATGCAGCGTGTGTGGTGCCACACCCTGCTCCTTACAGTGCAACACTCCCCTTGACAGGGCGCTGCCCCAGCCCATAGGAGTCACTGGTGCAGCGACGACAATGATCACCCGCCCCGCCTGGCTTCTCTTCAGCCAACTGTGCTTGTATGGATGCTCGGCCTAGGCGGAGGCACCGCCGAGGACTCAAACCCCCTATAGTCTCCACATGGTGGACAGGAACTTTACTTTCCTGCGCCTCCTGAGCACCTCCTGAGCGCCTCCTGAGAGCCTTTATCAACAACAATTCCAATAAAACAATGAAAAATTGTAGCCATTTGGTTATAGACATTTTCTTGCAGAACTTTCCTTCTTTTTTTATTTTTGGAAAAAAATATCGGCTTTTATGCTTTTTTAATTTTTTAAAACATTTTTAGCCCACGATTTTTGTAACCCTTTTTTCACCCGGTGCCAATTTTCTAAGTGATCCTGGGCCCTACACTCCCCCCACCAACCTAGGGAGCCCAGGGCCGAGCTCATGCCTCCTTCAATGCATGAGAGCCAACTGACCTTCTTATCACCTGACAGGGGGGAGTTTCCCTGGTTGGACGTAGCGCGTGGAAGGAACACGTTATTCCAACCAGTTCCTTTCCCCTCCATCAGGCGCCCCGGCTGTCGTGGGGGAGGCGGTTTAGCGACCAGGATTACTACATGTTTTTGTGAGGGTATTAACTACCCTAGGAGACACGGGGAGAACATGCAAACTCCACACAGAGTAGGCCCTTTCGCCAACCCCACCTAGGGTATGGGCACTGATGACGTGGAGGAGAAGACAAGCCCCCAGCACCCACAGCATCCCCGGCAGGAATCGAACCCAGGACCTTCTAGCTGTGAGGCGACAGCGCTACCGACTGCACCACAGTGTCCCCCCTTTTATGCCTTTTTAATGATAGGATAGTAGTCTGACAGGAATATGAAATGGGGAGAGACATGCAGCAAAGGCCATCGGGATCGGGACTCGAACCAGCGACGCTCTGCCAGGCTGCTTTGGAGCTTAGGTGCCTGGACGGCTATGCCAGCGGTCCAGGCCTAACTTTCTTCTAAATGGTTCTGTTTCATGGGGATTAGCCACAGGTCACCTGCCTTCCGTTGTGTCTGATACATGATGCCGTGCTGGCGCACTCTCAGCCTTGTCGTTTTTCAATCTGGCCTCCAACAGAGACGAGAAGGATGAGACTGTGTATGTCTGTCAAGCCCGATTAGTCGCACGACAGCAACGTGTGCTGAAAATAGCTGTTTTGCACGTTTGAGGAGCTTGCAGATCGTCTAGTTTTTGGTGTGCGACACCGTCACACAAATAAGAAATCAGGAACCAGTCCAGGATGGAGGAGATGTCTCAAGTTGCACACTACATCAGGGGTCATCCCAAGTGCACTGGCCACCCTTCTCTCCCAGCCTCCTTGACCTCTGCACCCTGGAAGCACTTACACTGTCATTCTTTCAGACGCTCCCCGCTCCGTACACAGAGATATTTACAGGCCCTTTTAAAACGCTACGTCCCCCCCCGCTGGAAAACATGACACTGTGACACAGACAACTTCCTTGTAAAGAGATGAAAAGCATTGCCACGTTCCAAAGGTGAACTCCAAGTCGATTTGGCCATCCGTCTGTGGCCTGGTAGAGGGGAGGGGTCCGGGGATCGGGTGGGTGGTGGGTGGTGGGTGGTGGGCATCCTAAATCAGCTACAAGTGAGGTTTATGGTCTCCTTCCTACGCGCCTCATCCTTTGGAACGTTTGTTTTTCCACCAAACTCAATTAATGGAATCAAACGCGAGCCCAGGCTGGACTTCAGAGGACTGAGTTTCAAGAGAGACGGTGATAAACGAGATGAAAGCAGAAAGCACCGCAGTTTAGTTTAGTTCAATTCAGAGTCTCTTATGATTATGATGAAGGGATGGGAAGGAGTCAGTCAAAAGAAAGGGCTGGGTGCTGTCCACTGTCCTGGATCCTTGGATGCCAGCTTTTGAGATGTTAATTAATGAGGAATCTTTGGAGAAAACTTGGGAAATTATGTTTTTTTGTTCCTTGAGAAATGTTTTTGTTTGTTTGATTTTCCCCCAACATAGTGTATTGTTAATTCAAAGACTGGAATCCTTTGGAAACCTTGCTTTTTGGCGTGCTGCTAAAAATGTAATACATTGATTTATTTTGCAGAACATTTCTGTGCTCGTACTTGTATAAAGTTAGTGACAAATAAAAACCCTCTTCATTCTAGATTCTTATGACTTTTGAGTACATTAATGACAGTGAGTCCTAGCGTTTCGGCAAACGCTCTGCAAAAATAGCAGATCTACAAGCTCACAATGCATATCGATGTGACGCACTGTGAGTTTGTATACCCGACGAAAGTGATTTGGTGTAGAGCGAAAAAAGGCGGGGGGTCGAGTATAGACACCTGGGGGACTCCAGTCAACAAAGTATTCAGGGTTCAAGTGGTAATGATAATAATAATAATAATAATAATACTGTATTCATAACAGTGTTCAATATAATTGTATTCATAACGCATTTCACATGTTTGCAAATCACAAAGTGCTACAGGGTTTAAAAACAATGGCCTAAAAAAATCTAAAAGAAAGACCTACGGAAAAAACGTTGTTAAAAAAGTATGTTTTGAGTCCATTTTTAAAAGCATCGTAGATTGTGGGGCTCTCAAATGGTCAGGGAGGGCATTCCACAGGCGTGGGGCAGTGGAGCAGAATGCCCGGGTCGCCCATGGTGTGGAGATTGGTCATGGGGGCAAGGCGAAGGTTGGTGAGTTCCTAACTACAACAAGGAGTGAAGTCACCCTACACGTTTACAAAAATCCCTTGCGTAACCAAGAGCCAGATATACAGAGAGATGAGCGTTGCACTTTCATCCAACCCTGTGACTGCGATGCCCCTGGAGGATCATGGGATTCATGACGTGTCACATCTCTTCCAGTGGGGACTTTAGTTGCCTTGGTACAATCTGGGACATTAGCTCGGCCTTCAATAGGATCCGGGCTTGAGACACAAAGGTGCTATCTGTTGGCATCTCAAGAGGGCTACAACATACAAACAAAAGTAAGAGGCAGGAGAAAAAGAGAGGGCCTCTGACAGTGATCCTCAGAAATATGTGATAGAATCTTTTCCGCATCCCTGAGGAGTTATGAAATAAACTCTCGCTGCGAAAAAACCCATGTACGTACGTCGTCCATACACACACCCATGTGACATACTGTATGCTCGCTGGCCACAAACAGAAGTGTGCACGTTGAAATGTGTGCTAGTTTCCACCATGCATGGTCCCTCGACTCTCTTATGAAACAGGGAAGGGAGCAGAGGAAGTTATCGTAATATAGACAACCATACAATAAACTGCCATGATGACACAACGGGCGTAAGAACAGAATGAAGTATAGCGCTCCTCCTATGCCTATTCAGATAGCCTGTGTCCTCTGCACACAGGACTACTAGTACAGTCCCCAAGCTGGAACACAACAGGAAGGAAAAGACTGAAGAGGAAACACTTATGAAAATTTATTACGGCAAAGGGGAGTGAATCTGGAAGGTGTGTGTGTGCGCTCAAACATGCACATGCATGCATGCATACACCCCATGCATGAGCCGCGTGTGCGTGTTCATGGATTAATACATGGGTACAGCGTGGAGAGACACACGGTGCATTCTCCCAGGGAAAGTGGGACATCCTCCAAACACCCTGCTCACAGTCACTGACAAGTCTCTTTTAAACCTCTTTTCTTCTCCTGTCTGAGGCAGACAAATTCATCCCCCTTGTCTTTAGACAATCACCTCTTTTCTTCTGCCTGTTGCGCCAATGAAAGAATAAGGGAGGATAATATGGCGAGAGTGCAGGAGAGGAAAAAGATAGGGGGAGAGAGAGAGAGAGAGAGAGAGAGAGAGAGAGAGAGAGAGGCATCTGCCGCACACACAGAGAGAGCGAGGCGCTAGGCTAATGTCCTGTGTGTTAGGGCCCCTGGGACTGGGCGTCTGGGCCCCACTATCCTATGACACCGCTGACAAAAGGCCCAGGGCTCAGCCCTCAGGAAATCTGAGAGGTGAGGTGGGGGGGGAGGGGGGGGGGGGGGGGGTATCTAGGCCGGGGAGGGCGGGAATGGAGGGAAAGAGGAAAAGGAGGGAGAAGGATACAGGTGGGTTGCACCTACGAGTACATTGGCCTATAAATGTGCTTCTGATTCTGGGGTAATGAGTGGGCAGGGCTGTTGTTTACTGGAGGGCGGAAGTGAAGGATGTAGGAAACGTCTGACCTGTGCTTGAGGTGGCCCTCTCTCTTATACCACTGTCTCTTTTCAGGCTCAGAGGCTGTCAAAATGTCTCCACTGCAGCCTTGATCACTTCAGCCCTATTTTATGCTTCGGCTATTCGAAACTATAGCAGCAATGCGGTTGTGAGCTTGCAGATCTGATATTATTGAACATTTTTTGAAAAATCGTGAAAATGTTAGAAAAATCTTGAAACGTTGGAAAATGCTCAAAATAGGGAGGCAGGGTTAATGTGGTTAAGGGCTGTCCACACCAAGAACGATAACTATAAAGTGAACTATAAACACACAAAACAAAAAGTGGTTCTTCTGAAGTGGACAGCGGAGTCCACACACCACACCTATAACGACAACGACAGTGGCGAATGATATCATCGGGATCACATTCACAGTGATCGGATGAACGACACTGACAGCCAATCAAAATTAACCATAGCTAAAGGGATATTTCACTTTCAAACATGTTTGGGGTCATTTTATCGTCTACTCAGGCTTTTTGTGAGCACCCCAGACAGTTTTGAAGTTGCTTGATTCAGTATTTAGATATTTGATATTCATTTGATCAGACACGCCCCCTTCATATACAAACCCATTGTATGGAGTCTGAAGTTACAATGGTTTTGTATAGGAAAGGGAGGTGTCTGATAAAATGACACCTCCCCTTTAGTACCCCTTCCCCCCCCCCGTCAATGTTTCCCGGCGGTAACAGCATCCACGTGTTCACAGGTAATGCTGGCTATAGCTGGCTGCACCATCACCGCCCACCTGAGACTGCACCTGCCCAAAAGCACCCTCGCCTGCCTCTTCTTCAGTGCGTCCGCTGGTCCTCTGGTGTGTCCTCCTACAGCAGCACAGAGACATGGAGGAATGCCATGTGTTATGCAACCACGCACGGCAACACAACCTAAGACAGACGGACAGACAGACACAAACACACACTGATCAAGCAACCGATACTGGCAACGGCGCAAAGTAAGCACGTCCAGCACATTGTGGTAGTCTGCCTCATTGTCTTTTGTATGTAAGGAGATTGGACAGATTAGACTAATTTGACACTCATCCGCGTGGCTATCTGGAGGCCTCTATCTGTCTGGCCGTTGTTGCATTTCATCAGGGGATTTCACCGTTTGAACCGCACGCGTTATCACGCTATCTGTCAATGGAGATTTCACTCTAGACCGCATCCTTTCACTGTCGCTCCAGTGCTACTAAACACCTACGGCCTTCTGTGTTGATTGTTTATTTATTCAGATCATTTACTGCATGCATTTGCGACTGGAATGGAATCTTTGGAAAGAAATGGAGGATGAATTCATCTGTCGTTTGTTTTTTAGCCAGAGGCCGGTATGGGGGGGGGGCGGGGGTTGTTAGGGGCTCAGCTAACCTCGCAGTGACCTACGGAGCATACGACAGCTCAGAGTATAGGGGGCCCCGCTGGCCAAAGACCAAACACTGAAGAAAAACAAACGCAAGAAAGACATGATAAGAGAACAAAACAAAACAAGGATTATCAAGAGAGTTGTGGAAATGGAAACGCAGACGGATGAAAGATGTGAAGCTGTGATTATAGAATAATAACAATGATGGTGTAAAGTAGCAAGAGGGCCTTTTGGTACAGTATGTGTCTGTAGTTTTAAGTTATTGGCTTGGTGCAGTTTGATGGACCACCAGCCATACAATACGTCAATATCTGTCCATTCACAGCTTCAGCATACATACAAATTATCAATTTTCCCATGAATGCTTTTCAGTTTTAGATTTTGCGTTTCTCCATCATTTTGAAAATATAGTGAACTCAGGAATTTGATTCATAAATCAATATTTTCTCCAAAGATGGCAACACTTCTCAAATCAATCTGACCTTGAAAATACATTAAAATGCAGCGATAACACACATGTGACGTAAATTAAGCGCTCAGTGGAGTGCATAGCCTACTGGATCTCCAATAGGCCAGATGGCCAGTTTATGATGTCAGTCATCTATACATATCTTTATATGGCGTAAATGACTACATATTTGGCCAAGAGTTCAACTCGATTCGACCAACCATTGACTTCCTTTATGTCAATGGTGGTTTGTTTATGGTTATGTCTAAGTCCGAGTGACGTGGCTGTGCATGGTCTGCCGGCCGGCTGGCCGGTCCTCCCACTAGCCAATTTTAATATAGAATATGTGGGAAAGAGTACAAGGAAGAGGTATTCCCTTGGCCTACTGGCAGTGTGCACAAGACAGTTGGTGCTGATCGGTCCAGCAGTTTGCGAGATTAGCCCTGTATAAACAAACACACAGAGACACACACACAGGGTAAAAACATAAACTTGCCTTCAGCCTGACAGAGATAATAATGTAGCCATAAAGTTCACTGTGTTGGATTACCTACAGTATCGCAAGTAGATTTACTGTACTGAAATGAATGTACTCCATTGACATTCTTGAGACTCAAACAAACCTCAGCACTGTGTAGCGGAAAATCACAGTTCCGATTCCTCATTTAGCATGCATTCATGCACCAACCCCTATTGAGGTTACCATTTTTCTTTCATCCTCACTACATGTCCGTCCATCTGCCCGTATCTGTCCGTGGTAGGGATGGGATGAATTTCATGTCACGATTATTGTGACCAAAATAATTGCGATTTACGATATTATCGCGATAATCAAAGATATGCTTAAAACTCTTAAAATGCCACTTTTGTTAACCACTTCTTGAACCCCAGCATCCATAGTCTGGGGTGGAATGTTTGCCAAAAAATAGCAGATCTACAAGCTCACAACATCGGCTATTTTTGGCAAAAGGATTTATAGAGTGAAAAAAAGACGTATGATGTATCAAGTACGTTCTTTACCAATTTAACTGCGTTTTACCAATTCTGGAGGGTTTAAGTGGTACCGGATATGCAGCTCGGCAAAGGTGAATTGATCCCAGCATATGACGGTGGACAATTTCACGATAAATTAAAATCTCTGCGATACGATTATTGTGAGCGTTTTTTAACCACGATAAATGATAATAACGATTATCGTCCCGTCCCTAGTCCGCAGCTAATCTCACAAACCACTACACCTCAGTGCCAAATGCATTGTGCACGCTGCCAGTAGGTGAAAGAAGTCAATCCCCAAATGTATATATTTATAGTTTATATAATTCTTCATATTTTAGTGAGTTTTTTTACTTTTATGTTGTGTGATTCTTTTTCATATTTAGTGAGTTTTTTTCTTTTGATTTTTTTAGTGAGTTTTTTTCTTTTATGTTGTGTGATTCTTTTCATATTTAGTGAGTTTTTTTCTTTTATTAAGTTGTGTGAATATTTTTCACATTTTATTCATTCATAACCTCAGATCCCCTGTCCCGCCGTCCCTCCATATTTGGGGAAGACTGATGTCGTCAATATTACGTCACTCGCAAGGAAGCCACACCATTATTAGACGCCGTCTTGTTTTAATTTGGGGCTGATTGCCTCTTTGACGAGGAGCACCTCTTATCAGCAGCCTCCATCAAGCTGCTTTTCATTTCCTCTCCTCTTTATTGCTTTTTCTTTTGTCTAATTTGTGTGCCGTGTCTCTTTAACCCTTCCATCACCTTCCTGAGCCGCAGCCACAGTCTGTGACATCATCGCCCCGCTGCGGAGCAGCCCTGCTGACCTTCCATGGGGTCAACACTGCAAGCTCAGAACGCTGCGCAAAGCTACGCGTTCTGAGCTTGTAGATCTGCTACTTTTGCCATTTTTGCATTTGAATCCTGAAAAGTAACAGTTTTGGACATATGAGCTTTCCACCTGACAGAGACGATATGCTTTGTCGTAAAGCTCACAGATGTACAAGCTCACAACACGTCGCATTGTGCTATCGTGCTAATTCTGAATACATTTCTCAATAAATAGTTATTATCCAACAGTTTGGAAATCTTTGCCCAAAATAGGGATGCCATTAATGTGGTTAAAGTTTGTTTGTTAGTTTGTTATAAATAAATAAAACGTATACAAAAAAAGAAAAATATTTGTATAAGTATTTTTTAATAAGTTAAGGCTTAAAGGTGTTTTTAGTAGGTTTTAGTGGTTTTGTTTGTGTTGTTGGTTAGTTGTGCGTTTGTGTTCTTCAGTCTACACGAAACCTGTTGGGACAAAGAGGCCTCTTTGACGTTTGACGTTTTTTCCAGTTCATTTGTCAATGCAAATCTGTCCTTGTACTGTACAGGTGTGTGTGTGTGTGTGTGTGTGTGTGTGTGTGTGTGTGTGTGTGTGTGTGTGTGTGTGTGTGTGTGTGTGTGTGTGTGTGTGTGTGTGTGTGTGTGTGTGTGTGTGTGTGTGTGTGTGTGTGTGTGCGTGTGCGTGTGTGTGTGTGGTTCTGTTACAGGCAAATCAGCCACTGTGACTCAGTGTGATACCGGTAAGTGAACACAGCTGAAACTTATGTATGCCTGATTTGTGTCTCTTTTCAACTACCATGGGTTAACCCAGAACCTTCCAGAACCCCTAAGGTTCTGTGATGGTTCTTATATGTTTCCATTATAACCAGTGGTGTAAAGTAACTAAGTACATTTACTCAAGTGCTGTAATTAAGTACAAGGTTTGAGGTATTTTTACTTCTTTACTTTGAGGTATTTCCAATTTTCAATACTTTTACTTCCACTCCACTACATCTTAGAGGCAAATATCATACTTTTACTCCACTACAATTATTTGGAAGCTTTAGTTACTAGTTATTTGTAGATTTCAATTATTATATATTCTTTTAAACATACATGAAGCACTTCAGTCCTATATATACTTTGGCTATTTTCAAATGATTTTTATACATTTTAAAACTTGTGAAATTGGACATTCTGCATAATGAGTACTTTGGTACTTTAAGTATATTTTTAATGTGAGTACTTCCACCACCACTGATTATAACCAGAAGTCTTGGGTTCCAAGAACTCGGGGTCAGCAGCAGTTGGCTCTGGTGCTATACCTCCTGAGCAGGGCCCAAACGATGCTCTGAGAACCATATCTTCTCTTAGTGGAAAAGAGCCCTTTATATTTCACTGCACGATGGTGTGAGCTTAGATCTGCTATTTTCGGCACACACTTGGTCGTATAAGGGAGGACAAATGAGGTTATTACTCCTTTAGCCAGTTTTAACAGTTTGTTCACCTACTTAAAGTGAAATGCAACACTATGAGCTAATGTGTTCTTGATTACACGCGCGCACGCGCACACACACACACACACACACACACACACACACACACACACACACACACACACACACACACACACACACACACACACACACACACACACACACACACACACACACACACACACACACACACAGTAAAAAGGGGCTGATTTGAATGACCTATTGTGTAAGCAACTAATTGTAGTGAAGTTAAAGGTACAATGTTTATCTCTGAGTAGAAGTATGAAATACAGTACTTGAGTCTTTCCACCACTGTGCATGCATACACACCCACGCGCGCACAACACACACAAACACACACACACACAAACACACACACAGAGACACATAACATTTCTATTAACTGCTTGTGACTTCACTTTGAGGGTTCTCGGACCACCCTCATACCTCCTGATGTTGGATTAGCTTTATAGCTCATAAATAAATTAGTTTTTATAGCTCTATGATAAAACACTCGTCTTCGATAAGATAGTGCAGGTCCTCTCAAGGCTTACATGACTTTTGTTTTTGTGTGGCCGACTGGCAGGTTTATGGAGTAGCTTTATGGTCTATACGTGGTTTTTATCAGCTTAGTGCGGTGTTCTGTGCAAACAGACCGCACAGACCACAGGACATATTTGGTTTTAAATGCTATCCAGTACACATAAGTATCTCCAAACCAAATCTCCATTACGGTTAGAAGAACAATGTGAGGATTTTTAATAAGCGGTGCAACTTAAATATCACCATACTATTAATAGGCATATTTTTGCATATGATAAAAAAAAACACAAGAATGTTAATATTACATATTTCTATAGATTTTATAATATACTAATAATACTCTTATTCAAATGTTCAAGCTTCTTATTTTTTATCTTGCTCTTTCTGTCTGGCTTCAAACATATGTACGCACACACGCACGCACACACGCGCACGCACGCACGCACACACACACACACACACACACACGCACGCACGCACGCACGCACGCACACGCACGCACGCACACGCACACGCACACGCACACACACACACACACACACACACACACACACACACACACACACACACACACACACACACACACACACACACACACACACACACACACACACACACACAGACAACACCACAAGTAGGCTCTGCAGCCGCAAAAGGGCAAATGCAAATGATCAGAGTTAAACAAGGGGAGAAAGCAGATCTGAACTCAGCTTATTTGCTTAATGCCATTAAGTCTGTCGTTCATTTACACCCCCCTCAACCACACACACACACACACACACACACACACACACACACACGCCCCTTCTCTAACTGCTCTCTCTCTTGACACACGTGCGCACACAGAAAGCACCTGCACACAAAAGAAAAAGTCATTGTTTCAACTTTCCCCCGTGGCCCCTGTTTTTCTCTCTGTGTCCCTTGTCCCTGTCGGGAAGATTTACTAGCTTCTTTTTTTGGGGGGCGGGGGGGGGGGGGGGTTCATTCACGCAGACCCGCTCCCCCTCTTTAGACAGTCCCCCCCCGTCCCCCCCTCGCCCTCTCCGATCTCTCAGTGTTCCCCTCTCTCGCCGTCACTGCACAAACACAGCTGACAAGGGGTGGGGGGACGCGTCCATGACACACACTCACGTGCCGAACCCACAAATCCCCTCTCACTCCAGCCAGCCAGCCAGCCAGCCGCCCTGAGCGTGTCTGTTTGCGTTTGAAGCAGTCTATATAGTTTTTGTCAGTGTGCATATTGATGTATTTGATGTAGAACCCCCCCCCCGTGTGTGTGTGTCTTTGTTTGTGTTGCTGTCTATATTTTGGTCTCTCTGCCTTTCTCTCTGCTTGTTTGTTTTCCCTATATAGTTGTTGTTGTTTTTTTTGGGGGGGGGGTGATCAATGGACTGATGTTCGCCCTTTTGAGATCGACAAACGCTTCAGTCAATTAGCACCGTTCACAAAGTAAAGCAGAAAAACAAAGTCATTGTAGATTTGATTGGTCACTAGAGAGACAGTCAGTGTATTGGACATCAGAGGGAAGTTTGTTTTGGAACCGGCGTTTTTCGTCCATCAATCGTCTGTCTTGGCCAGCCTGTCACTCTCCATTATTCACTATATCTATCAGGTAGATCAATCTATCCTATGGATCAAACTGGACTCACTTCAATACTTGTTTAAAACCTTTTTCCACAGAGTATCGGATCTATCTCTTTCTCTATCTTGTAAATGAGGTTCTTCTTATAAGAATGGTTTTGCAGACTAATGAAAATTCACCACAGTAGCGTGGCGCCATTACGTTAATGGCATCTGGATTGGAGAGACAAACAAATTTGACGTCACAGCCGTGTAGTTGCCTTGATGGAATAGGCTCTATGCACAGCAGGCATATTGGAAAGAAATTGGGCCTTGGGAAATTCCTTACTTCCTTCACAGGTGTTACCAATGCTACTAATGAAGGCTCTGTTCCATTCTGGTCAAACAGAGTCAGGGTGCTGATATTGTGCATGTTGGTCCACTGGAAACACTCTGCTACACCAGTGGGTCTCGAGGGGGCCTCCTACGGGTGTGTAACTCTGAGAGTGTACAAATGGAACCAAATGGACCCGTAAGGGTCCATTTGGTTCCATTTGTACACTCTCAGAGTTATGGGGGTCCTTGCAATTAAAAGGTTTGAGAACCACTGTGCTACCCTAAATGGAACAGAGCCCTCATTAGAATCATTAGTAACACCTGTGAAGGAAGTAAGAGGCCAATTTCTTTCCAATATGGCTGCTGTGCACAGAGCCATTGTCAAAAAACAATGTGCTGTCATCGTGCACACAGATCTTTTCCTTATTGGTGCATTATCTATGCGTGACCTTTCCCCATTCAGACCACATAAAGAGGTGATGGCAGGGGTTGGCAGTTTGTCTTTGCCGTAGCTGTGATGTTAGTTATACCAGCAGCCTATTGACATGCAAACAAGTTATTGTCTCTAATGATACCTGGAAATACAGAAATATCTATGAGTATACGTGAGCACATGGTTTGCCTATACCGGTATTTATTCCTGTGTAATCATTGTGCAAATACTGTGTACTGTATATTTCATTGTTGCAGAAACGGTGTACATACATACCCTTGTTGTCACATTTGTCGGTTGTAAATATTTGCATGTCAGTGCGTTTGTGCCATATGTTGATCTTGTGTTATTCTTGTTTGTCTTGGTGTTGGAGGAGTCACTGGTGGATGATGTGCACGCTGTGGCGCATTGTGTGGCATTATATTATAAAGCACAGTATTTTAACCCATTCAATCCGGAAACGCATCTCTGTCATTTTTAGATTTCTTTGGCTATTCAAAAAAATCACAGAGTGCCGCGCTATGAGCTTGTAGATCTGCTATTTTTGAAAAATCATGAAAATGTGTGCAAATCGTATATATATATATATTTTTTTTAAGTGATCATTTGTAACTCAAATCTTTGCTTCGGGGGGTCCCTGGAACAAAATATTTTACAAATGTTCGCTTTAGAAAAAAATATTATATTCAAAGATTTGAACAAACTTTCAAGATTCTTAAAAAATAGCAGATCTACAAGCTCGCAGCTATGAGCTTGTAAATCAAAAAGTGACATGAGATGCGTTCTCGGATTGAACGGGTTAACAGCCTCACTGCCCCTTTTACAAATTGCAGCTCATACAGCTGCCTCCTGCAATGTGGCATCGCAGGTTAAGCACACGCACACACGCGCACAACGCACGCACGCACACACGCACGCACACTGCCGCAGCCCTCCAGCTCTCCTCAGTCTAGGGGGCAGTAAAGTGGTTATCTCTCTCTCTGCAGATCCTAATCTGACAGCAGCTCCTGCCCGGTTGCCAGGTTACCCCTGGGGGGGTCAATCTCCATTTAAATCCTCCCTCCCCTCCCCTCCCCTCCCACTCCTCCCTCTCCTACCCGCCCACCCACCCATCAACACCACCAGCTCCGTACACCCCTCTCTATATAGTCTCCACCCTCCACTAACCCCTCTCTTCCAGCCCCTTCGCCTGTGGGGGCTGCTGGGCGATCCCCCCCCCCCCCCCCACCCCTCCATCCTAATAATAATCTGTGGTTCTCTCTCTCTCTCTAGCTTCCGTTTCTGGATGAGACTGCGACATCACAGAGCAGAATTTGTCCGCCACACGTCTAGGCGACACATCATGGGGACGGATGCCTTTGGAATCAATTGGCACTCAAGACTCTCGTAATTGGGTTTATTTTTGCACGTCGTAACCGGGGGGGGGGGGGGGGTGATCTAATGTTCCTATACGGTTTGAAAGTCAAGTCATAATGGGGAGAGTGACACCGTTATATATAGCCACTTATATACGGCCTAATACTTATGCCTTTAGTTTTGTGACTGCATCGTTCGAATCAGTTGCTTCGGACGAGCAAACATGTTTGCCTATTCAAAAATAGCAGATCTACAAGCTCACAGGAGTGCCGCGCTGTGAGCTTGTAGATCTGCAATTTTTGGAAAACATTTTTTTTTGCGAATCTTTGAATATATATTGTTTAAAGCGAACATTTGTAACTCAAATCTTTGCTTCTGGGGGGGGGGTCCCTGCATGGAACAAGACATTTGGCAAATGCTCGTAGCATTTATGCTCTGTGTACGACAATGAGTATAAAATAAAGCTTCGCTCCGTACAGTTTACAGGCCTTTGCAGCCCACTGCGATGAGAGGTCACATGATTCGCAGTCAGTCTATATAGCTGCGTGTAGCAGGGGGATTCGGGTGGGGGGGTTGGGGGTGCTGAGTGAGTTTGTTTGAGGGAAAGGGGGCGGCAGGGGTCTCGGGGCCGGGCGAGACGGATGTGGGTGGACGCCGAGCGGCCCAGCGCTGCTCAGACAGACGGGGGGGGGGGGGGGAAGCGATGGAGAGATGGAGAGAGATAAGGGGGTATGCCGCTGTGCGTCTGTCTGTGTTTGAGAGAACGCTAGCGCTCCTCCTTCTCCCTCGCTCCTCCTCCTCCTCCTCTCTCTCTCTCTCTCTCTCTCTCTCCGGGCCCCGGTGAATGGAGCTCCATTGTGCGTGCGTCCGACTTCCATTCTGACCCTCGTACCGGAGGCCAGCGGGTCAGCATGGGGGTGGGCGGCGGGGCGCATAATTGCAGCGCAAACACACAAAAGCGACGAGCCAGCTGAGGGGGCAACGCCATGCAACGGTGCCACGGTGCTTACAGTATGGTGCCAACACGTCCTGGCCTGTCTGTCTGCCACACAGAGGACTAGGGGGGGGGGGGGGGGGGGGGCAGTCGGCTGGACTCGTTGCCAGGCAGTTCAATCGCACTGTTCCAGATGAGGGACTGATCCCCCCGCGCGCCGCGCGGCCATCATGTGACCCACTTCTGCTCGGTTCTGATTGGACATCAGTGCTGATCTCTTATCTGATGATGGCGATTGGCTTGAGCCCCGGAGGCAGAGGAAGTCGTAGCCTTGTTTCCCATCGTACGTGTGTGTGTGTGTGTGTGTGTGTGTGTGTGTGTGTGTGTGTGTGTGTGTGTGTGTGTGCGTGTGAGAGAAGGAAGTATGGCTGTTATGAATCCCCTGGTGAGTGACTCCCATGACCTCCTGCAGTTTGCTTGTCAGGCAAACATGGATGATGCCATCATCATCATCTACCAGCTCCACAGAGCCTATACACATGGAGAAGCCACACAGCCCTGTGAGAGTCATGTTCTTCCACTCCCAGTGCCTTAAAAAAACATCCAACCGCGGCGCCTATAGCCGAGAAGCTCATAGTGATACAGGTGGAATAACGGCCTGGTGGCCTGGATTCCAGACTATACCTCACCATGCAGAAATCAGTACGTCAGTATGTCAGATGTGCTGGTGAACAACCTCGCCACTCCCCCAAACTACCTCTCCTGCTCACCCTCTACTGTGATTCTCAGTCAAGTATTTGGCCACGGACCCCCATCTCAAATATTTTGTTCCAGGGACCCCCAGAAGCAAAGATTTGAGTTACAAATGTTCGTCACAAACGAGGAGCAGCCTTGCTCCTCGTGCCCCCCGGCGCGAGACAGAGCGGTTTGGTCAGTCCTTTGTTTCAGCCACATTTAACCAAGCCCCCATACTAAACAGTCTACATTCTATGTACCTTTACCGGGAGCATACCTACAATATGCTCCCTCAGCCCTATGTTCCCTCAAAACTAACACTAACCCCAACAATAGCCCTATAACCCCTGAATCCAAGCCTATAAACCTGAACTGGGGGAACATATAGGATTCAAAGATGTCACATTATAAATGTGATATATTGAATTTCATGACATTTGGCACAAACATCCACTTGGACTCAATGATGGTCAAGGTGGTCAAAGGTAAAGGTCAGTTCACCTTAGAAGACTGCTCATTAAATTCCTTCAAAGTCATCATTCACAACATATTGTATACTACAGATAGTATATGAGTCTGAACATGCAGAGACAGAAGGCAAAGGCTGTAAATGGCAAAACTGATTGGCACACAACTGCAATGCATGTATTTCTAGTTGGACTTTGACTCGGTGTGTGTGAAACGTCATAATAAACAATAGCCATCCAGTTGTTCACTACTTGCTTGGGATTGTAGTCTAGTAACTGCAGTGTTTACTGTGTTTACTGTAGCAGATGACAGCTGGATTGTGGATTGCGAATGCAGTCCTGTTCAAGGCTGGTAGCCGTTCATCTCATCTGTAACCCTGCTGTTGTTGCATCTAGAATGCACTAGTTTTGTTGTTGTCTGAAATTCATAGAAATGTTAAGGGCTACCAGTGGTGGAAAGTAACTAAGTACATCTATTCAAGTACTGTACTTAAGTACAATTTTGAGGTACTTTTACTGGAGTATTCCCAATTGTCTATACTTTTACTTCTACTCCACTACATCTCGGAGGCAAATATTGTACTTTTACTCCACTACAATTATTTGAAAACTTTAGTTACTAGTTACTTTGCAGATATAAATGATTACCTTGTAAAACCTACAAGCATGGGAATGCACCCCATTGACTCGTTTTGCAGAACTACACTGGAACAACATATGTTACATTAGGCAACGTCGTTGCTGATTGGATGTTGTTCAAACGAATGACGAATCACAACGATCACACTGTTTGTTTTGTCCCGCCCCGCACCACAGACCAATCAGAAGCCACGGCACGATTCGAAACGTTTGTCATGTCCCGCCTCCCTTGGAGATAGGAGGCATTCCAGACTGAGAAGCGAAGAGAGAAAAAAAAGTCCGCCGAACGTAGCGAAGCAGGCTGGATACCAGGCTATACATTAACCACTTTAGCCCTATTTTATACCTAGGCTATTTGAAAATAGACGATCTACAAGCTCACAACGCGTCGCATCGCGACGCGTTGTGAGCTTGTAGGTCGGCTATTTTCAAACATTTCAGTACTTTAACTTTTAAGTCTTGCTGAGTATGGTATGGGAGAGGCCTGGTAGTGGCTTGCTCTTTGCAAAAGGAGATTCATGGCAATTGTTGACTGTTGGCCCAGAGATGGTTCCTCTTGGGGGAGGCGAGCTGCAAACTGGGAGGATTGAAAGCTTGGTGAATGACAAGCAGATCTCCTTACGTCCTCAATGCGGGCAGGACAGCAGAGTGTCCTTCATACCAGAGGGCCAGGGATGGTGGTGTGGCAGGCCCTCTCTTCTGTTCCTGTTCCAGCTGGGATGAGAGGGCCCTGGAGGACAGGCATTCCAACATTGTGTTGGATTCAGCCAGCGTATGAGGGTCAATATACATCCTCAATAGAAATGAAGAAACGCTTAAGATGTTCAACCACATGAACCCTGGCGTCCCTATTCTGGGCATGTCATACAGCGTGCGTGTGCGTGTGTCGGTCGGTCGGTCGGTCGGTCGGTCGGTCGGTCGGTCTGTCTGTCTGTCTGTCTGTCTGTCTGTCTGTCTGTCTGTCTGTCTGTCTGTCTGTCTGTCTGTCTGTCTGTCTGTCTGTCTGTCTGTCTGTCTGTCTGTCTGTCTGTCTGTCTGTCTGTCTGTCTGTCTGTCTGTCTGTCTGTCTGTCTGTCTGTGGGTGTGTGTGTATGTGGGGGTGTTGCAGGTGCAGGTGCATGTAAGCGTTGTGAGCCTTTACATCTGTTATTTTCCCAATTTTGGGAAATGTTCGAACATTTAAAAAATGTTTGGCTCGTCAAGACATGAGTCTGCTGCATCAGTGTGGTACATGATGGATCAGTAGTAAATATTCCCACAAGTATAGTAGTAAAACTTTAGAAATAGTGTGTGTGCACGCGTGCATGCGTGCCTGTTTGACCACTCTGTGCGTTTATAGGCTTGCTCCGGGTCAGCGTGTCAGTCCGTCTGTCGTGTGGGGGGGGGGGGGGGGCGTGTGCTCGCCGTATATCTGAGACCTTTGGGCTGCCGCCCGGCCCGGCCCGGCGGGCGTGGGGCATCCAGCCACCGGTGTGTTCTCCACCTGGCTGACTGATGCAGCTCCGTTTGAAGTCTGCCCCGGGAGAGAATAAGCTCCATTCATGAGCCCCCCCACACGCCCCCCAAACCCCTCCACACTCCCACTGATGACCCCCCCCCCCCACACACACTCTGTTAACAACTGAAACGCAACACTGCTCATAGCCGCTGCAGGAATGGACCAGGATGGGACAGACAGCAGCATGACAGACAGACAGCTCTGTGGGATGCATTTTGCAGGGTCCATTTGGGTCAAGGTTTTAACCCTTTGAAGGCTGTTGTCACGTGTGAACGTTCGGTACACACATAACAATGAACTAAAAATCATATTCCATTGTAGGCAGATCTTGTCAGGCCTTTAATAGAGCCAGATTTCTCCGAGATTAATCATAAGCCATGGCATAAAGGAATAGTTCACCCAAAAAATAACTTTCATTCATGGATATGTTTTTGTTTTTGTCGCATTCCAAAGCCAATAATTTGATGTCCAGCGGACCGGTAGGCAGTGGTTCCGGTAGGACACACAAAGGAGACTCTTTGTGTCTCCTACCGGAACCGCTGTCGTTCATCAAACTATTGGCTTGGAATGCGACAAAATATCCATGAATGCAAGTCTCCATGGGGTGACTAATCGATAGGAAAAAAGTCGTTTTGGGGGCGAACTATCCCTTTAAGTCAGGTTACAGGTGAGAAAGAATGCGCAAAAAAAGGGAGTATTAAATGTGCATGTTGCGTGTTTGCGTGCGTGCGCGCGCATATAGGTTATTGAAGCCATCGACCTTGTATATCAGAGAGATCAGCTGTTGACAGACGGGTCCAAGGTTCCCCTCACCAGCCTTTGTGCTACTGGACCAGTGGAATGTTCCGGAATGTTGGGCTGAGACAGGTGGAGAGGGTCCTCCTCAACGGCAGACTCCCATCACCCCCTCCCCTTTTATTCTGTTTGCCACTCTCTGTCTACCAGTCCTGTGAAGTAACTAAGTACATTTACTCAAGTACTGTACTTAAGTACAATTTTGAGGTACTTTTACTTTACTGGAGTATTTCGAATTTTCAGTACTTTTACTTCTCCACTACATCTCAGAAGCAAATATTGTAACTTTTACTCCACTACAATTATTTGAAAACTTTAGTTACTAGTTACTTTGCAGATATAAATTATTATATTAGAAAACATACTTTAACCACTTTAGCCTTATTTTATACCTAGGCTATTTGAAAATAGTAGAGTACAAACTTACAACGCGTCGTGTGTAAGCTTGTAGATCTGCTATTTTCAAACATTTTAGTACTTTTACTTTTGGTACTTTAAGTACATTTTGATATCAATACTTTTGTACTTTTACTCAAGTAAATCTTTAATTCCGGACTTTTACTTAATTGTAACAGAGTACTTCTACATTGCAGTATTGATACTTTTACCTAAGTAAAACATTAGTTTTAGTCACACACACACACACGCGCACGCACGCACGCACGCACACACGCACACACACACACACACACACACACACACACACACACACACACACACACACACACACACACACACACACACACACACACACACACACACACACACACACACACACACACACACACACACACACACACACACACACACACACACACACACACACACACACACACACACACACCTCAAGACCCTGCGCCCCTTGTTCCTCCTTTCTCACTTTTGTGCGTACCCCCCCCCCCCCCCCCCCCCCCTCATTCTCTGGGTTCGTTCAACATGAATGACAGGAAACCGTTCTCTCCTCTTTCTGTGCACTGCAGCGAGGAAAAAAGTGAGGGATGAGGGAGGAAGAGAGAAAGAGAGAGACATGTTAGAAAAAAAGGGGTTGATTTTTTAACAAGAGGCCAGGCGTTTCCTTTGATTCTTCTCTGGCCTGGGTCCCCTTCTCTCTTCCTCCTTTCTCTGACTAATTAGGTTATGGATGCCATTCTCACCACAGTCACGTCTCCAGTGACTGTTTCTGTGTCTGCTGTATGAGGGACTGACAGGAGCATCGCTTGGTACCTCCTTGATCTCTCTTCCTCATTCCATCTCTGTCATTTTTAGATTTCTTTGGCTATTCAAAAATAGCAGATATACAAGAGTTGTAGATCTGCTATTTTTTGAAAAAATGTGTGCAAATCTTTAAATATATATATTTTCTAATGCGAACATTTGTAAAATGTTTTGTCCCAGGGACCTACCAGAAACAAAGATTTGAGTTACAAATGTTTCAAAAAATATAAATTCCAAGATTTGCACACATTTTCACGATTTAAAAAAATAATAGCAGATCTACAAGCTTGTAGCGCGGCACATAAAATATAAAATAATGGTTAGAGCTCAAATCTTAAAATGACACAGATGTGTTCCCGGATTGGATGGGTTAAAAGGCTGCTTCCCTGCCATGGTACCTTATAATAGCCATGGGGTCCCAGCAACAAGTTGATGCTGAGGGACTGACCCCCCCCCCCCCCCCCCCTCTCTCTCTCTCTCTCTCTCTCTCTCTCTCTCTCTCTGATTGTTATCACCGGTGAGATTATTGCTTCCTGCAGAGACCTGGGAGCTGTCTCCGCTTTCGCTTTCGGTATATGCCTCTTTGTGCTACATACTGTAATAACAACAATTCAAGGCCAAAGAAATATTATTATAGAATTACGTACCGGTTCAACAATTATTTGATCCTAAAACCTAATAGATCTTACATTAGCAAATATGATTTTATTACAATAAATACAAATAATAGTGTTGTTGTCTTTTTGTCCAGCCACTTTATAGCTGTTATAGCCTTTTAATCGTTATTTTCGTTGCTGTCCGGCAGAAACCAGCTAACTCCATTTTTAGGCTTTTGCATTTGTTTCCCCATAAATCAGTGCTATTGAACACCCTTTACGTCTGTGTGTTGATTAAAAAAATATTGAACCAATGAAAAGTATTAAAAAGTGCTTCTGACAAAAACTCCATTGGATCCTCAAACTTTCTGCTAAACCAGCCAACTCCACCAAAGGGGGGTGGAGTTAGCTGGTTTTGCTGACTCCAGGCTCCACCCCCTTTTGACCTCCAACTTCATAGTCCATATTCACACAGCGGCCATTTTGGAATTTAACATTGGGGTGGCAGCATTTCATTGACTTAATGGCAATATGGCCGCCGTGTGAATATGGTCTATTGAGAGCTTGGAGGTCCATTCAGCTGTTCTCATCAATGATGAACAAAACCTCCTAACTCCACTTTTTCTTTTGTTTTTGTCATTTTCTGAAAAATGAACATTTTGGAGTTAGCTGGTTGCTGCCGGACAGCAGAGATACGGACACCCGACTGTCCAGAACTGCCAGAGCGAGCACTGAGGCACGGACGGACACATCTCTGTGGTAGAGAAGAGACACTGAGCTATCTGCTATGCTTCTTCCTATAAAGAAGTATACCAAGTAGAAGTAGAAGGTTTACAGTCACAACCGATGTTACTGTAAGACCGCGAGACATGTCTGTGATTGACTCTAAATTGCCATGTTACCGTCTATCAAACCGTAATTGCACTTAGTAATTAATATTGGTGTGTATCAGCTGGAGATCAGATGTTTTGGGTCTGAGGGAGGGTCTCGTTAATCTAATGACGCCGTCCTTTAACTGATAGCGGAGGCTTTCAGACAGCAAGGTTATCAGGCTGTCTCTGTACTTACTGCTACTTACTGGAGATCACAGGAGATTGCACCATACAAATTAATTATTGCCACTACATTCCTGTTTCTCTGCGTGTCTCCTGGATTTCTACCTTTTCCAGGAGGCTTCAGAGGGGCCTAAATTGATAAGCTGATATGAGCCATAAAATAATCACTCATTGTTCTGGGAACAGAATGTTAAAGCACACATACATCTCCGTCAACTGCAGTGGTGGAAAGTAACTAAGTACATTTACTCAAGTACTGTACTTAAGTAATTTTGTATTTCCGATTTCTAATACTTTTACTTCTACTCCACTACATCTCAGAGGCAAATATTGTACTTTTACTCCACTTTACTCCAAACTTTAGTTACTAGTTACTTTGCAGATATAAATTATTATATTATAAAACATACATTAAGCCCTATTTTATACCTAGGCTATTTGAAAATAGCCGATCTACAAGCTCGATGCGACGCGTTGTGAGCTTGTAGATCTGCTATTTTCTTTTACTTGTAGATCTGCTATTTTCTTTCACTCAAATAGTACTTTTACTCAAGTACATTTTGAATTCCAGACTTTTACTTGTAACAGAGTACTTCTACACTGCAGTATTGATACTTTTACTTAAGTAAAACACTTTTTCCACCACTGCATACAGCTCAGTCAACTGGTACAACAATATCCGAGGCTGCCAGTCAATTCTTATTGACCGACTGCGGAAATCCAATCAGTCAGTGGCAACTAGGTTTACCATGATATTCCATCCACTTTGACTTTAAATTACAATAACCCAAACTCTTAGAAACAGCCAATGCTCCCTCCCCTCCCCTCCCCCGCCTATAGACTGTGAATTGGCCAGCCTAAAATGTAAGGTAATTACGTGGAGGGCATAGGGCAAAGTGCACATCATTTGAAAGTCTTTATCACCAGTCCATCGTGGCTGAGTGGGTTTGGATTGAGCACTGGACCACTAGCGCTCATGGCTCCAGGTATTAATGTCATTACTCATGGGCCCACCACTCGTCCCAAATTCCATCCGTCCATTCTAATCCAGTCACATGTAAGTAAAGACGTCCCAAAGGGACCGGACAAAGCGACCCATCCATAACAAATTGTTACCGCTATGTCACCCGTCACAACAGTTATTTCTGTCCCCCCTCCATTGGCCACATTCACCCCCCCCCCCCCCCCCCCCACCACCAATTACGAGGTATACGAGCAAAATGGCTGCCGTGTGAATGTGGTCAATGAGACAATAATTATGTGCGGAGGGCATTTTAATGCTCGGATGAAAATGTCCAACTTATAAGCAACAGGTGATATTTTCTGCATGGCTTGTGACTGATTGAAATGGAAATGGTTTTATGTCTTCATAACCACGCCGCATCCAGTGTTGCCAGATTCTGTGAGAGACACAAGCAACCAGGTCTAGGAAAACCAGCCCAAAAGAAGGCGTCTATAGGCCACATGAGCACTTTAACATACACATCGGCTATTTGAAAATAGCAGATCTACAAGCTCACAACGCGACGCGATGCGACGCGTTGTGAGCTTGTAGATCGGCTATTTTCAAATAAAATCTCGCGGGGAAATTATGATAAGCAGATCTGGCAACCTTGACCGGATCCTATTAATCTCCCCTCCAATTCCCTTCAATCTCACTCTCTCCTCTCTGCTTCCCCCCCCTTGGGAATGCCTCGTAACGGCAATCTGTACCATCTGTCACACAGTGAATGACTAATCATCTGCGCATTCAAACTGTCAAATAGCATTAGGAATTCAGCAAAGTCATCCTGATAATAGCCATGGCATATACTGTATAGTATATGCCTAACATCACATTTAGAGGGAGTTCCTTTTTCCGTTCAGCCATTAAGGAACATAAAATGAAAAAAAAGTTACACGCTAACTATCAATTGAGGACAGACTTGTGTGTGACACAATGCCGCGAGTATGGAATCCAGCCCCGCGACCGACGAGCCACACAGGTTGACTGAGCGAAAGGCGTACCTCAAAGCACACCTGGGAGAAATCGGAGTCTCCTACTTAACCTATATCGGTAATGAGAAGACGATGAAGAGGAGGACTATACGACGATGACTTGACCCAAGAAAAAGGAAGAAGAAGGTGTTAGCGGAGGGCGGATAAAAAAAACAAAACGTATGAAGACAAAACAAAAGGCCGCAGAGCGAAAGAGTGCGCCCGGAACAAAGAGAGAGATAGAGCTGGTGTGTTACATGACTGCCTCTCTTTGTGGGCGCATATAGGGGAGGTGGTTGTTTTATGCAACTCTATGGTGTGTCATTTGAGTGCTTGCTCCTCTCTTTGTCACGCCAACAAAAGCTGTTGGGTTTTAGTGGGTAATCTTAGACCGGTCCGCTTGTTAGGGAGAGTAGAGGTGGGGAGCAATGGGGGACAGGTACAGAATGATTGAACCCATTTCATCTCAAAGAGGACCATTTTTTATCACTGCTTGTACGGCAAGCTCTGTTTCCCCGTGAACGCAAGCGAAAGGAAATGATGGACACCTGGATATAGGAGATTAGATTAGAGACATAAATTATTGGTGATCAAAGTACTCTCACTTTGAGAGGGAAAGTTGAATGTTTTTTCAGCCAAAAGACGGCGCAATGACTGGCGTGTCAAAAAAACGTTGCTTAAATGGAAACTTCACCGATTTTCTTTTTAAATCTCTGCCATAGACCGGAATGGCCAGGAGGCAGAGATTATGTTTTGGCCCCAGTCCGTGTGTGTGTGTGTGTGTGTGTGTGTGTGTGTGTGTGTGTGTGTGTGTGTGTGTGTGTGTGTGTGTGTGTGTGTGTGTGTGTGTGTGTTTGTGTCGGTGTCTAGGAACAGCTAATCTACGTTGGGAATGCATGCCCCTCCAGTTAATACCCTGTAGTACCCTTTGTAGGCCACCCGTCTGTGTTCCTTTAATGCCCATATATGGTGATCTCTGTGTCTGTCACGTCATATTGATGACATTTTACTCCATATATGGGGATTTGCAGATCTATCAAAAAGAAATTGGACAACCGCCGATCCAACCGACTTCCCACTCCCTCGGGTCCTCTGTGATCCACACGGTGAGTTTGAAGTTGATTGGTGGGGCTGGAGGTACGTGGGACACACACACACACACACACACACACACACACACACACACACACACACACACACACACACACACACACACACACACACACACACACACACACACACACACACACACACACACTTACAGAAGGATACTTTTGTAAACGTGTTGTGAGCTTGTTTTTTTGCAAAAACATAAATGTTTGAATTCTCAACAATACTAACGTATAGGACAAATGCAAGCGTGTGGGGAATATCTGCAATGGCCACAACAACGGTGCAGAAAGGACATTCATGCGTCCCACAAACTATTTGATCATCCTTGTGGATGGGAGGAGGCTGTGTGTGCCCCGCTGTGACTTACTGCCACCTCTGGGAGAGAGAGGAGGATGGATGGAGGCGAGGCGAGGCAGAGGAGAGGACCGATGGTGCCAGGATAGAGGAGAGGCAGAGAGATGAAAGGCGGTTATATTTCATCTCTATGTGAAGAAGTCATTGCACATGAACATCAGAGAGCGGTGGAGATCCATGGTCTTATATGGAGCCGAACCCCTGGCCACCTCATACCCCCCACCCTCCCCCCCGCCATTTCTCTCTCCCTCCATCCATAGCAACCTTCTCTTTGAGATAAGCGCCGTGAGTAATCTCCTGCCTCCTCCTCCTCCTCCCCGTCCCCTTATCCCCCCTCTCTCTCACTCACCTCTCTCTCTCTCCATCTTTCACTTTCTCGCTTTTATCTTTGTCATTTTATTATTCCATCCATTTCAGGGTCTCTCTCCCTCGGGAGACCTTCAACCGAGACCTTTTTTGAGCCACGGAACGGGGAACACGATCCAAGATGGCTACCGCGCAGTGGTGGAAAAAGTATACTCAAATGTTTTACTTAAGTAAGAGTATCAATACTCCAATGTAGAAGTACTCTGTTACAAATAAACGTCCTGAATTAAAAATGTACTTGAGTAAAAGTATTGTTATCCAAATGTACTTAAAGTCGGCTATTTTCAAATAGCCTAGGTATAAAATAGGGCTAACGTGGTTAATGTATGTTTTATAATGTAATGATTTATATCGGCAAAGTAACTAAAGTTTTCAAATAATTGCAGTGGAGTAAAAGTACAATATTTGCCTCTGAGATGTAGTGGAGTAGAAGTAAAAGTATAGACAATTGGAAACGCTCCGGTAAAGTAAAAGTACCTCAAAATTTTACTGAAGTACAGTACTTGAGTAAATGTACTTAGTTACTTTACACCACTGCTACCGCGGCGTGAACAGCTGAACGTCGTAACCTCAAACGAGGACTCTAAATGTTTCTTTGAATGGTCATTGTTCGGAACGACCCAGGCTAGCTCAGTGTTTCATACCTATACCGCTTTTGAGGTGCTGCCCCTGGTGGCCTGCCCTGGGACCACCCTGGTTCTGGCCCTATAGCCGTGGCTGTGCGCAGTGTGCGGCTAGGCGTGGAGCGGTAAACAGTAGCCACTCCACACACACACTAGAAGATGTGTGTGTAGAGGGTGTGTGAGTCAGTTCTTTGTCCTCGGCTATAGACAGAGGTGTAAACGGAGGAGAGATCTGCACAGCTTTGTCCACGCAACACGATACAGCCAAAAGC
The DNA here is from genome assembly GCF_963454915.1 of Gymnoscopelus microlampas. NCBI lineage: Eukaryota > Metazoa > Chordata > Actinopteri > Myctophiformes > Myctophidae > Gymnoscopelus > Gymnoscopelus microlampas. The sequence continues at coordinate 11,747,680 of NC_139944.1, forward strand.
TAGGCCTGAACCGAAGCTGAGGGGAGGAGGAGGAGGAGGGAGAAAAAACGGAAAAAGGAGAGAATAGAAAAGAAAAAGAGAAAGAGGACCCAATTCAGAATCTGAACGAATGTATGTCAATGGCATCGATGATGATGGAGGAGTGCATGACTCAAATCACTGAACTGGACAATGTAAACAGTTATTGTTATTAAATCGACTTGGATGGGGAAGTCGATGGTGAAACTGTAGACTTGGGTTCAGTGTTTACCAACTAAAGTGTCTCTCATCAGGTGTTGTTCAAAGTCTAGGCTGGGGGTATGATGTTCTCTTATACCGTAAGACAAGACACAGAGTCTAAAAATGGCCTGGCTTCCCTGTGCAACTCAGTCAAAAAGAAGAATCAAAAATAATCTTCAGTCTTACTGTAGTAGGAGATCCTTCATCCTTTTATATTGGGTTAGAGAGTAATATGCATAGCCTATATAATGCCTATGCATCACCAATGATACTAATGCTAACGTGAGCTCTGAGTGATAATGTTGACACTGTTGCCTATGGAGCTTGGCGTAGTGGTTTGCTGTATGCAGATATAGCCGCGTGAACTGAGCTGAACTTTGATTGGTTTACATTTGTGGGGATAGATACAGAGACAGAGACAGAGACAAAGACACACCTGAGACAGCTAGAGGCCCCTTCAGAACCACATTGTGCAAACGTTAATTAAAACGGCTCGCCTTCTGTGGTCCATTCAACTAATTTCGTAGCTTTACCTAACAAAAGTATTCTAACAAAGCTTTAACTGAGTTGAAATACATGTATTTTTTGAAATGATTTCTAAATTATGATAAAAGCAAATGACAAGCCTGTTGCGATCCACTTGATTTATAAATAAACATTGGAACAATACTGTAGATTTGGCAATCAATAGTAATGTTTACAGATTCCATTTATTGGAACTGACTGAAACAGTGTTTTGTGTCTTTCATTTACTGCACTCATGGAAGTCAATAAAACATCGACCGATGCACTTGGACACATCATCAGTGTTGTTACCTGGAGTCACTGAGTGTTTCGGGTCTCGCAACAGACACCCTCGTCCAGGCGACCCGACCGAGGCTGATCAGACCCCGGCCCTGTGTCCAAGTGGCATGCTATGCTACTGCCCCCACTGTCTCTTGAGGGGAGACCTGGAACGCATCTGTGTCATTTTTGGATTTGAGCTAAAAAGCATTATTTTACACTTTGGCTATTCAAAAATAGCAGATATACAAGCTCATAGCGCGGCGCTACGAGCTTGTAGATCTGCTATTTTTTTTAAAATCAAGAAACTTTGTGCAAATCTTTGAATATATATATTTTAAAGCGAACATTTGTAACTCAAATCTTTGCTTCTGCGGTTCCCTGGAAAAAAATGTTTTGAGATGAGGGTCCGCGGCCAAATACATATACATTTTGGGGCCCTTGACATTAAAAAGTTTGAGAACCACTGACATACTGTAGTAACATACGTTTTTTCAAAAAACAGTTAGGATTTAGAGGACATTTTGTAGAATCGGCCTCAGGTCTTAAAGGGTTAAGAGACTGCAGTGCTAATTGGAGGTTAAGGTTAGCCTGCCGCTAATCAGACCGACTACACAGATCCAAGCATGCTGCGCTTACTGTACAACCTGTGACATGCATGGATCCACACCATCGGTCCGACCAATGCCAGGCCAGGAAAGTTGAGATGTTGCAGCTGTTGGCGAACACTAGGGAGGCTGGAACACAACGATGAACAGTAAAGCTGCAGTAAAACAAAGTGAACCCCTAGCCCATTACAAAAAAAAGCTGCAGTAAATCAATGTTACAATTTCACAGAATTATGTCTATTACCTTCACTTAAAATGTCCAGCGCAAATGGATTATCTGGGATTATGAAACAACCGGAACGACTGCCTTTTTTTACAGTGTCTATCTGACCTCATCTCTCAACCACACACGATCTGGAACAAGCCCCCCCCCCACATAACACTTAACACTTGACCTCTAACTCTGCAACTATACCACACACCAGGAGTCACAGGGTAAAAGTGTGATATAAACAGCGAGTGATCAGCGGTGTAAAGTAACTAAATACATTTACTCAAGTAGTGTACTTAAGTACAATTTTGAGGTACTTTTACTTTACTGGAGTATTTCCAATTTTCATTACTTTTACTTCGACTCCACTACGTCTCAGAGGCAAATATTGTACTTTTACTCCGCTACAATTATTTGAAAACCTTAGTTACTAGTTACTTTGCAGATATAAATTATTACATTATAAAACATACATTAAGCACTTTAGCCCTATTTTATACCTAGGCTATTTGAAAATAGCCTATCTACAAGCTCACAACGCGTCGCATCGTGACGCGTTGTGAGCTTGTAGATCGGCTATTGTCAAACATTTTAGTACTTTTACTTTTGTACTTTAAGTACATTTTGATACCAATACTTTTGTAAATTTTTTAGGCCAGACTTTTACTCGTAACAGAGTACTTCTACATGGCAGTATTGATACTTTTACCTAAGTAAAACATTTGAGTACTTTTTCCACCACTGCGAGCGGTATACAGATAAAAAAAGAAAAGAAATAGGCTTTGGGAAAAGAGAAAGTGTGCCACAGGGACGAGGGACACCAGGAGGACACAGGAATCTCATAGATATATATATCCCTCCACTTAATTCCTCTGACATTCAATCAGAGCCAATGTTCTCCATTATCACACTATGGTAATTATGACAGTGATTATCTGCCAGGGATCATAACTGTATAATGTTTCCTATCCAGATGTACCAATCTACCTACCCTGTATTAGAGACACCCCCTAAATGAAATCAGACGTTTTGGCCTCAGTGTTGGAGAAGAACAGTGTATTCGGGGGAGAGATGAGAAGCTCCTTTCACACTGAAAGCTCTTTCTCTCTCTCTCTCTCTAGTCTCTCTCTGGCCTTTTGTCAAGCGTATATATAGGCCTCTAGTCTTATATTCAGAGATGTGGGAGACCTCGTCGTGGTTCTCCCTGCGCCGCGACAGAGGACTAACAAGATGGCAATACAAATGAACACAGAGGAGGGAAAAGTCATTACGCTCTCCGTTTAATCCCTCTCAGTTCCAAAAGTCAAAGATTTAACCTCTCGCCACTCACTGTGCGTGTGTGCGTGTGCGTGTGTGTGTGTGTGTGTGTGTGTGTGTGTGTGTGTGTGTGTGTGTGTGCAGTGGTGGAAAAAGTACTAGTATTTTTTACTCAAGTAAAGTATCAATGCTGCAATGCAGGAATACTCCGTTACAAGTAAAAGTCTGGTGTTCAGAATTTACTTGGGTAAAAGTACAAAAGTATTGGCGTCAAAATGTACTTAAAGTACCAAAAGTAAAAGTACACATTATCAGAATGTCCCATTTGACAAGTTCAAAATGTATACCTAATCTTTTGAAAATAGCAGATCTACAAGCTCACAATGAGTCGCACCACGGTGCACTGTGAGCTTGTAGATCGGCTATTTTCAAATGGCCGCAATGTATATAGGGCTGAAGTGGTTAATGTATGTTTTGTAATGATAATCAAAATCTACAAAGTAAGTTTTCAAATAACTGTAGTGGAGTAAAAGTACAATATTTGCCTCTCAGATGTAGTGGAGTATTGAAAATCCAGTAAAGTAAAAATACCTGGAAATTGTACCCTGTGTGCGTGTGCGTGTGCGTGTCTGTGTCTGTGTCTGTGTGTGTGTGTGTGTGTGTGTCTCGGTGTTAGTCCTCATAAGGATCGGTGTGCACGCGGCTCAAGTCACCTTTTTTTTTACCGATCAGGATAACACGTCTAATTAAGCCAATCTCTCGCTCCTAAATCTCCCTTCAACCCGAGGGAGAGAAAGACAAATGTAAGTAGAGCCACATTTCACCCACCAAAAGCTAAAGAGGACCAAAAAAAAGAAAAGAAAGGAGAGAGTGATTGAGTGGGAGTGAGAGAGAGAGAGAGAGGAGATGATAGGGGAGGTGTGGGTGATGATAGGAGAGAGAGGTGGAGTTCTGGATTATAGGCCCCCGGTTTATACTTCGTCGTATGTCGGTGTCGTGTGGCCCCAAAAAAATAGAAGATCTACAAGCCCCACGGCTCGTTGCATCCGTGACGCATTGCGAGCTTGTATATCGGCTGTTTTCCCCCTCATGCGATGTACCGTCGTACTGTGGGGGCATAAATTAGGCATTAGCCCTTTCTACCTATATATTCACCAACCGTTATCCAGTGGAATTAGACCTGCGGGGGGTGGGGGGGGGGGGGGGGGGGGGGATGGTTGATAGTTCTAACTGCCTGAAAAGGAGCTCAGATAAGGAGCGGAGAGAGACGCTGGGTGTGGAGAGGATCAAGATGGAGGGAGAAGTTAATTACCTGAGCAGAGGGCATGAAGAGAGAGGTGATTGGATGGGATGGGGGGGGGGGGGGAGAGAGAGAGAGAGAACCTCCCTTCCAGAGCCCCTGATGCATACTGAAGCAGATTTAAGGGGGTTGGTGGGGTCTGGTGATGTTTGGAGTGGCCTTCGTGATCCTTCCGAGCCAAAGACAACACTGGAATATTAAACAGGAATCCAATGGAGAGAGAGTCCTCTTCAGTCTTCCGCTGCACACCTGCACGATGAATTCGTTCATACTGTACATTGTCTATATTATGATACCATAATAAAAAAAGTACAAATACACATTATGATGCATTTCTGCGTTTTTGTCTGTCCATAATGCATTATATAAACCTGCTCACTGCATAATGGATAATCTGCTTCTAACACTGTATAATTATAGTTATAAGGACTCAGTACCTGTAATGCTTTATACAAAATAACACACATTATAACGCCTTTTACAATGACTTAGAATGCCATCATAATACTAATGCTGGACATGCACATCTTTTATTGGCAAAGATCATAGTGTATTATGATTCCCTAGTTGTAATCCATTACAATCATTTTATAGTTAATTTATAATCCAACATGGTGTCATTACCACTGTAAGTGGTCACTTACAGTGATAACAGTCACTGTGTGCTAAAAAAAGTAGTGACATTCCTGAAGGTGTAGACTGACCTGTTGTGTGTGTTGTTCTCGTAAAGATTTAAAGCTGATTTATGAGAATTATAATACAGGTAAAGAGAAAGTCTATGAGTGACCAGTAATTATGAGGTAACATGAACACTTCATTATAATGTGTTATGATTGCAATATGAGTGCTCTTAAAGGGGATTTTCTTACCTTTTCTATGATGTTATGATATCTTAGGATGAATGGTACAGTAGAACAATTTCATAACTCCATCCCGGGTCCGCCACAGCTAAAAACGCGTGCCAATAGGCCTTGCGCTAGATCGCAAATTTTGATAGCTTAATTTTTTCTTCGGTGGGACGCATTCAAGACAATCACATTGCATAGTGTTCTGTCGCTATGAACGTCAGATCTCACCAAAAAAACAAACCACAAAAAAGCTATCAAAATATGCGATCTAGGGCAAGGCCCATAGGCGCGCGTTTTTAGCTTTGGCGGACCCGGGATGGAGTTATGACATTTTTCTACTGTACCATCCATCCTAGGATAATCATACATCCTGGAAAAGGTAAGAAAACTGTGGTCCAAAATTCCCCTTTAACTGTAATTATAGTGTTATAAGCAGATGGCAATGCATTTGGACTTGAGCCAGTATAAAATGTGTTATAATGTGTTGGGATTATATTGTCATAAAACATGACGTGTATTTATGAGTTCTCATAACTACAGTATACCGTGTTATGAGCAGATTATAATATAGACATTAGGCATTATAGACATGGGACTCATATGAACCAATGATACCAACACATAACATTTCTTTGGCTATTCAAAAATAGCAGATCTACAAGCTCATAGCGCGGCACCGAGTGCCGCGCTACGAGCTTGTAGATCTGCTATTTTTGAAAAATCGAGAAAATGTGTGCAAATCTTTGAATATATATTTAGAAAGCGAACATTTGTAAAACGTTTTGTTCCAGGGAACCTCCAGAAGCAAAGATCTGAGTTACAAATGTTAAAAATATATCGAGAGATTTTACAAAAGCAGATCTACAAGCTCAAAAAGGAAAAACACAAGGTACTCTTACACACTGAGGTTGGAGTGACTGTTTATCAGGTGGAGATCTATACAGCCAGTGGACCATTAAGCACAGTCTGCTTCCTCTTGCTCCAAACGTTGCACTCGTGCCGCGGCACAGGACAAAAAAACAAAACAAAAAGAGTGAAGGAATGTGTTGACACAAGGTTGCTCAGATATGCAACATTAATGCAAAATAGATGCACTTCTATCCAAGTATAAATATGATTTATGCACCGTGGCCGCTAAATAAACAAGACATTTTGAAGACTCGCGCTGTCGGAGAGAGAGAAAGGAAAGCCAAGCCATGACCCGACACAGACCCAAAGAGGAATGGAGAGAGAGAGAGAGAGAGAGAGAGAGAGAGAGAGAGAGAGAGAGAGAGAGGGGGAGGGATGGAGAGAATTAAAAAAAAGGAGATGAGAAGAGGAAGAAGGAGAAGCACAGTCCCCATTAATAGGGGCAAAAAAACTTCAGAGCCAAATTACTCAGGCGCCGCTGAGATAGCGATCGCAGGCAAAAGCCGTGCACCCTGGGTCTGTTAACACAGCACTGAGTGCATTTACATTACCATCATTACCGCCCTTATCATTTACATTATCAATCAGAGCCGCTGCACGAAGGAAGGAGCGGCCCATATAAAGCCCATAATGGACCGTATTAGGCCCACATCACGGAGCAGGGTGAGCTCTTTGGCCCGGCCCAACGTCCTCTCGCCGAGGGGGGTCGAGCCAGAATTCTGCATGTTTAACGCGCCGTTCCCCTAGACTCCCTCCCCGAAGAGGAAGTGGTAGGGCCCAGGCACACAGTGATTGGTCCCTGCAGACCAGCCCCGCGGCAGTCATTCGCTGACTGGACCCTAATTTTGTTAAGGGCGCGGGTTGCTTCCTGTGCTGGCTAAACGTATCTGTGTAAATGAGGTTTTGGGACGCCTGAGGGTAAGCGGGGTCGGTTGAGGGGGGGTCGGTTGAGGGGGGGGGGGGGGGGGGGGGGTTGCAAAGCGGTTGGTGGGGGTCCTAGTAATGGAGCCGTTCGAAACCAGAGCCAGTGGTGGAAAAAAAAGTACTCAAATGTTTTACTGAAGTGAAAGTATCGATACTGCAATGTGGAAGTACTCTGTTACAAGGAAAATTCCGGGATAAAAATGTACTTGAGTAAAAGTACAAAAGTATTGGAATCAAAATGTACTTAAAGTACCAAAAGTAAAAGTTACTTACGGCCAAATACATATCATTTTGGGGGTCCTTGACATGAAAAAGTTTGAGAACCACTGATATTATTGCAAAATGAGTTTTTCAGAAAACTGTTAGGATTTAGAAGACATTTAAATAGAATCCCCAGAAGCAAAGATTTGAGTTATAAAAATGTTATTAAAAAAATGGTATATAAAAATGTAATACTATATTCAAAGATTTGCTAAAAATGTCACGATAAAAATAAATAAATAGCAGAACTGCAAGCTCATAGCGCGGCACTCGGTGCCGCGCTATGAGCTTGCAGATCTGCTATTTTTGAATAGCAGAAAGAAATCGAAAAACGACACAGACGCGTTCCCGGATTGAATGGGTTAACACTAAAGGATTTGATGAGAAAGCCGGGGCCACAGTAATGGAGGCTTTAAGAGGAGAGGGAGAGAGAGGGAACAACATGCAACTGCATCAAACGGGCATTATAGCTTTGATTAACACAGGCCTGGTTTGAGTTACTGCCCTTACATTTCCAGACGTCAAACAAAGTTTGACCCAGTGAGCCGGAGAGCTGTGTTCTTCACTGACCTCTGGGGGTCACCGGCCGGCCTGATGTCTCTCACAGGGCAGAACCAAAACAAACATGGCGACGGGGGGAGACCCCTCTCCCCGGGTTAACACCACTCGGAGTCAAGGGACCCTGACCACTTTACGGAGTCCATTTTTACACCGAGCTCAAGGAGACGAAGGTTTTTGTAGCGTACTGGTGTAAAGTAATGAAGTACTGTACATTTACTTACCGGTAAGTACTGTACTTAAGTACAATTTTGAGGTATTTGTATTTTACTTGAGTATTTCCGATTTCCAATATTTTTTACTTATACTCCACTACATCGCAGAGGCAAATATTGTACTTTTACTCAACTAGAGTTATTTGAAAACTTTAGTTACTAGTTACTTTGAAGATTTAGATTATTATTACAAAACATACATTAACCACTTCAGCCCTGTATACATTTCGGCCATTTGAAAATAGCCGATCTACAAGCTCACAATGCGTCGCGATGCGACGCATTGTGAGCTTGTAGATCTGCTATTTTCAAAAGATATTTATACATTTTGAACTTGTGAAATGGGACATTCTGCACAATGAGTACTTTAAGTATATTTTGATGCCAATACTTTCGTACTTTTACTCAAGTAAATTTTGATTACCGGACTTTTACTTGTAACAGAGTATTTCTAAACTGCAGAATTGATACTTTCACTTAAGTAGAAGATGCGAGTACTTTTTCCACCTCGGAGCGTACACACCTCCGATTATTGATTCGTTTGAAACAACAACAGCCACTGTTGTCATAGTAATATCGCAACACGGATATTCCACGGGACAGCGTTCACACTTGGGACATATTTGAAGTGATTGTTCTTAATATGGGCTGCAGATTGAAAGAGACACAGGGAGACGGATTGAAGGACAGACAGGGAATAAGAGACAGTTACCCATGATGCACCTAATACCCCGGCCTGTTTTGTGTTTGCTAATAGCGGGTGATCAGATCATATCCTCTGCTTAAGAGCCTGGATGGGCAGGGGGCAACTCTACCCCCACGGCACACCCCTCAATCCAATTACAGTGCACACAGCGAGTCAGGTACCCTCCACTCCTATGTCCCCCTGGGGGGGACGGGGGGGGCGGGAGCTTTGGCTCTCTCTCCCACCCACCCCACCATGGGCTCGTCCCTGGGCCCTGTAATTGGATTGGTCGACAGCTAATGCCAATACGGCGGCGCAGTCAGGCACTTGATATTTCCAAGTTGTTGGTAGTAATTTGCTCCTATTAGCAGCTTTCACCGAGACTAGGGGTCAGCATGTAAACAAGGTAACTAAAGAGGCTTTCACACATGCATTCCGTGTGCGTGCACGCTCTTGTGTGTGTGTGTGTGTGTGTGCGTGTGCGTGAAGGGGAGTTTGTTTCAGAGGGAGATTCAATTTGAGGAGTCAAATTGAATCAGTGCACACTGGAGTCTTGCAGGACTGCATGCGTTTTTAAGTGGGTGTCCGGTGAGGGTGGGATGTCGGTCATGTCGGCAGGCTCTGGTTACCCCCGTGTGGGCTCTGGCTAATGGCTGGTGGCTGATAGACTGCAGTGTGTGTGCCAGTGGTGGAAAAAAGTGCTCATTTTTTTCCCTTTTATATCTAGATTATACATCTATATTTCCATTTATATCCTATAGGAATTTCTTCACGAGTACAACTACCCTGCAGGGAATTATTATGCCACTGATAATGAAGCAGGTTTCACAGCTTCAAGATGGTCGACACAGACACTGAACTAACACTATATACAGTCAGTGATGCTGTCTCCAGCCATGGGCCCAACGAGCTTCATCGAATACAAGATCGCTCGTCCCAAAACACGCACGCCCCCGGGTCAAATCCGGCGACCTCCGAACGGTCGGAAGTATTTCTGGCCACCAAAGTCCACTCGCCCCCACCCCCCCCCCCCCCCCCCCCCCCCGTCAATCTGCCGACCTCGGAGCGATCGACCCACAAATCTACAAGCTAACTTGTAGATCGCCGATTTTCAGCATGCAACCAAGTGTAAAATCAGCCATTACAACGCCATCAAGACACCACACTACAAGCTCATCTTGATCTGCTATTTTTGAAAAATCTAGATTTTTTTTTTGCAAATCTTTAAAATAGTTTTAAAGTGAACATTTGTAACTCAAATCTTTGCTTCAGGAGATTCTACAAATGCTGTCTAAATCCTAACAGTTTTTTGAAAAAAACGTGTTGTTGCTATTATCAGTGGTTCTCAAACTTTTTCATGTCAAGGACCCCCAAATGTATGTGACTGCGGACCCACATGTCAAAATATGTTGTTCCAGGGACCCCCCAGAAGAAAAGATTTTAGTTAAAAATGTTCGCTTTAAAAAAATTACATTCAAAGATTTGCACATATATTTTCCAGGATTTAAAAAAAAATAGCAGATCTTCAAGCTCGCAGATCTGCTATTTTTGAAAAGAAATCTAAAATGACACAGACACGTTCCCGGTCTTAATGGGTTAAATAACAAATGTAAGGCGATTTCTTTTCCAAAAAACTGTTCTTAAAAAAAAAAAAAAAAACTGCCTCAGGTCTTAATGGGTTAATACATGATTGCATCAACTCTATTAAATAACAAAATGTAAGGCTGCTGATTTGCGTGCTATTCCTAAAATGACACTGCCACATGCTTTTGACTGATATTAATGTCAGTAAGTGGAGCATTGTTGATAATGTGCTACTGGTGTCAAAGCAAGTTGCTTTAAATGTTGTCTGAAAAGAGGCGTGCGGGGCATGAATGAGGACGGCAGAAAGCAGGGGAGCATTAACACAGAGGAAACAGCACTGTTCATTTGTCAGGAGACGGATGGCAGCCAT